>NW_028263371.1:5846500-6191000 GCF_051168715.1 Poecilia mexicana | reverse complement strand
TTGGTGTTTTTGTTTTCTCTAAAACTCCGGAGTTTGTTGTTAAAGAGATACTAGCTATGTTTAGCACTGAGGTTAGCTTCTTCAGAAGTAGCAAACCTGCTAACCGGTATTTTTTAGCATTCTGCAAGAAGAGAGAAAAAAAGCTTGGCGTTTGTAATTAAACAAAAAGATATTAAAGTTAATGTTTTTGTGTTCTCTTCTACAGGAAGGGAAGTTACAAGAGGCTATTGAAAGTTTGTTGTCACTGGAGAAACAGACCAGAACGGTAAGCGAAAACCTCCCACCTGATGCAGCACTAGAAATTGTTTACATTATACATTTACATTACAAATAAGAAAGAAGCAATTGTAATTTATATATTCATAAGAACTACAAAATAATTCCTTGTGTCCAAGAAATGATGTGAGAGCTTTTAATTCTTCTTAATATAACAATTTAACATGTATAGAGTTGGGTTGTTTTTGACACAGCTCCTGATGATGAGAGTCATCTACTGTTTGACTATGAAGTTCATTTGATCATTTTTCCTTTTAGTTTAAGTTCTACTTAATTATTTTCTGAAACATATATGAAATGAAATTCACAAAAAAATTGGGAGACAGAACTTCTTTTCATCTTGATTTAACATCGATTCCGGATCAATGTGTGCCAACCACTCAAAGTGCTTTTCCGTTATTAGTCTCATTCCCCCAGCAGCGACTTTCACACAAACTTATAGTGGAAGGTAACTTGGGCTTCAGTGCCTTGCCCAAGATAAATGGGGAAGTCGGATTCAAACACGCAACTTTCAGTTTTGAAGTTAGCTATTTTTGTCACTGAGCCTGCGGTCGGCTCTCTGAAACACATTCTGCTTGTAGCTTGCAAACTGTAGTTTCAAAATATTAGCTAGAATTGCAAACAGTTATTATGGGTTCCAAGTCCGCCCCTGGTTCTGCGCCTTCCTGCGTCCCATTAGCTTAGCATCACTGGATCTCCGGTGTGGGAGAGCGTTTCCACCTGCAGCTGGAGTCTCAATGGGCAGGCAACGTTAAACCCAAATGCCTATGTGGTTCCATGTTAGTACGATGACAAAAATGATGCCTCGTGCTTGTGGCAAGCAGTGTCGCTTTTCTGTCATTATGACTGATCAGAAATATGTTCAGCTTTAGCAAGGGAAAAGCTAAAAGCCTTTAAAAAAGAAAAGAAAAAAAATACATTATCTTAGCAAGTCTTGAACATGAATTGTGTTCAGAGCTACACAAGTTAACAAAAATCAACACATTAACTGGACAAAGTTGAGTTTGGTGCATTTATCTTGAAAATAGCTCAGAAAACTTTAACCAAAATTATTTCTTTAAAAACACACACACACACACACACACACACACACACACACACACACACACACACACACACACACTGCACTTACAAATGCATACGCATATTTAATGAATAGATTCTGTTTTAATGTTTCACAGGCATCAGATATGGTGTCCACCTCCAGAATCCTGGTGGCCGTGGTCCAGATGTGTTATGAAGCAAAGGATTGGGACGCTCTGAATGAAAACATCATGTTACTCACCAAGCGGAGGAGTCAACTCAAACAGGTCAGTGCTCTGCTTACCCTGATCGCTGCTTTATTCATAACTTTGCCAATCTCTTACCTATGGCCTCCTCAATTAAAACGCAGAATAAAAGAAAATGAACATATTTTAATTAGAAGCCCTTAACACATTAAAGTGTTAAATAGAAATTGTTTAAAGTAATTTTGTGAGATTGTCAGTCATCAAATTGAGTTACTCTACTGCAATGCAAATTATTACAATACTGCAAATTTTGTGATTTCTGCAAAATTAGCAGAAATTCCGATATCTGCAAATTTTGAAATATGAAATATGCTCGTATGTTCATGAATATGAACATACAAGTATTTTTTTTCAAACTCGTATTAAAAATATGAGTTTTCATATTTCAAACTAATTTAAATATGAAAACTCATATTTCAATGAGTTTTGAAATATGCTCATATAAAATGTAACTTTCCTTGGGTAAATTTGTTTTTACTATGGTCTAAATATGTGATTTGTTTTGCTCTACATCTCAGGCTGTTGCCAAAATGGTGCAGGAGTGCTACAAATACGTGGATGCAGTAACTGATCTGAACATCAAGCTGAGGCTTATAGACACACTTCGCACTGTGACTGCTGGCAAGGTAGGGAATCCCTTGATGCCATAATTAGTATGTCCTTGTACTGATTGTGTTGCCATTCAAATTAATCTTAAGAAACAGGCTTTGATATTACGGGAGGTGCCTGTATTTGATTCTCACAGTATTGTAATCCTGAGCAAACCCAGTTTAATTGCATTATAGATACTAAAAGGAAAAGGAAAAAAAAGACTTCATTGTTTTTATTTTGAACAGAAAAGCAACAAATGTTCCTGGCTCTGCCAAAACCCTTCAATGTATTAATACAGGTATTTTTGATTTTGAGGCAGAGGTTGAACCCTAAAACTCCCTGACTAAGCATTTATTGCTGTTTTTTGTGTGTATTTCTTATGCAACACTGGCACTATGACAACCTGATGTTAGCTAGTTAGTCAGGCTAACTGCTCAGGTAGTCAGTATCCATGACTCTTTTGTCCCTTGCTCAATAAAGTTTCTTTAAAAAAAAAAAAAAAGCGCTTCAAAATAAAAGCATGAATATAAACAACTAACTACTTGGAGAATTGTAGAAGTTGCTGCAGATGTTGAACTTTATTCAACTGAAAGCTTTCAAAGCGGCCAAATAAATTAGCGCTTAAGAATTTATCTGGAAAACCTAGTTTAGATAAAGTTAAGTACATTAAACATTTTCAAAGTTAGCTAAATGCTAAAGCACTAAATGGGGAAAAAAATTTGCTCTGCTATTATCGTGGAATTATTTTTCAGGAAAATTCAATTTAGCAGAATTTACAGGAAGCTGAGTGCACTAAATGTTTCCAAACTCGGCTAAAGCACTAAGTGGAAATTTAGCTCTGCCATTAACGGATTAATTCGGTAACACTTTATTTGAAGGGGGTTGAATAAGACTGTCATGACACTGTCATAAACATGACATAACACCTGTCATGAACATGAATAAACCTTCATGAATATTTATGACTCTTGTCATAAAGCGTCATTCAGTAAATTATGACACTTTTAATATAAAGTTGACATTATTCAAAATGTCTTTGTTATGACAACTTGACATTAACCAGGAAATCATTACTGATATAAATTTGTTATAAAAGTATTACTGATTGCACTTTAAAAATTAGGTAACTTTATGTTATTAAAGGTAAAGTTTAAACAGTAATGATTTCCTGGTTAATGTCAAGTTGTCATAACAAAGACATTTTGAATAATGTCAACTTTATATTAAAAGTGTCATAATTTACCGAAGGACGCTTTATGACAACAGTCATAAATATTCATGAAGGCTTATTCATGTTCATGACATGTGTTATGTCATGTTTATGAAAGTGTCATGTCAGTCTTATTCACCCCCCTTCAAATAAAGTGTTACCATTAATTCCCCTAAGCATAAATTTAGGGGAAGCTAAGTGCGGTAAATGTTTTCAAAGTTAGCAAAGGGTGTTATTGGCACTTCTGCTAATCCTCTAATAGTGTGACCAGTTACAGTGGTTTCCAAACTGCCACATTTTCTTGTCTTTGCAACAAAGGGAAAAGCATTGTTGCATTTTTTTTCAGCCATGGAACAACAAGTTTGAGAAGTGCTGACCCATGTCCACTGTGATTTTGCCCTTTAAGTCCTGTACTAACCAGGTAGGTTAGCTGCGTGTCACAACGCACTAAACGGTTCTCTCTGGCAGATCTACGTAGAGATCGAGCGTGCGAGGCTGACAAAGACCCTGGCCAACATCAAGGAGCAGAGTGGTGACGTCAAAGAGGCTGCCGCCATTCTGCAGGAGCTACAGGTGAGATCCAAACCTTTTTATGCACAAGTAATATGCGAGCTGCTAAGACCCGCCTCATTTACGGGTTGTCCATTTTGTTTTTTATTGTTGTTGCTCAGGTGGAGACGTATGGCTCCATGGAGAAGAAGGAGAAGGTGGAGTTTATCTTGGAACAGATGAGGCTCTGCATCGCTGTCAAAGACTACATTCGCACCCAGATCATCAGCAAGAAGATAAACACCAAGTTCTTTCAGGAGGAAGGGACCGAGGTAAGAGACAGCAGCAGTCCTGGCAGCTTCTGTTCTCTCAGAAGTTGTTGCATCATCTACTGTCCATCCAAACTTAAATCTTTTTCTTCCTTTTACCAACACAGGAGCTGAAGTTAAAGTATTACAACCTGATGATTCAGGTGGACCAGCATGAGGGCTCCTACCTGTCGATATGCAAGCACTACAAGGCCATTTACGACACGCCCTGCATCCTGGAGGACAGCAGCAAGTGGCAGCAGGTAGAGTGTCGACAGATTTTTGTTTCAGAGGACAACTGGTTTAGCGTTTTCACTCCTTTATCAAGCGTGGCTGTTTTCCTGAAGCTGGCGTTTGCAGAGTTCTTGTCAAATGTTAAATGTAGTTCTCATTGACTGAAACCTGGTTGCGCAGGACGGCCTCATATAACACGAGGAGCACAACGCTGCAATCGGCTAACATGCATTTTCTGCCTGTCCCGCCCTACAGGCCCTGAAAAGTGTGGTGCTGTACGTGATTCTGTCTCCTTACGACAACGAACAGTCAGACCTCGTGCACAGAATCAGCGCCGACAAGAAATTGGAAGAAATCCCTAAATACAAGTAAGACCAACCCGTTCCTCAACGTGCTTCTACTCCGCCGCTGACAAATCGATTACGACACGCTGAGGGTGACGTTCTTCCTCTTTTCCCAGGGACCTTCTGAAGCAGTTTACCACTATGGAGCTAATGCGCTGGGCCTCGCTGGTGGAGGATTATGGGAAGGAGCTGAGAGAAGGCTCGTCTGAGAGCCCGGCGACGGAGGTCTTCTCATATTCAGAGGAGGGAGAGAAAAGGTGGAAGGACCTTAAGAACAGGGTGGTGGAGCATGTAAGTCACTCATGGAAGGGCAGGGAAAACGATCGGGAGTCGCACCAAATGTAAATTAGATTCTCTTGTGT
Source organism: Poecilia mexicana (assembly GCF_051168715.1). Classification (NCBI taxonomy): domain Eukaryota; kingdom Metazoa; phylum Chordata; class Actinopteri; order Cyprinodontiformes; family Poeciliidae; genus Poecilia; species Poecilia mexicana. Next base: position 6,185,897 of record NW_028263371.1, on the reverse strand, counting down.
TGTTGCTCTTGTGTTTGAGTTTGTTTTTTGTTCCTTTTTTTCCCCAGGTAGAGCGTCCATCTGTACGTTTTCTCTTTGCGTTGAAGCACCAACCATTACTTTTACTAGCTTTGTTATCCGGTTCTCTGTCCATTCTTAAAAAAGTCTTATGTTTGTGTATCTAAAATTAAGGCCTTAAAATGCTTTAAATTCATTTTAGAAATTTAATTGGGCCTTAAATACACATAAGTACAAGGTCTTAAACGCTGCCATAGTGGGAATATTTAACTTGTATTTTCTCTGTTGTTCTCTCTGTTATTTTTTTTCTGTCAGGCAAAAGTTTGAGTCTCATACAGACTTCTTCATTGCGTTCTGTGACTCGAAGCGGTTGAGGCTACCGCTAGTTAGATGCTAATATACCCATGCTAGCTTGCTAGCTTTTTATTGATTTATTTTGTACCTTTCATCAGAGTAAATTTATTGCCAGTTGGATAGATGATGTCAGTCTTCGCCATCGGCTCACATCTATGGCAAACTTGTGCAATCTGCATAAAAGCTTGGCACTGTGGGAGTTAAGGCTATAAAGAACATCGCAAAATATACGATTTTCATATTTTAAATTATTGTTGTGATAAAGGTCTTAAACTTCATTCATAGCAGTCTTAAAAAGTCTTAACTTTGAGTTGGTGGAACCTGCAGAAACCTTAGCTTTGTTATGTTTTAACTAATGTGCTGCATTATATTTTATATGATGTTATTTTGTATTATATTACATGGAAATCAAAGCAGTCATTGAGAAGCTGCACAGGTGGGTGTTTCTTGGCGTAGGACAGCTCTAGGCGACGGATTGTAACAAAACGTTGTTTACGTCCGGTCTGGCTTCTCCTGGCGCAGAACTGTGACCCGCGTCACACATCAAGGACCTAGAAGTCGGATGAAATGCGACATGATGACCGTTTTGACTGTGGATTCTTTGAAACCAATCTGACGCGTATCCAAACTAGTGGGAGTCGCTCCAGTCGGATTTTTGTTTTGGGTGAAAAGATCGGAAATTAGGCCATTTGGACCGCCAAAAAAATAATCTGATTCGGGTCTCCTTATTCTTACTTAAGTAAGCTTTATATCTTTGGAGGTTGGTCTCCATTATTGCTTGTAATTATATTGAAGATTTTTTTTGTCTTTCTCTCTCAGAACATCAGAATCATGGCCAAATATTACACCAGAATCACAATGAAAAGGATGGCTGGCCTGCTAGACCTCTCTGTTGACGTAAGCAAACCTTTTTAGCAGCTCGTTCCATCTGAAGCTCACAGTACCACCAAAAAAAAACAAAAAAACGACGTTACTAATCCACCTGTTGAAATCCTACGCCAGGAGTCGGAGGAGTTCCTCTCCAGCCTCGTCGTAAACAAGACCATCTACGCCAAGGTCGACCGGCTCGCCGGCATCATCAACTTTCAGCGGCCCAAAGACCCCAACGACCTGCTCAACGATTGGTCGCAGAAACTCAACTCCCTCATGTCGCTGGTCAACAAGACCACGCACCTCATTGCCAAGGAGGAGATGATCCACAATCTGCAGTGACACGAGAACAGTTTCTTCTTTCATGTTTTTGTTTCATGTTCACTTGTGTTTATGTTCTGGGGGAACTGTGACGCGTTTGTACAGTACGTTAGCGGAATACCGCCGCGGCGCCCGATTGCAGTATCGTAAGATTTGGGGGGAAAAAGCAATCGTAAAACACACACGCCCTCTATGAGCTGTTCCTTTTTTTTTTTTATTGTCTAGTAAAACGTTGACAATAAACATATTGTACCTCCAGTCCTTGCATTTTCTCCTCTCTGTTTAATGTAGTTTTAATACAGTTTCACATTTTATGGAAAGATTACCAAAATCCAAATGCAACCAGATATTTGCATCAAGATAAAAATGACTCGTAACCACTGATTTTTTTTTCCCTGACCCTTTTTAAGCTAGATAAGCCAAAATTAGTTTCTTTTTGTTAAATGTCAGAAAAATGAGAGGAATGTTTATTGACATGTTTTTTGTTTGAACGTTTCAGACGTTTACAGTACAGGTACTAAGATTTCTTTGCATTTAAACAGTTTTGGAAAGCCCAGATGATGATTTAATCTTCTGAAATGTTTAATTTCCAACATCTAAGTTGACAGGAGACAAACCTATGGATGCTTTTTACAACAAAATATCAAAAAATACTTCAAGATGTGACATTATGAAAAAAAACAAAAAATGTTGAATTGGTGGGAAATGTGTGTATTAACCCCAGAAATAAGGCTGAAGCTGGTATGATAGTGTCAGTGTCCACAGTGAAATGAGCAAAAGCAACATAAAGAGCCAGATTACACTCAGGGACAATAATCTTAATTTTAGGAAACATGTCCTTCAGCCTGGTGTAACTAATAAACTATTTATCTACACTGACCAACCTGAGATTGGGAAGAAAAGGGCTACAAGTTTGGAAAACTGAGGATAGCACCTCAGTTTAAAGCACAGGGGTGGCAGCGTTATGTTGAGTAGGTGTTTAGCTGTAGGAGGGATTGGTGCGCTTTAAAAAAAAGATGGGTGCAGGATTAAAGTGCAACGTGATCACGTTGAAGCCGCAACTCAACACGAGTCAGGAAGTCAAAGCTTCAAGTCAACGATGAATCACCAGATCAGGCTTAACGACAAGTGGGCAAAGAGGTCAAAATCCTCTAAAAAAAGCTAATTCATAATCCAATTGCGGTCATATTTGACATTTTCCTCCCACCTAACTTTCTATTAAATGCTTAGAAAAAAACAAAGTATGACTGCATAGTTTGTAATTATGTTTTGTGACTTACACTCTCCTATGTGAGGTCATTGACTGCTGGATGATTTTCAAGTAGGTGTAACACATTTCGGTAAATTTTGTTTCGGATCATTTGAGCTGTTTGTAGCTATAAGCCTTCATTGTTGTAATTCAAAGAAAAGAAAAAAACACTTGAAATTTACGATTTTCACTTTCTTTATTTGAATCACAGTCTGAGTTACTGGAATGCCCACGTGGGTGGTTCTGTCATTCAAAATACTTTCTTGCTATATAAATAAAGTATGAAGACAAAACGGTCAATTTGTTTGAAATTCTTTTTATGTACTCTATTGAGGAGTTATTAAAATTTTACAGTAGTTGGGGAAAACATAAGCTAAATACCTTTCTTACTTTTCCCCCCCAAGAAAATGTCTTGATTAAAATATATCAACTTTGGTATGGATAATATAGGCAATATGTGTAGAAACGATAATGTCTCACAGATTATGGTATTTTTATTTCATTACATAAATTGTCCCAACACCACAATACTTCAAATGGAGAAATTTCACTTAAAAATACATTTTAAAAAAAAGAAAAAATACTCAAAATACTTATAGAATTATTTGTACAGGAGCAAACGTTATTGATATATAATTTGGAGTGAATATGCAGTGAACAAAAAAAAAACATAGTAATGCTGGGTTATCAATGACTTAATGATGTGAGACACAGAGGACACTGAAGCAGCTTTAAATTAATTCATTTTGGGGGAGGCTGGTGATAACGCTTATTTCTTCCACCGAGTGTTGTCTTTTTTTTCAAAGCAAAACTTTGACTCGTAAACGAGGCCAAAACATTGGCACTTTCACAGCAAGTCCTCCTCAACCTTCAGATCAGTACATCCCACTATGCTTTGCGATGGTCTGACAAGTGGATCCAAGATGGCGTAGAAAGTAAAGCTAGGTAAGTGTTGACTTCCCATTTTTAGCTCCTTTACTTGTCTTTTTCGTCGCAAAGCCACCGACACGAATCCCCCCCACAAATCAGTAGCACGGTGACGAATGTTTTGACTCCATGCACCGGTAGGAACAAGATGTCATATGAATTATATGTGCCTAAACACGGTGGCAAAAAAAATTCAGGCCCGAGTCCGTTTTGTTTCGGCGAACCTAGCCAAGCCAGCTAGCCTGCTACCATTAACAAGCCAGCCCAGCTATTCTTGCTGGGAGCTCATCAGTTTGCTGCCAAGAAAAGGCCGTGTTTTTTGGCCGCCGTGCTAAATGTTAGCTGCATATCCTCAGTTTAGGAGCAAAACTGTTACAAGCGATTCAAGCAAAGAGCGGATTTGTTGAGCACATTTTAAGCGATCTTTTTTTTTTTTTTTTTTTTTTTTTTTTGACGCTGCCGTCATCGTTCAGATTTGCAGCAGTCAAGATAAGTTTTCCAGACAAACAACAGCTACAACTCTCCTCTGGAAAACGAAATAACTCATAATTGTTGTCCTTTTTTTAGTAAATGCACGTTTCCGAAATGTACACGGGTTCAGTTCTGATGAATTTGCATGTTTTATTTGTATGTATTTTTTTTTCTGCCTCGCACATAGTTGCTAACGGTTGTGTCAGCCTAAATAACTCTGTTTGGGGCTGAAGCACAATTTTTATAAATCAGCTCGTAAGCTAACTGAGCTGTATGCAGATATATTAGTTTGACTTTATTACATTAAATGAGTACGATACCCACCTAATGAGAGCCGCCAAACTACTTGTTGTGGTTAAGAAGTGAGGGAAATTTTGCTACATTTAGGTAGCAAGGATTTTTTTCCCCAAGATTTTTTATATAGTTCTCAAGTGTGAGCGAATATTAACTTAATATATTGTAACAATTTTCTATCTCGTCAACATTCTTTGCTGTAATTCAAGCACATTTGATATGCTTTGCTCTTATTGACACCACCTTGCACATATTACTGTTAAAATGTCAGCATGATGTTACCATAATGATTCTTTGTGACTCTCTGTGTGAGTCATGTATTTAAATTAGTTTTATGCTTCCAGCACATAAAAATATACTCGCCAGCATCATGACCTTGACATGTACAAGGTATCAGTAGGTGCTGGACATTATAGAAAGCAGTGGCCGCTTCTACAATTAAAGTCTGTGAAGGTATGAAATCTTTCTGAAGCTAAGGCCTCGCCCAGGCGAAGCTGGAAATTTGGGAAAACGAATGGATTTTTATGTGTTATGGCCTGTTATCCACACAAAAACTTGCTTTTAACCAGAAGCTATTATTTCGAAAAACTCAGACTAATGTTTAGATTTCAAAAACCTTTTGTTTGCCTGAGTGTATATGGGAAAATAAGAGATTTGAGTTTCTAGCACATTACAGTCTGCAACAAATCTACCCACATACTTGCTTTGACACAATTCCCAATCGACATTGTCTTGTGTTTTGTTAACTTTATATCCTACTTAAGAGTAGTTCAACCCATGTCTCCACACAAATTAATCCCCTAGCACCATGTTTAATCCCTAATAGGAAGTTGAGGTTTTGAAGCAATCTGATTGGCTGATATAGGGTTTAGCGTTGCACTACACTGCCCCCTAGGAGTTTGGAACGTTTACGACAATGCGTATTTGTAGGGGTTTGTGTGAATGAAAGTTATCTGAAATTGTGTGAATGAAAGTTATCTGATATTGTACCGTGCGTACAATATATATATTTTTTTAACCAATATTGCAGAGATAATCTCACCCAGTTTAACAATAAAATTTGGTATGATATTCATCTGTTAGTTTCGGACAATAAAGCATCACTAATCTTTATCAGACAATTATTTTGAAGAGGAAATTGTCTGCTAGGCATACACAACCTACAGAAAGACTAATGTTTTAGTCCAACGCTGTATTTTCTTTGTTGTTGTTTTATTTCCAAAATTTCCCATCAACTTTAAAAAAATGTTTAACACAAAAACACAGTGTTTTTGTGTTAAACTACCACCAGGCTTAGCTTGTTTTTTGGAGGAAGCCCTCACTTTTACGCATTTTGCGTTATATGTGTAAAAGCAATTTCATCTTAATCTACTTGACTACGTTACACCTTAACAAATCATTTAATATCCTTGTACTTATTAGTCTATTTATGGAGAACAAAAGCCCCCCTTTGGTGACCAGATTTGGTCAATGTTCAATTTTACCGGCCTTGATCGGTGACCAGTTGGCCGGGTTCATATATTCATAAACTGGGTCTTTTTCTGATCAATGCCTGCATAGTTTGTAGCAGCTAATGCGTCACACCGGCAGCAGCACTAAAAAAGACTTGAAGTTGGTTACTTTCAGTATCACTGAGGTGTTTTAAAAGTCAGGAAGCGCAGAAAAGCCATCTAAAACAAAACTGCATTTCCTGTCGAGGCAATGTGGGCCGTTCATTCAGACTCCTACAGCAGATAGCCAGACTACTGCAAGTGCTGCTGATGTTGTAATTTTGCCGATTGGGTTGTTTTGTCTTTTATGAGTACAAAATACAACTGTGTGCCAGAAGACATCAATTTGTAGCTCCATTGGGAACATTTCTGCAAATTGTACCTGGAGCAGATTTCAGCAGTTAAGAGAAGGTCTCAGTGTTCGACCTTTAATGCCAGGTTAGTAGACTTTTGACAATATCAGAATGATTAGGTCTGTATTCCCTTGAGAATACACACAGATTGATGTTTACTTTTAGCGATGCTAACTGCGATATTTGCTAGCATTGGAAACTCCAAACCCTTAACCCCATGTAGTCATTGGCTTAAATGTCTAGAACCCTGTTTTAAAGTGACTATTGTCTTGTAAGTCTTCACCTCCAGTCCTGTCAAAGTAATATCAGTAACAACAGGAAAACTACAAACAATTCATAATTGGTTAAAACCTCTATTGGCACATCAACTTTACCAAGAAAATACAATTTCGTCACAAATACTATTGTGTGTATGATGCAATGTTTGTACCGATAAATCAGTTTCCTGATGTGGCGGGGAAAGGGTTGACTATGTGGAGTTAGTTTGGTCATTTTAAAGTGATGAAATGTAGGTGTTGTGGTCATTTTCGCAGTGTTCAAATGGTAGGTAAATATCGGTATCGGCCCACATTTTCCTATCGGTACATCCCGAACTCGGAAAAGTCGACTCTGATGAAACACGAGTGATTCCGACCCCTGATCAAAACAAAGTAGTTCTGAGCAGCCACTGCCAAGCAGGTATTATTTATTGTAATCACATAATCGTATTTCACCACAGCAAACTGTAAATTATGGAAAATTATGTTTAAGCATAGGTTTTTAAAATGGAATGAAACATCGCCGGGGGCGGTCAGAACAGATGCACGACATCTGCAGTTCACACTCCAAAAACCTCTAGCATGAAAAAAATCACAACCACACAAGAATGAAACGGTGAAGCAGTGAAATGGCCTACTCCCATTTACACATTATGATGCAGAAACCACTTGGGTAAACTAAGTGCATACAAAAATATCTCCTTCCATTTACTCAATCAAGTCTTCTGAACAATGATACACACACACACACAGTGATGTGAATAGGATGGAGTTCTGGCTGCGGGCCTTGTGTGTTTTAAAGAATGACCTGTAACACTAGCCAGGGGTCACATTACATTAATGTACAAAACGCACAATTTCCGCTGCTATTTAAATAAGTTGGTAAATGAAGTCACTGATTGATTCTTCCACTAGTTATGGAAATAAACAGAACCACAAGTTAAGTAGACCATGAACCACTTTGATTTAACAACTCTGATATCTGGTAAATCCCTTTCATTCATAGGCTGACTCTGCTGTGATTGGCAGATGTGTTTCCTTTCTGTTGTCTCTCAAGAGATTTCCCTGTTTCATACTTTTAATGCCTATTTTTTTATTTTTTAAGGGGGTGGGGGGAAACCCTGCTTTTCCATTTGTATTCCAGTCATGTTGCTGTCGGTGAAGCAAAATGAGGGATAACTACGTCGGTCTGTGTTACTGCGAACCCGCTGAAGTCTCGGTATTCCTTTGAACACAACGCGAGTCGGCATTAAAGGCGAGGCGTGGATTAATATAACTTTGGAGTCATGAGTCCTCCTTAGCTTTGCTTGTTAGTTACTGTAATAGTTGCAGCAAGTCCACTGTTTCCGCAGCATCAAACAGGAGGAAACGGTTTCTTAAAGTGTCCGCTGCAGTCTCATTTGCATATCAATATTTTTGGCTTCTCTGTTTCACAGCTATTTTGTGGAACAAAACCACGCATTCTTGTGAACTTGATGTGCAATTTAAAGTCCAAAATGTGTGTAATTAAAATTACATCTTCAATAATTTGTAGATTTTTGCTTGGAGTTTGTTCCTTCACATTTGGAAAAACAGCAAATTGCTTGCCTGAGATGAAGTGAAACGGGAAGTTTATTTTTTACTTTTTTCGGTGAGCTAGTAACACTTAAAGCCAATGTAGGATATAAATAAAAGCCTCGTGAATTTAATGTAAACTCTAAAAGCCATGACAATATGCCTGCTTTTATATCTGTCCTGTGACAAATACTACATGCTAAGTGTTTTGTAGTTACTAGCGGTGGCTCTAAGGATATTAGTGTTACACTTAAACAGCCTGGGGCTGCACAGTGGCGCAGTTGGTAGAGCTGTTGCCTTGCAGCAAGAAGGTTCTGGGTTCAATTCCCGGCCCTGGTCTTTCTGCATAGAGTTTGCATGTTCTCCCTGTGCATGCATGGGTTAACTCCAGGTACTCCGGTTTCCTCCCACAGTCCAAAAACATGACTATCAGGTGTGTGTGCATGGTTGTGTGTCTCTCTGTTGCCCCTCCTGAAAAGGGTGTAAAGAAAATGGATGGATGGACTTCAACAGCCTGTTCTCACATTATGTTGACCACTTAAGAAATAACTTCAAGCTGTGGATGTAACACACTGGTAAAGCCATTTGGAGGCAGTATGAAGTGAATTTGACTTTTTTGAGCTTTACATCATGTTATGATGTTATTCCCTTATCAAAGGGACAGCTAAATGGCAGCCATTTAGCTGTGCAAAACGCCTGGGTGAACCTAGCTCCGCCTTCGAGGCGCAACTCCTCAGAGTTGTAGTTTCCAAGCCGTACTGGAAGCCCCACTTGGCTCCTTCAGACTAGCCAGCAGCAGTTAGCTGGAGCTGTGGGTTTGCTGAGCTCATTATAGGAGCCACTTCTCTCTGAAATGCTGGTGAAAATGTTGTTAAAGTGTTAATAGATTAGCCATGTTGTGATGACTTCCTAAAGGCGGAGTTTCAGAAAGAGCAGGAACTTTTAAAGGACTACTGATGGTAACAACTTGATTGGGCTGTGAAATGGCACCATGTGCCTGGAAAATACATATTGTCCCTTTAAAGAGTGATGTGCTGTGCTAATGGAAAGAATTGCAGGTGAAGGATCTACTCCATTTTGAGGAACAAACCTGTTTTTTTGTCGCCATATTTTATGACTCAAAAAATATTTACCAATATGGCATACACTTTCAACAGTGTTGTGTGAAGATGGTCAGCAACAACATTCATCTGAAAGGAGGCTTGTTGCAGTTTATTTTGTACATGTTTGATCAAGGTAGTCAACCTGTTGTTTCTGTCAGTTTTGTTTTCTTTATTATATTTTTCACATTGGCTGTTCTACCCCTAATTGCACTGAGCAAACAAGTTAAAGTTGTGTTGTTTTTACGTGTTGGAACACGTTTGTGAAAACTATTGGTGTATGTTAGTGTTATGTACTGGTGCAGTGATCAAATGAATTGGTAATTCATTACATTTCTGATAAATAAAAAACATTTTAAATCAATTCAGCTCTGTATCGGATCGGTATCTGCCGGTACTAAACCTCAGGTGTCAGTATTGTTTTGGAAGTGAAAAAAATAAAAACTAGCCAAACCGTTGATCGTGTCTGAATAGTTGCCCATTACTGGCTTTTCAGCAACTCTTTGTCATATTATTGAACGGAAAACAAGCAATATTTTTATTCTGTTCAAATATCAAATTTGTGGTTTTGTTTTGTAGTAATATAAACATTTTTTTTTTACCATGTATTGCTTGTTGGCAATACACACTTTAATCATTTAATTTGAAAGACTCACTATTGCAGCTTTAGAGCCAAAACATATTTGACAAATGGTCAAAGTTTCTCATCCCTTTTTTTTAGGAAGTCATATTTTATAGATCAGTAAACTGTTCTGACTTTGAGGTATTTGAAATGTGGCGTCAGCTTGTTCAGCAAGCGCTTTTGATGCGCACTTTTAGGATAAAAGCTGTTCAGTTTGTGAGCCGCAGGGCCAGTTGTTTAAAGCAGTAAGTTTGCATTGGGGCTGACAGATATTAGGCCGCTAGCCAAGGATAAGGTGTTCCCCAGGAGGTCACAGTGTACCCTCCATATTCTGATGCGTAGCAGCTTTATGTAACCCGTTCCTTTTCTTTTTTTATTTTATTTTGGCCATTAACAGTTTTTTTTTTTTTTTTCCCTGATACAGTGAATCTCCCAGTTGTTCCTCCGTTGTTGTTTTTGACATATTCTTACTTTCAGGATGCTTTTGTGCTCCACATCAGCTGACAAATGATAAACTCACCAGACATAAGAGGGGCTTATAATCTGCCATTTATGGTGAGAAATGTATTTTTGTATCGGCTACAGATGTTTGTTTTTTTTTTTTTACCAAAATCCCAAACTGTTTGAATGTCTGGCTGTGGCTTTAAGTGAACCGGATCAAAAAGCTCAACGTTAACCTCTAGCGTGTGTCTGCTTTGCTAGGTTCCTCCCCTGCTTAATCCTGTTTGTTATAGTTCTCAGTTTTTCCTGTTTGTCTGATCTACTGCTTCTTGCAAGGATTCAACCGGCGAGAGATTTCAAAGTTGTTAATAGAATCGACGGTTTTCTTAAAATAATCTGTGGAACTATCAAAAAGTTGTGACTTACAACTGGTTTAGTCAGACTCGGTCATTTGTCGCAGCTTGTTTCAGTTCTTTAATTGTGGAAGTTCAGGTCTAAAAAGGCCGGCTAATCACCGACTGCCGCCACGTTCCCATTTTTTTTTAAACGCCACGACGGACGCCGCCGCTCGTCTCCTCCGAGCGAACCTCGCGTCTCCAGAGAGACGGTGTCTTCATCGTGAGCTGCACCCAGAGATGATTGTTTTGGTTCCGCTGTTGTGGAAATCTGTTGCAATCCGTGGAACAGGAGCACATGCGTTACTGTGGGCGCCGGGATGAGCAAGCTTTACTATAAAGTCTTGATATTTTACTGAAGGACACAACATTAGCTGAACCGTACCGTTTCTTTGCCTCGTCCACCAAATTCCTCTCTGACTTTGACTTCGTATCTCGCTGAACGTTCTGTTTTCATGCAGCAGAGCGGTTGCAACATTCTAGTTTGGTCTAATGAGTCACCATCAACTCATCATCTCAGCCCCTGATGTAAGCAGCTACTTGCTCTAACACCAAAGCCAAAATAATAATAAAATTGTCCTCCTTTTTTCTTATTTGTGTTTGGGCTGAAGCCTGTGCTTTCGGATATTGATGAGACAAAACACAGGTTGGAAGTGATGCACTGATTCCAGGAGAAGTGGCATCTGACGGTTAACATTTGGCAATTTTTTTTTTTCCATCTCCAACCGTGCAACAATTAAAAACAATTAAAACAGCATTTTAAAACTTTAAAATGCTGTTTAAAATTTTTCTTAACAGTTTTTCTGCTATTTCTATTGGCAAACATTAACTAATACTTCTAAAAAAAATTTAATTTCAAACTTTGTGTCTATTTACATCCTGATGTGAAGCAGGTTGTCAAGAGCCACATGCCTGGTGTCTTTTAAGTTTTCATAATTTTTACTTTTCTTATTTAGTAGGGCTGAAACAATTAGTTGTGATTAATCAATTTTTTTCACTAATAGATTAATTACGATTAATCAACTCAGTAAATTATGATGTTACAGAAAGGTTAAAATGTATTTCTGTAGATCACTTTAAAAAGTTAAATTCATATACCATTTAGATTCATTACATACAGCCATCTATTTCAGAATTTATTTGATAATTCAAATTGGTTGTTATTTCAATGATAAATTATTGAAATTGATTAATCGATTATAGAAATAATTGTCAGCTAATGTAGGAATTGATTAATCGCTAACTGGATTAACTGATTACTGAACCGATTGATCCATTGTAGTACAGATTCAAAAAAAGGCATTTGCCAAAAGAACATTTAGCTAATTAAGCCAAAAAGTGCACAAAATGTGCCCTTGTGTGCACTATATATATATATATATATATATATATATATATATATATATATACACACACATACAGTTTGTATTTCAGATAAAAAAAGAATTGTACTTCTCAAGTGGTATAGTTTTACATTCACCAGGTTAAAAGAAAACCTCCTATAAAGCACCTTTTGATATCTAATTAATCGGCTAATCCAAATAATAATGAACAGATTAGCCCTACATTGTATTTGTATCATCCTTTGCTACAAATGATCAATTGTGCACTAAAGGAATGAACTGGTATTGCACTTTAGGCAATAAAATATTTATTTTCATATTCAAAAAATGAATTGAATTTCTCTGTTTGTGTTTTTTCTATGTATTTCTAATATTGTATATAAAAATACTTATGTGGTTAAATGAAAAATTTGCAGAATGTGCCAATCTCTTTATCAGATTAATCAGCAGAATAATCATTACTAAATCAATCGTTAGTCACGGCCCTAGTTTTTAGTAATGTGCTGAGTTTGAAGCCAGCGTGTTTAACCCTGCGTTCGTTACTTTTTGACACCCTTTACGCTCCAAGTTTGCTGTGTCACCAGTTAAAATCCTGACCACTGCCAGGCAATGAAGCCAGCAGTGAAATCTGAAACCTCACAGCACCAAGGAGCTGGAGTCTGTGTTTGAACTGGAAGCTGCTGAAAGCAAAACGACAAAATGTTAGCTGCCGCTGTGCTCGCTGAGAGGGAGGAGGTTACTCTGCTCGGCTGCATCTTGCTCTTATTTTTGACAGTGAACCAGGTGTGGGTTCTCTTAGCAGTGTGGGTGGGAGCCTGGTCCTGCTGCAAAACGAACAAAGCATCTCCATATGGCTCGGCCTCGTCTCCTTACAGTAGCTCTGCTTTTGGACTGCCTCTGTAAACTTCAGGATGAACCTCAGTGAACCTCCAGGGACGCGTCTCTAGCTCCCCCTTCAGGCTGCGCGATCTTGATTTCCATGTTAATATTCTTTGCTTGTCCTGTCTCGGTCTTTGTGAGGTGGCAATTCAAAAGGATTTGAATTACAATCCGCTCAAACAAAGGCTGCGGTTATCACCGTGGTGCATCCATTTTTGACCACACCTTTTCCTTCCACTGAACTTTCCATTATTATGTTTGGGTACTGCACTCTGTTGCAAACTTCACTGGCACTGACCTTTTTTCTAAATGCTTACACTTGGTGTCAGTGACTGCCCACTGTACAGATGTCAAATCGGCTCTTGTTCATGACTACGTCGGCTGTAACATGGCAACAAGATTTCGAGAACGTAGGATTCAATTTGCTGCAAGTCGTCATCGCAGTGAACATAAATAAACACGCACTGTAAAATGTGTCAGCTTTCAAATTGAAATTTTGAAATAAATGAACATTTTTGGTGGTTTTATTTTTCCAAGTTTATTGAAATTCATCTGTATCTTATTTAGATTACTCCTCCTTGCGTTGCTCTTTAACTGCTATTTAGTAGTGCACCGATCTTTAAAAAGCCTGACTTGCTGATAACCAATGTTGAGTGATGCCATTTATTTTTTTTTTTTGCGACTAAAAAGTTGCAGTGATTTTCAGTTTTTCCCAGCCCCCAATTTTTTGTGAAAAACTTTTTTTTTCCTCTTTCAGCCAACATCAGGAAAAAACAAGACACCGTTTTAGGATAGATAAATGACCATTGATATTGATGTGGAGTATGAATAATACAGATTAAAAGTATTTTCAAGGTCAAAGTGAAAACTTTGAAGAAAATGGAATGGAAAATGCTTTTCTAGAAGTAGTGCACTGATGGCACTTTTTTAAAAAAAATCTCAGATTCCCATCTTGGCTGATACCAATTTTTATTTTTTTCTAAACTGGCTAAATTGACTATTGTTAACCACGCGTATGCAGATGTAATACTGATATCCGATCTCCCAAAATTGAGGAACTCGGGGGGGCCGGATAATTTGCCCACCTGTTCATCGGTGCTCCCCTTTCCGCTGTTTCATCTCAGTTCGTAGCTCCGATAAACTCTGGAAATACTGACTGCGTTCGTCTCTGTCCACCTGCAGATGTTCTGTCTCTGAGTCATGGCAGACAGGAGAGCGGAGAAGTCATGTGAAGAAGCCAGCAAATCGTTAGCCAGGCGGGAGTACGAGGCGGCGGTCACCCACAGCACGGACGCCCTGGTGGTCCTCGCGCCCCAAGCCTCGTCACCCGGCGCCCCCGTACTGCCCAGCCCTCCCTCGGCGGTCGCCGCCGGACCCCTCCGCAGCCGCGCCCTGCTCTACCGAATTGCTGCCTTTCTACAACTGGTGAGCTACGGCTTGTTGGTTGATCTTTTTTTTTTTTTTTTTTTAGAAAATGTAGGAATAACTTGGATCAATACATTAAAAGAGTCTAGTCGTTTGCTTCAGCCCTGAAGTTGTGGAAACTTTCCCGTATCCTTAATTATAGTGTAAACGACTCTGTTTTCATTTAAAGACTCGTTTCCAACTGTAACGTCTGGACTTTGTTTTCTCTTTCCACCAACAGAAAAACTACGACGGAGCAGATGAAGACTGCAAACATGGTGGGTCGCACTTCTAACTGTGAATTTACTCTTTGGTTCGGTTTGAAGCTGCGGATTGAGATGTTTGTTTTAATGCAGCAAACAAACCAGAGATTCTTTTGTTTTTCTATAAAACGTTTCTAGGGTTTTATTTTCTTTCTTGGGGGTTTTTGTTTCTCAGTCTGATCTGGGATTTCCCAGCAGCTGCTTTGCAAACACTCTGAAACTCTGATATAAACTGGTTTTTCTTTTGTTTACAGTGGTGGAGGAGATATTTGAAGACCACTGTTTGGAAATTGGCTCAAATTATATAAATGTATATTATTGTTAGCCGCTACATGCTAGTTTAAAGTGCACCAAGGGTAAATAGAAAAGAGTCTTGATGACCAAGTACACATTTTGATAGACACAATCAATGACAAGTGCATTGACAGAACATAACGCAAAACTGTAGTGAACATTTATTGTTTTCTTACAATAATTAGGACATGAATCAGTTCCTCTAGGATGTTTTTTTTTCAGTTGTTACAAACTAAAATTTTCAGATTTTTATTTATTTTTTTGCCACCTTTTTCAAAAATTTGCAATCAAACATTCAAAGTTGTATTTTTTGCCATAACATTGTCTTCCTAAACATAACATTCCCCCCCAAAAATGACAGGATTTGAACATGGTCAATATTTAAAGTGCAAATAACACTTTTAAATGCCTCCTTTTACATTAAATAATAATTATGTCCTGAGAAGAGGTCAAAGTGCAAAACAAGGACTCCATATTGGTCATCCAAGTTAATATGAACTTTTTACAGTGGCTGTTTTTCACATGGAAGATATGGGCAGTTACTCAGGGCAGCATCAAAGGATGGGTCATCCAAGAATTAAAAAATAAGATAAATAAAATTTTTATTTTATTTTATTTTTATTTTATTTAAGTGAAACAGGAAGTTCAATTAGAAGGAGTTTGGTGAAAGTTCAGCCGAGTTGCAGTGATTGGTCAGAGCTATATTGCAAGTGAAATGCAGAAAGCGTGAAGGTGATCGGTCACATTTGTGTAAAAATTGCAAAAAAAAAATTCAAAGCAAGTTTCATTGCAAAAATTTGTGAATAATGAGTGAATTTACATTAATGGTTGCAATCGCAACATTTCAACTTCCTGGATGGACTGATGAAGTAGGAGGCTAGCAGGCTAAATAACATTTAAAACCACTCTAAATGCTCCATCTTCACTCCCTCTTTACAACACAGCCTGGTTAGCGGAGCTTTAACACGTTTCCTTTCACTCTGTTGCAGTTCTGGCAGACGAGGTTGCTCGGGGTGACGGCTCTCTACAGGCTAGTTTGCGCTCCATGCTTTTGGATGGCAGCCTGCAAGAGGTGGTCAGCATCCTATCTAAATCCCTGTATGGAGAGCCAGTGGTAAGATTTGATTTGATCTAGTTGTAAAGGTGGAGTTGTTCATGCTCTATACCTGCTGATCTGTTTATCAGTTTGGAGGGGATTCTTAAGCCTTATTTCATATTAATATCCGTCTTAATGAGTTTATTATTTTGAACCAGAAGTTTAACTGTCAAAGCAGCAATATTACATCTTAATAAACCAAAACTTTAAAGTGTTGGTCCATCAGCCAAACTATATATATAGAGGAAACATACATGTTTCACCATTCCACAGTCTATATCAAAATAAGATGTTTTGTTCCTGCAGATAAAAATGATAGGATAACAAATCATTCCCAATTGAATCAATAGAATGAGTATATTGTGTCCTTTAAATTTTATTTAAAGTAAACAAAATAAATAAGAAATATAACATCAAAGTACCTGCTGTTGTTTGATGCGTTTATAAACTCAAAGTAGGTTTAAATTCATTTAATACATTCTTATTTTATTTGCTCATAGTTAGTTGGTTGCTATTTTATTTCATGTTTCTAAGGCCTGAACTCATCAGAAATACAGACCAGTAAATGTCTACTGTACTTTATATGTGTTTAAATCCAGACATTTGGTCTGAAATATAGTGACATTTTGAAATGTAAAATGGTTAGAAACTGTGTAATATACCATCATCGGTGATTTAATGTTTTGTATTTACTATGTTAAGCAAACCTACATGCAATGAGTCAATAGTATAACTGTGATGAATATAAATACTATTTGCAGTTATGTTATAATGAATATAATATTTTCCTCCTCGCTCCAGAACGGCATCGTTACAAAAGACCTGACCAGATTAAAAATGCTCTTCTCCGAAATTGAGGTAACTGCATTTGCTTTTCTGGTCGTGGATGTTTAGTGTAATAGAGTTAAAAATAAACGTTTTTGCTCTGTTTCATTTAGGCAATAAAAAGAGAGATGGCCCCTGAATACACAGACGACCAGGACGAAGGTGAGCGCATCTGCATCAGGAGTTTATTTCAACATTTTGCTTCGTTGCATCAACAACTTCTGTGCATTTTCTTTCCGTTTGGTGTCTTTCCTGCAGTCAGTTGTCACTTTGAGTCTTTTCCTACCAAATTATTGTCCAGTGAATTGTCTGGCCACTGTACTGTCACAGCTCTAGTGTTTATGCAGCTTTTATATCGACAGAAGTCCAAGATGGCTGGCAGTTCCGGCCTCCTCCCAGAGGGGTCACTAGCAGTGAGGAGTACACACTCTGCAAAAGGTAATCAGCAGATTCTTCTTTTATTATTTCAAATAAATGTATGTTTTAGTTGAGCAATGAATGAAAAATGTTTCCTTCCCCCAAAATAATCTAATTTATTTTCCACCAAAAATCAAATGTTATTTTTTTTGTTTGTTTTTATTTTTTTTAGGGGGTTATTGTTTCCTTTTTATATTAAGCATTTAATGTATGCCATCTTAAAATTTAAATAAACAATTAACATACAGGCTATAGAACGACAAAAACATATCCATATATCTTTGTAGGAATAAAAATCCTTGATCTTTATTATGTATTTATTGGCCATTCTGGACCTTTATTATGTTAAGAATAAGAAATATGATGATGCTCTGAACAGGAAATTAGCACACAAAAAAAATTGATTTTATGGTTTTATGACATTAAAAAAAATTACTTCAATAAAATAGTATTCATTTGCCATTTCCACATAACATAGTTGTATTTGAGTTTTTGACTGGTTTAAATGTTATTTATTAAGATAATGGCACTGTCTATCAGGTACAATGTGCTTTAAACTGGCAGAATAATCGATGCATTTTTTTAATCATTACTTTTTATTTATTTTTGTAACAATAATTAAACAATAAAATAAAATGGATTAAATCAAAACAAAAAAGTTAAATAAAACAAAATTAATACTTTTTAAACTTGTTTTATTTTTGTCATGGATTTAAAAATAGAAAAAAATTGAATGTTTTCAACTGTTTTTATTTTTTTTAATAAATAAAACATAAAAATAATATTGATTAAAAACTGAATGCTTGAAATATAACATATGCTGACCTAGTGTTCATAAACTGGGTTTTCAATACAGATTCTAGTTGAAATATTTCCTCCCAAGTTTTTTTTTTGTTCAGAGTAAAATGACAGTCTGCCAAACTTTTTACCAGTAGCTTGAAAAAGAAACTCACGCAGCTTTTTCTGTCAGCTCATTTATATAAAAGATGTATTTTTCTACATCCAGAATTTCATCTGAAACATCCTTCATCTTGATGCATGTCGAATTTTGAAAGTTCTAAATGTCCCAACTTTGCAAATCCGATCAGCCAGAATCGTCTGATGGAGCTGCTTACTGTCGCCGCAGGTACTTGGAGCAGGGCCTGTGTCGGTACGGGGCGCAGTGCACGTCGGCCCACTCGCAAGAGGAGCTGATGGAGTGGCAGAAACGTTACGCCTCCCGACTCATTCGCCTCAAACAGCAGCAGGAAAGCAAACACTTCACTGAGAACTACATGGAAACTCTAATCGAAAAGTGGATGAACTCCCTTTCCCCGGAGAAAGTGGTGAGCGAGACGAAAGTTAACGCGGCAGAACGCCTCCGGTGTGTCTGAAGTGAAGTTGCCTCTTCGTTGGAACTTTGGATTTGTTTTTCTGCTTGTGAAAATACCAGCGTAGCAACCGAAAACGTTTTTTTCTCTCACCATGAGAGAAATGCGTGCACTATTTAGGGTGGATATTATTGTCGTATGTGAACTGTAGATTCTTCTGAGTTTTCTAAAAGACTATCAACATTTCCAAATCCAGTGTGTCATTGTGAGCAGAGGTTGATAAAACAGAGAAACTTTGCTGCATTTCATCAACTCTGTTATTGAATGAAAGCTGTGCTTACTCTTTTTTCCTCATTCAGTTTTTTTTTTCTTAATTTACTGATACTGAAAGTTGCTGACACTCCACCGTCTCTCCTCAGTAACGGCGTCCACACCGAAGAGCGCAGCTCTGTTTGACTTCCTAATGCTAAAAATGGTGTGTTGCTTTCAGTATTTGGAAAAAGCCCGGTCAGCAGTCTGTGACGGTCAAACAGAAAGTGGACCCAGCTGGTTTTTCTCATCATGTTTTCATAAGACCTCAAACTGTTCCCAAGGTTTAAGTCCAGTGTTGGAAGGGAAAAAATAACCTCTAAGTTTGTCTTCACTTAATTTGTGAACTGATTCCAATAAATGGTCTCAACTTTTCTTGTCAAGCATTAGCAGAGAGGAACTACAACTTTAATAGCATTTTTATTTATTTAATTGTACTTTAAAAACCCATTTCAGTATCCGTTTTTCACTGTCTACACTACACTGACACTCTTCTTGATTGTTGACATGCGTTCTTCAATTTTCTTGAAATTTTGAGTCACCTTTAATTAAAACCAATATATTTTTTTTAACCCAATCGCCTGTTTCTTGGTGTTTTTCTAGCTAAGTGACAGTCTGGAAGGCGTGACGGTCGAGACCAGCTCCGGCCTTTCTGTTACGGTCACCTCGAAAAAATCCTCCCATTCCTGGATCTTTTCCTTGTTGTGCAAGGTAGGATGACGCAGTCACAGGTTTTATTTACATGGCTTTTTAAAAATTGTATGAAAAGTCAATTTCCTTTTTTTTTTTTTATATATATATATGTATATATTTTTAAAAATTTTAATTGTGCTCCATTGTTGTTTCTGAACTAGCCGGCCAGAAAACTGTTCCGCATTGCCTTGCTCTACGACGCCCATCGACCGCACTTCTTCATCACCGGCGTTTCAGCCGGGGATCGCCTGCAGTCGGTTCCCAAAGGATGCCAAGAGTGGACGCCCGGAGACGACACGGCCGGTTCGTCTGATCTTTCATCATAACGAGCGAGGATTGTTTTAATCTGATGATGAAATGTAAACGGCGAACGTTTTCTGAGAATCTGCCTATGTTACACCTAAAAAGAAAGCTGTGTGGCTTAACATAAACTATTTATACTTCTGTCTTTTCAAACAAATAGCCACCTGTATCCTTCATGTTGTTGGGTCAGCCTTTCAACCCAAAAGGCCGTTTCTTTGTTTCAGTTCTGCTAAATATCAGTAAGTTAGAGCCACAAAACTTAAACCACCCTTTGAAAGTAACAAGCTAATTGATTTTTATAAAGACCGACCTAAAAAAGTGCATTTGCTTAACGGTTAAATTAAAGAATCAAATGTAAACTAGGTTTTAGAAAAACTAGAAACTTTTTCCAACAAGTCAGAAATATTTCCTTAATCTGCAAATGTATGGAAAATTATGAAAACCATGTAGTGTTTGTGACTTAATGATGACAAAAAATTAAAAAAATATATATATTTACATTTTCTTTTTCTTGCAGAATTTTTGTTATTCATCATTAGAAATTCTGTCAAGACATTAAGTTTAGGAAATAGGATTTCCTAACATTAGTCGTTTTAATTACATTTTCTATGAAGAACTGGTCTAAAAAGCACTATTTGTTCATAATCCGCTGTGAAGAGCCTGAAGAGCAACAGAGGCTCGTTTTTACTTCTACATCTCGCTGAGTTCTCTGACATCCATTTAAAAAATATTAGCTGATATATTAACACGGTATGTAAGTGTGAGCATAAAATCTTGTCCATCGATGATCTCTTTTGTTTTTGCCATTACGCTCCTCTTCCTCGTCACTTGAAGAAGCAGAAACTTCACTTTTTCTTCTTCGCTTCTCAGGAAATGAGTACCGACTCTCTCCTCTTTCTGACAGATGAAATCACATCGCCGCCATCTGTGCCGTGTTGCTATATTAACCGGTTATTACAGACATTCTGATTCATTGACAGTTTCGTGGAAATACACTGATATGTGAAGTGACGGTGTCCTACGGCTGGAACGGCACAAATAACCAGTGTCACGGTTACAGTGATCGACGTCCTAAATGGGGATTTTAAGAAAATTCTGATGGTTAATAGCTGATAGTTAATATCTCTTTAAGAGATCTGTTAGTGCATAAAGGATTTTGGATTTTATGTAATATATCGAATCCGTCTTTGTATTTTTACTGAACATTTATATGACGGGCAGCTTTTTTCCTTCTTTGTATACAAATGTGATGAACTGTTGATATTTAGTTTGACGTCTACTTTTGTAGCTGCAGTTGAAACCAAACGATTACATAATTTTTTTTTTTCCCTCTGTTCAGTCAGATTCTCTTGTTTTAGGTCAGTTTGAATTTCCAAAGCTATTTCTATTTGCCAAACATCATGACAAGGAGAGAAATTAGAGCTTTATTTGTTGATGTCTTCACAATCAGGAGTTTACATACAAAACGATTACTGTCTCTTTAAACAATAAGTGATGGCATTGATGATGATGATGTCATGACTCTGGAAACCTCTGATAGGCTAAGTGACCCAACGTGTTTGACCCAAGTACTAGAGTTCACACGCAGTTCTACGAAATACTGAGGAAATGTGTGTAGACTTCTCACTTTGAAGACGTTGACAAATAAACCCCTGACATATACTTCTGTTATTTTGACATTTAGCAAATAGGAATACTTTTGGTAATTCTAATTGACATAAAACAAGATGTTTGTGATTTAATTTAGGGCAATGAGGAAAAACAGCTGTATGTAAACTTCTCGTTCCACAGCCTTTGTTCTCTAATGACTTTCTTTAACAGACTGAGTTGGAACCCACTTAGAAAAACCTGTGTGTTTTTTGTCAGCAGCGCCCGACAACGGCCTCGACCACTGCGTCTACAAAGTGGCGGTGGGCTTCAGCACCGAGATCTTTGGCACCTTCAGACAGACCATCGTGTTCGACTTCGGCTCCGAGCCGGTGCTGATGCAGAGGATCATGGTGGACGCCGCCTCAATCGAAGGTACGATCGCAACGGCACGTTTACCCGCAGGTACCCCAAAAAGAGCCGGTCTCGATTCGCCTCGTTTCGCCACGTCTGTCGTTTGTCTTTCTCCAGACTTGGAGCACCTACTGGCAGCCAGGCAGCAGCTGCTGATAACCGCCAAGCGCTGGGACTCGTCCTGTAAAACCATCGTGGAATTCACGCCCAACGAGACGGTGGCCGACCTGGAGAGGAGCCTGCTGGCCCGCTACCAGATCCCTCTGTCGGCCGACCAGCTCTTCACCCAGTCCGTCCTGGACAAGACGCTGACCAAAGACAACTACCAGGCCCGGCTGCACGACCTGCTCTACATAGAGGAGATCGCTCAGTACAAGGAAGTCAGCAAGTGAGTTCAGTTTATAGAACTCTGGGTTTGTTTCTGTGCAGCAGCGATTCGGCCTCTGAGTGATGAGATGCTAAACCACCAGCAGGTGTCAGGCTTCACCCTCGTAAATTTGCAGCGCTTTAATGTCTCAGCAGCTTCTTACAAAGCAGTTTGATTTAACAGAGGCTGGTTCATTTTGACTCTGTATCAGTTTATTCATTTTTAATGTTTTTAGCTTTTAGCTCGTAGTAACTGGTCCAGTCATTCAGGACAATAAGAGCTGAAATATGAGCATCTGAAAAGGGGGTTTGTTCCTGTTCTGTATTTATATCATCTGTATTTTTATTGCTTTTGAATGATTTTCGCAAAATGAGACTTCCTTTAGATCTGGACGTTGCATTCTGTCGGTCGCTTTTTCAAATTTTACATGAAAATAACACACATTTATGGTTTTATGGGGGAATTTTTCTGCCATGATTCGAGACCAGACACAACATAGAAAACGATTCGACTGCTGTTTACTCTCCTCTGTGTTTGTTTTGTAGATGTGTTTTCATGGAAATAGACATAAAGGTTAACCTCATAAAACTAACGGCGCTCATTGTTGTCCACCAGGTTCAACATCAAGGCCAACCTTCAGCTGGTCACCAGCTTCATGCTAACTGGGATTTCTGTTGGAGCTAAGTACGCTCAGAACGGACAGCTCTTTGCACGCTTCAAACTCACTGAAACACTTTCCGAGGTAAACACAGCTTGTTGTAGAGATTAAATGTGTTTGTTTCACCTTAAAAATAGCAAATGTATCTTTCTTAAAAATATACATCACCTAAAAGCATCTGGTCGCCACTTAACCCAAACTGTACACATATATATATATCTCTTTTTTCCTTTTGTCAGGACACTCTGGCTGGGAGACTAGTAATGACCAAGGTGAATTCAGTTCTGCTGCTGCCGTTGGGGCGGGAAGGGTTCGGCGGCCACGCTCCCTCTGGGGTCAAAGAGCGCGTTTATGAGGCTGTGATAGAGGAGAAGACCAAGGATTACATCTTCCTGAGGATTTGCAAGAGCTGCTGTGAGGAGCTGATGCTGCAGCCTGACAGAGAAATACAGGTAAGAGTTTAAAAAGGACAGAACATTATTATATTGGAATATTTTGCCAGTTTTGGTGAAACACTTCCATTTTTTTTCTCAGCACTATCATTTTTATTAAAATATCAACTTAAGTGTTTTCCATGTCAAAATAAACATGGAACGGAAAAAGCTTTTCTAGTAGAGCTTCCCCAACATAACTGACACACAAAATACTTTTTGCGTCGCACTGAATTGTCAGAGGTTTAGTTGAACTTATTTGTGGTGTCCAGTTACATCCTCACAATAAACCCTCACTCTCCTGTGTGTGTGTGTGTGTGTGTGTGTGTGTGTGTGTG
Source organism: Poecilia mexicana (assembly GCF_051168715.1). Taxonomy (NCBI): domain Eukaryota; kingdom Metazoa; phylum Chordata; class Actinopteri; order Cyprinodontiformes; family Poeciliidae; genus Poecilia; species Poecilia mexicana. The sequence continues at coordinate 6,162,271 of NW_028263371.1, read as the reverse complement.
TGTGTGTGTGTGTGTCAGGTGGAGCTCCAGTTTCAGCTAAACAGACAGCCACTGTGTGAGATGCACTACGCCCTGGATCGCATCAAAGACAACACCATCCTTTTCCCTGACATTGGCCTTGTCCCCACAATCCCCTGGAGCCCAAACCGGTACGTATCCAACATGTGGACAGTCACACATGCGTGGAGAAATCCCAGCTCTCTTTGAAGAAATCTCCTTTTCTCTTTGTGCTTTCTCTGAATTATTTAACTGAGTTAATTCTAAATGATCTCACCTCAGTTGCCACTTCCTCACCAAAGAGTATGGTCAGTGCAAAGCTGTTGGCACATAGAAAAAAAGGTGGGATTCTAATTAACACACTTTCCAAAACTATTGCTGCTTTTCCCCCCCAGCAGTCTACAACTTTTACAAGCCTAAAAAAAAAAATCACAAAAATCATCTAAAAAGTCATAAAATTTATTTAGAGCCATTGATGTTACATGACCTCTTAGGGGAAAAAAAGATCTGTGAAGTATCTGCTGTAAGACATTTGTTAGTTTTTAGAGACCATCATTTTATTTTTTTATTTACAGACTTTAAAACAAGAAAAACATAAAACTTTTGAAAAAATAAAAAAAGGGATACATTTTCTTCTTAGATGTTATTTGTAGAAAATAGTGGGAAAAAGCACATAGTTTCCAACCTAATAGCAAGGTAAAATGTTTTTTCTTTTTTAGATCAAATAATAAAATCAGCATTTGTTGTTCAAAGAGCTGCTGCTGTAGCCAGATATTCCTATTACCTTGTGTGTTTTTACCTCCCTTTCTCAGTTTGCAGTACATTCAGTTGCTTCTCTGCAGTTTATAAATTACGCTTATTAAGTTTTCTTTGTATCAAAAAATATGAAAATCTGTCAAGTTTTTATTTTTGTCGTTAAAAAAACTTGGTAATTGTCACTGCTGCAGCTTTCATGCTCTATGTTAAAGCATTCTTGCTGATGCTAACAGAATATTGACGATAAATCAACATGCATCGCTGATTGGTTCAGCGATGAAGCTGAAAAATATTTTGCATTCAAGTTGAGCTGACAGGAGGATTCCAGTTGTACAGAAAACGCGACATCTGCCTTTTATCCTATTACTATAAACGGCAGGAAGGAACGATTTGCACTCAGAAAATGTCCATTTTTATCTCGGTAAATGAACCCAATCATAAAAAGAGCTTATTATAAAGAAACTCTGGTAATACCACCACGTCATTTAAGTTTTGACAAATGCTTCCGCTGAGGGGACGTCACCTCAATTTGAGAGATAAGAGCATATCCGTCACCTTGCTGGCCATTCGGGAAAGCTTTCAGCTCCCTTCTACAGTTTTACTTCCTCTGATGTCGGACAGGTGAGGGGAAAAGACACGGTAATCTTTATTGACAAGAGACGAAGTCAAATATAATCCCTGTGAGTTTTTCTTGGCAGCAGCCTTTCTTCTCAGGACTCCAGAATAGGATTTATGTCGGAGTTAGAAATGAAATTCTGATTAAAGCGAGGAAGAGTGAACTTGCACGCATCTGGATAGCTGGCCCTTTAAAGTGAAGGAAAAAAAAGTAATAATTATTAAATAATAAATCCTTGACAGCTTCACAAGCTTCTCTGAAGTATACTTTAAAAATCATCTTTTTATGATGCTACATACAAGAATCTTTGGATAATTTGGACTTTAGCACAGTCTGTCATAGATCATCTCATCATTCACGATAATAAAGAAGTTAAAGTAAGAATGCTTAAAATGAATGTTTTGTCTACTAATCATGTGTTTTTTTTTTGGTCCTTGTAACTTGAAAGATGTTTATCACAGAGGTTTTTCATGTCGAGTTGATTCCACTGTAGATCTGACAATGTTTCACTAAATGTAGATAAAAATTTTACACTACAGACTTGGTTTTGTCAGCTGAAAAGTCGATTTGATTTTTTTTTTAAGCCTGAAGGGTTTTTGTTGTCTGTCAATTATTCACCTCACTAAAAACACTTTTTTCCCCATGATCAGAGTTCTGAAACACTCTTAAAAGTTTTCAAAGTTACATTATTCCTTTGTATATGTGTTGCTCCAATCACAGCAATTTTATTTTGTTTTGGTTCTTTCTTCTGTCCATCTCATCTTTTGTTTGTTCGCCCACCATCTGTCCATCTCATTCCCTTCTTTCATCTGTCCCACTTTACAGTTTGGCTGTCATCTGTAGTTATTTCCAGTTATAAAGTCTTTATACGTATGTATACTGGAAACAGTGAGTTAATATGTACACTCTGTCTAGCCAAAAAAAAAAAAGTCACCACCTGCCACAATTGCATTGTTTCCTGCATGATAAATTCTCCCAGAAATTGTTGCGATAAACCACAGTGTTATCAATTTCAGACAGTTTTTAAGTAATAACAGTGGCATAAGTATGCAAGTATATCTTCTCTCGGAGATCAATAAATGTAAGCTTCTAAATTAACAAATAACACTCAAACTGGAAGATATTTTAAATATCCAAAACAAAACAAAAAAAACAAACAAAAAGCTAAAGACAGCTGAAACTATAAGTATAAAATTACCCTTCAATTGCAGTATCACAAAATTAATTTCCACCCTGTGATAAAATTTGGCCTTCTTCCTCTTGGAACATTCCTATGCCAACGGGAATGTGAAAAAAATCCCAATTGATAGAATAACCTGGTTGTTCTTGATGCAACTTGACCCTTCTAATACAGTCTATTGTGTTGTCCCTAATGTTTCCTGTAGTTTAATGTAATTCTTGGATTCAAAGTTGCATCAGTGAAATACATGCACAGAACTCAACATTTCTACAATTATACCTATATTTTGTATATTTCTTATTAATACTAGTATTACCCATTTGCTTTCTTTTGTAGCCTAACGTCTCTAAAAAGCATCTAACCCAAGTTACAACAAAGCTTTTAGGATTTTGGCCACATCTAGTCTATTACATTGCACAATTATAGGAGAGTTTAGTAGGCCTATATATATATTATTGCACAATCTATCACAAAGTCAAGATTATTTGTTGAATTTATCAGACAATCCCACTTCCATTTTCATAATCCACATGTAGTGCACACTCTGACCACCAGATGGAATCAAAGCACTTCTAATCGCATCCATGGTGTGAGAGGCATATGTATCACCCAACATTTGTGGTATTCATGCATCCCCTTGACTGTAGTCTTTATGAAACCTGTGACTACAGCCAAGTAGTCACAAATATCACTTGTGCATAAGGTTTTAATTTTGGCAACAATGTTTTGCTGGGAGTAATAATGGGTTGGAACAACACAGAAGAACTCGACTTTAAATCTGATTGAGAATGTGTGGAGGAAGCTAAAGGTCAGTGTAATGATGCCAAGAGGAGCTTTCAGCCTGAAAGACTTGGATCTTATCACCAAATCAAAACATGTAAAAGGGAATTCAGGAACTACAAGAAGGTTCTGGCTGATTATGTAGACATTTTTGTCATGCCATCTTTAATAATATAACCTTATTACAATTTTGCTGTAAAATTAGTCATTTTTATTTCAGAAGAAGAGAATTGATCGAAGCTGTAATAAGTTGTTTATATTAATAAAGGTTAGGCCTTTTTCCACTCCAAACATTATACTTTTATCTCATATAAACACACACACACACACACACACAGACCCTGATTTATGTCTCAGTTGGAGTTCAATCAATTGATGTTGGTGGATTCACAGCTTCAGAGGATGCAGCCTTTATAATGAGGACCCTAATGTGTAGAGACAGACACACACAAACACACACTCTACATCCACAGCGACTCCCATCACTCACAAATATGTTTGCGGTCGCACGCAGAGCTGTTTCGGACACACACACACACACACACACCTCTATTTATCTGTTAATGTGTGGTGCTTCTCTTCAGTCTTTTTCAACCGCCTCCTTTTTGTTTGATGTGAAGATAATAATGATTGCAGATTTATTAGCAGCTAATTAGTGTGGGACGCTTGACTACTGACACATAAATCTGAAACTGGCTTTATTCTGGTTTAAGTTGATCAGTGGATCGAATGTGGCTCCACTTTCAACTTAATTGAAATGTCAGACATGTCGGTTGGTGCATAACGTAGAAACAGAACAATGATATGTTTTCCTTTGGTCAAAAGGTGAATAAGGTCTGCCTCGTGAGTTTGAAGTTGCTCTTCGTTGCAATTTGTTTAAGTATTGGAGGACAATTGGTTTGAGACAAAATGTTAAAATGAGTTTCTGTTTGTCTCTTGTTTCAGGCAGTGGGACGAACAGCTGGACCCCCGTCTGAACGCCAAGCAGAAAGAGGCCATCCTGGCCATCACCACACCCATCTCCATCTCTCTTCCCCCAATCCTCATCATTGGGCCCTATGGTACCGGCAAGACCTTCACCCTGGCACAGGCTGTCAAACACATTCTTCGCCAGGACAGCAGCAGGTAGAGATCTCGGCTCTTTTCTTTTTGGCTTGCTTTTGGATTCCTTCACTTATATGTGAAACTTTTGACCAGTGTTTATATTTCTCAGGAAAATCTAGATTTTCATGCATTATTGATCAGCAAATCCCACTGAGACGCTGTTCAGTCTGTGGAAAGAGCATCAAGATGTTGCCGAACAAGATGGGAGAATGTCTGCACTCCACAATTCTGGCTTTTATGCAAAAGTGGCAGAAAAAAAAGCTACTGCTGAAAGCAGTGTACCATAGTACCAATAAGAAAAAGAAGTTCTGTTTGGGGTTTGCCGTAAACCATCCAAGGACCGCAAGGTGCTGACATGTTGACATTGTTTTTCTTTAGGATGGAGCTGTTTATAGTAGAAAACCTGAGACTATTCGATACTTGAGACTGGTTCTGGACTCACCTTCCATCAGGAGCCAAAAGATTCAGCCAGAACTACAATGGAATTGGTTTAGTGTTGAGGCTCTCCCATACTTTATCTGAAGTGTCAAAATCAACTCTCATTGAAATCATATTGGGTCGATATTGGTATCGGCTAATGCTCAAAGCTGCAATATCGATATCAGAAGTGTAAACGTTGTATCGGGAGACTCCTCGCATGGGAAAGCCTTAAATCAGATTTAGATCCAATTAAGAATCTATGGCAGCTTGAAAGGTTTATATTCAGAGAAATTCTCTATTCATTCTTACTGAGCTGGGGATGTTTTATAAAGAATAGATCAAAACCTCAGTGTCTAAATGGATAACCCTGCTGGTACTGCAAGGAAATATGGTTGTACTGACTGGGTAGCTAAAATACCAAAGACCTTCTAATATTACCAAATTATTAGAAAGGGTATCAAAAGTTTTTCTGTATAACTGGGCTTTCCAACAAGCTATGAAGTTGGAGCATCAGGGACTTGGCACATGAATGTGTCAGATTTTAAGGGAGGTCAATTAAGAAATGAGATGTGGCGTTGTTCACTCAGCTGTATGTATATGTGTCTCGAAGGTCCTGTTTGTGCTGAGTGATTAGCTTTGCTTTCCATTGTTGCGAGTTCTGTCACTTGAAAGAAAAGCACACTGGTCATTTGGCCGAATACGTGTCATTTGTCCTCGATGCACATGGTTGGCTTTTATTACGGCTCGCTCTCTGGCCTTGAATGGAAGTCGATGTGCAGCGCGAGCCGGTCAGTGAAGTTACGCCACGTCTGCAGGCCCCACAGTGATGTACAACAATGTAGCTTCTTCACTGGCATTTTTCTTCATTACGGAGCCGGCGCTCCGTGTGACGCTGCCCGCAGGACACTCTAGAGTTTCTTGAGCTGGAAAGAAACCGATGTAGCACCATCAGGTAGATGGTTCGCTAGTCTTTATGAAAAATGAATGCAATATGTCAGGCAGAGGCTTACGTTTTGTTTTTTAATAGGAGAACAGGGTGTATAAAAGAAAAATGGCCTTAAAAAGTACAGTAACATATAATAGTCATTACTTGGGTATGGAGGGTGTCTGTGCATCTTTAAAGAGTCCTAAATTCATGTGTCTAAAATTAAGGCCTTAAATTGTCTTGAATTCATTTAAAAAGTAAGTTAGTCTTAAATATGTTCTTCACAGGTCTTAAATTTTGTCGTGTAAATTTTGTCGCTATTTAATCCAGGACACGATTAAATAGCCAGGACAGGATTAAATATATTTAATCCTGTATATTCTATGTATTTTTTTTAATCACAGGATATTTTTGTTGGCTAAGGGTTGAGTTGCATTCAGATGTTGTTGCTTTCTGTGACTCAAAATGTTGAAGGTTACCGCTAACTAGCTGCTAACATACCTTGCTAGCTTGGTAGCAAATGGAAAATAACTTTTAACTGTAAAGGACATAAAAATATCCCATTCCTCTTGTAAAGTCACATTTCTTTAGATGTGCAGAAACTGGTTGGGGATTTTTCTCATTAAATCAGATTTACCTTTTATGAATTCTCTCTGGAAATTTGTTACTTCAAATGTTTTAAGCTCGTGTATTGTCTTGGGTTCAGGGCACTGATGGTCAATATTTCATCCATTTTGATGTGGAGGAACTGTGCTTTTAGATTCATTACCTGTGATTTTCTTTTCCCTTTGCTGTGCAGTTTGTTTTTCCTGTATTGGTGGATGCAGTCATAAACTTCTGACACAGAACTTTTCCTAAGTCTTTGTTGTCTTTACTTTTGTGCTGATTCTGGTTTTGAATATCTCAATAATCCTCTTGCTCTGCTTGGTTGATGTTCTTTTTTCCATCTTTAATTGAGAAACGTGTCTTCCCCAGTCTTTCTTTTCTTTAGTTTTAAGTTTCTAAAACTGAAAAAAATAAAAGAAAAAAAGTTTTGAGTCTAAAAGCAAGTGCCACTTTATACCATATGTCCTCCTGCACTGTAGTTTATTATTGCTGCTGTTTCTCTTTTGTATCTACAGGGTCCTGATCTGCACTCATTCCAACAGCGCAGCTGACCTTTACATTAAAGACTATCTTCATCCATATGTCGAAGCAGGCAACGAGCACGCCAGACCTCTCAGGTACTGCAGCAGCATCTCCAATCACCCTCTACTTTGTTCTCCAGCCTGCATTGTTGCAATTAATGCAATCTGAACTACCTCGGTTGTAATTTTGCATTTATTTCAGAGATATGTTGTTTAATTTGAGGTGTGTAAAGCTTATTTTAGTTTAAGGAAGATACAGATTTATTTCCACCAAGTGTTGCATTAATTTTTCACCAAGTTGATGATGGGAGAGTCCAACCACTGTGCGAAGCCAGTCTCCAGACCCCAAAGATATTTCTTCTTGTGAAAGAAGCGCTTTCTGCAGCTTCCTAAGATTAAATTTTTTAACTTCTATCTGCTGTTTGGTGTGACTAATACAACTAGCATTACTAAGACTGTCTGAAAGTGGAGCTACCAGCTAATTTTTTAACTCTGCAAATGATAGGAATTTTCTATTAACAAGAACATTACAGTACATTTCTAAGATATCAACTACAGAAGGGTGTGTCAAGTTAAAACAGAAAAATCTGTCATTTGGGAAAAATTTTTCTAACAGAAGATTCAAAAGTACTAACTTCAAAAAAATGCCACAGTTGGATCAAGGACACACAAAAAACACAAGGTGTGCATAAGTGTCAAACCAACTTGGCAAGTCTTAATAGACTTTGTTAAAAACAAAAAATAAAATAAATAAGAAATGTAATGGGCAAATAATGCATTCCAAGCTTTGCTTCGTCATTGGAAAGAAAAATGCTGGATCTAAACGAGGTTGTACAGAGTGGGATTCAAACAGCACCTTGAAGCAGCTCTGTAATTCTCCAGCAAATTCACTAAAGTGGATTCTCTCAAATCTTGAAATGCTTTACATAACTCTAAAATCCTTTATTTCCCAGTGAAAAGCAACTAGTATTTGAGACCTCCTCTGAAAAACCTATAATTACTTATTTTGATAGTTCAAACAGCAAATATACCTTGAATTAATGCACAGAGGAAACCGTGTAAGCAATACTGAAGAAGCTAAAATCTACAGTCTGGTTATATTGCTGTAAACTTTAAAAAAATAAGTGGAAAATGAACAGATTTTAGATCAGTTGTTGAGAAAATGCAGTTTTCGCTTCTCAGCTGTCTGCCATTTTGATGTCAACATCCAGTAAAGTTATTTCCACTGTGGCCTCTTTGTCAGACTCCCTGAATCAGTGTGGCACTCCATCAATCCATTTTATCTGAATTACAGTTATTGAATGTTGCAGGCAGACCAATACATCAGCATTAACACAAATTGCTGCGTACCTTTGTTGTTTTCACCTTACGGCAGATATTTTCAGACCGTGAGGAATTGAACACAATATTTCTTTTTTTTTTTTTTGAACCACCTTAAGGCGACTAACACAATTTCTTACTTTTCTTCAAAATATTTATGCAACTCCAGAGGTATAGAAGCCCTGCTTGTCTTCACATGCCCAGATTTTCTGTGAAAACTGTAGGGGTTTTTCTTGTCTGACATTGCAGAAAAGCATCATTTTTGTCTTTTTTAATTCTGCACAACACTGGAATAAAAGTTTATACAGGTTAAAATGTGCACTTTTTCTCTCGGAGTCTCTTGTAGAGAACATATCTTAGAACTTTGCATCTTCTTATCCTCATCCTTCCGCCTTCTTTTGTCCCTCCAGGGTATATTTCAGGAACCGCTGGGTGAAGACCGTCCACCCGGTGGTGCAGCAGTACTGTCTCATCTCCAGCACACAGGTCACTTTCCAGATGCCCACAAGGGAGGACATCCTCAGGCACCGTGTTGTCGTGGTCACCCTCAGCACCTCCCAGTACCTCTGCCAGCTGGATTTGGAGCCTGGTAAGTCCAGAATAATCTTGGATTAAAGGAGCTGGTTATGTTTTTTTTTTTTTTTTATATGTGACATTCCATCAGCCTTCAGTCATTCATCTTAAAAATAAGAAAACTTGTTTCCCCCCCCCCCCTTACTCTGCATGAAGCTACCCCATATTTTGCAATATATCTTGTTTTTCTATTTATTAGCTCGTAGATATACATTTTGTTAAAAACCGGTGCCTATTTTCAAACACACCTTTATGAGGGTCTTCACGCATTCTTTAATTCGTGCATCTAAAATGAAGGCCTTAAAATGTCTTAAATTCATTAAAGTAAATGTAAGTTGGCCTTAAATATGTTAATTGCAGTTCTTGATTTTGTCATGGCTGGACTATTTAATACCAAATAGTCTAGGTAGGATTTTTTTTCAAAGGACTTTTTTATCAGACAGAAGTTTGAGCCGTGCACAAACATAATCACTCACTGCTTCCTGTGGCTCATGCCAGTTAATGCTACCAGTAGCAAGGTGCCAATACTTGCATGCTAGCTAGGAGCTAACATATGGCTCCCCGGCTAGCTAGCGACCCGTATACCATGTGAGAACCACAAAAATCCCAGGACATTCACAGTTTTGGTCCCCTTCATTTCTTTTGGACATCTCTGTCGTGATATAGGTCTTAATTTTTATTCATAAAAATGTCTTAAAAGGTCTTAGTTGGCGATATCAGCAAAAAAAAAAAAAAGCTGCTCTGTGCATTAGACCTGCATTATTGGTTATTCTTGTCAGTCAGCATTGGGAGATCGGAGTGGAATTCATTTAAGTTGTGCCAAAGTCGTGGAAAACAAACCGATTTGTCGGCGCAAGCTAATAACCGGCACTAATGTGTCAGGGGAGGGGGCTTTGTCTCTTGCCTGGATACGCCATCTGCTTGTTTCTAATGTATTGCACATCATTAGGCCTCCCACCCCATGTTGCATCTCTCCTGCTCTGCTGGCATTTGGTGATGAAAATCGACAGGAAACAAGGCAACAGAGGATGGCGAGTCTTCTAAGTAGCAGTAACGGATCTTCTGATGGAAACTCGGTTCTTAACTTTTCTTCCAAAGCATTTAATTTGAGGTTAATGCGTTTCAAGAAGTGCAGAATATCAGAAATCATGTCATTCCCCTGACATTTCTTAATGGTGTAATGCTGATATCGGTTGCGATTGACTCGCTTTTTCTTGACTGTTTGTGTTTCTTTTTGTTCATTACTATGTTTTCACCATTTTTTATGTGTTAGAATCTTAGCTACTGAAAATATGCATCATATTGATATTGAGAACCAAAACTGACTTTTTTTTAAAACTTTGTATCATGTTATTAGCTGGAAAAACTGAAACTAAATTTGAAGATCTTGGTCTTAATGTAAAACTTGACTTGGCTGACCATGATTTTTTTCAAACAGAACCAAATGAAGGGTGATTTGCTTAGGACTATTTGACTCTAAATTTAGTATATTTTACCCATAAGCTGACATTTACACTTGTTCTTCTAAATGCCAGTTCTCAAGCAGCATGTCAGACATGCAGAGAACAATTTGCACTGTTCCAATTGGCTCATTATCTTAAAGTGAGTTTTGTTGTTTCTTTCCTGCAGATGCAAAATGAGTTAAAACCATTTAGTAAAAGCAGCACCGTGTTCCTGGAATCAAGCAGCAGCTTTAATAGACCATTCTGTTTTCTTAATTTGCCAATGGCCACAATCTGTTTAGTCCATTTAATGATTCAACTATAACGCTCGACCTGTTGCTGTTTTATCAGATTGATTATTCTATTTCATGTAAATCTGCTTGTACTTTTGGAGTTTAGAAGCTGCATTTCAACCATTTTTCATTCAAAGAGACTGAAAATAATCTCTGTGGTTGTGTTAACTCTAAATAAGTTAACAGTCACTCATATATTAGAGTCACAGGCGAGAGACAACCTAAACTGAGCTACTTTGTTCAGTTTAGTGCTTAATACATGTTTTTAAATCTCAATTACCCTCATGTTTCATTTTATACAGCAAAAAAAAAAGCGTCCTAAAGTTGCTACCAGAATTCTCATTTCATTATTTTCACAACAGACTTTAATCGTGTCCCTCGTGGTTTCACCAGGATTTGATTCAAAATTTCATGCCAAATATTGAATCTTTTTTTTTATATTCATATTCCACTTTGTAGCAGCTTTTTTCCCCTTTTGGAGTACTGCCCTGCATTTTCTCTTAAATTATTTAAGTCCTGGCTGTAGCGCAGTCTTTTGAACGTGTTGCGTAATTTGCAAGCTATCTTCAGATTCTGGCCAGCGGAGCATCATTTACATCGAACAAAAAGTTGATGTGTGAATAAACTGGTATCAGTAATTTTTAGGCTTCATTAATTAGATATGATGGATGCAGCAGAGGGAACATCACCTAATTCTAATAGAATCGCCTTGTTTAATGACCTCAAACGAAGAAAAGAAAAGGACTGAGAATTTCTTGTTTCTGTCTGGCTTCAAGATGATTTTTGATATGTGTGAAATATGCAATTATCAGCTGGCAGAACATTCTCACCAACTTTTGTTTCATTAGGCAACACATCTAGGATTTTGTAATTGTTTTTGCAATCAAAATCTCTGATTTTGTGGTGCTACTTTAGAAATGTTTGCAAGGAATTTTGTGATATTTCTTCCCCATTAAGCCCCTTCCAAAATATGTGTTGAAGAAAAAAAAAACAAAAAAAAAACAAGCTGACAAACTGAACACCAACATTTTTATTCTTTAAAGAACTTGCTGACACAATCCATATCCTGAACAGCTTAACATAGTTAGCTGTAACCTGCTACCAGTAACTTATGCGAACAGAATAGACTAAAAATAAGGCCTTAATTAGGTCTTAAGATGTCTTAAATTCATAAAAATGTAAGTTGGCCTTAGATTTTTATTAAATCTAAGGCAGAGATATTTATTCTAGATCTATGTAGTTTTTTTTTTACATTTCTGTCTGACAAAACATCAAGGAAGGTGCAGACATCTTCATTCATCAGGTGGTTGAGGCTACTGCTAACTACATGCTAATATACCCTCCGCAGTTAGCTAGCTAACTTTTTTGCATCTTATCATCTAAAGTGTAAATTTATCGCTAGTTACCTGGACGACGTTTCTTCTTTGCCATTGGCTTCCTTTCTGCTGGCGACCTGTCCGAGACTAGGGGCTTTCTGTGCAGAAAAGCTGCAGAAAAGCTCAGCACTCTGCTATAGACAACATCGCAAAAATATTCGATTGTTTTTAAAATAATGTCATGACACAGGTCTTAAATTTCATTCATAATGGTTTTTTAAAAAGATTTTAAAAGCCTTAAATTTTAGTTGGTGAAACCCTGGTGTGCATAACTTAAGTATAAATTATTCAGTAAAAAAATTATTTTAATCTATTTGTTTTTTTTTTGTAGGTTTAAAGTTAAAATCTTAACGGCCTTACACAGGTGTTCAAAGTCTTACATTTAGCCTGAAACTTTCTGAATCCTTTCAGTTCAGCTGAAACGGTTAATAATCAGGCTATTCTGAAACGGGTATGACATATAAACCCCTCCTGTCAGATTACATCTACTGTATATTTACATATTTATCAAACTCATGTAGTACAAAATAAATAATATAAATGATTCAGGTTGTAAACAAGCCTAGTTCAGAACATCTATAGTTCATGTATATATTTATAGGTTTTGAGACTTTGGGATTTTACAGCTCGGCTTTAAAGATTCCAGTCTGTATTTAGGCTTGTGTCAAAAACTACAAAGTATTTCTCTGATCTGATATTAAGTCGTGTCCTAAAGGGTGTCAGACCGTTCAGCAGAAACCACAATACATCAAACGGGCTCTGTAATTTTACACATACAGAATAATTTATGACCAATCTGACAAACTTTTTTACAAGCGTGGATTTACAAGACCTGGTGTGGCTTCATTCACAGACCTCTGGCCAGACTTTCCAAACCTCCCCTGACCTATTAAAGGGTCGGACGGTGTTTCGAGGGGCCGTGCAATTAGAACCAGCTGCCATTTAATTTGAGAGAGTTTTCTCTTCTTTCTGATTTTATTCACATCTGCTTATAAACTCTCCCTTTGCCCCCTAAATATCATGCTATTATTTTCTCCAAATGCAAACTTCACTATTAGCTCTGTAATGTGTAGAAAATGTAATTTGGACCCCTAATAGCGAGATCCATTCCCCCAACGCTGGCAGCTGTTTCTAAGGTGAAACATCAAGCACCATGTTCCTTCTTTGCTGTCTGTCTGCCAACATGTTGATCATAAGGACTATATTTTTCCCCCTCCTGTCCTCTGATTAATCTCCCCTTCCTTGCCTGGAGGGGGGAAACATTCCCATCCCTACCGTCTCCTCTACATCATTTGTAAGCTTTATTGGGTTGTGTTGATGTGGACTGGGGCTTCCTGTTCAATGCAGTTTGTATCAGGAGGTTAACAAAAATCGGTTGGACTCTGTAACTACAGCACAGCTTTTCCGCACCGTGACTCTGATTTTAAAGTTAAACAAGTTCTAGAACAATGGTGCTCGCAGCGAGCTCTGGCAGGAATTGTTTGGAGATGACGGTCCCCACGTGTAACACTAACAAGACATGTGACAGACTCGGCAGATGTCGCCTCAGTTTCGGCTCGATACATTTGTGCGCAAAAACACAGATGTTTGCTACTTTGTCTATGATGAAAGATTCTTCAGACTGGCACTGTTTTTACCAGATTTTACAGTGGAGCTAAAAATGCCCAGAAGCATGTTTGCATGCGTTCGTTTGTTCGACGGGTTCTGCTAAAGACTAAAAACTCCTTTCCATATCCGATCGCCCCTCTTTTTATAATTTTATTCGAGACATGTTTGTGGTGCTTGTTTACTTTTCTGACAACCCAGAAGTTTTATTTTATTTTTTTTAGCTGTCACATTTCATGTCTGCATGCACCTCCCTGTGAAACTGGTTCAGCTTTAGAGGCTGTTCGCTGGTTGTTATTCAGCCTCTCGTCTTTTTTCCCCTCCACTCCCTGCTCCAGCACTCATTTGCCATGCCGTTTTATCTCCCCCACTCATGCTGCCGAGCACCAGTTGAGCTTTTGAAATCGGGGTTCAACCCTTCTCTCTATAAAACCCCTGCCTTAGGTTTGCAGGACGGGTTAAATGAGAGTGTAGAACCATCTTGGAGCCCTCAATGAAAACAGAATGTGAAGATTTAAGTGTTAATATGTATGTTTGCACCAACTGATGTCTTAATTAAGCTGCTTCTTTATTGTCAAATCTCTCTCTAGCCGGCTTTTGTCTGGTTCAGTTTTGGCCGAGTTGGGTCTGCTTCCATTGGCACTGTGTGCCTCACTGTGTGGTGTGAATGTGGGCGGGATGTCTGATTATGGGCGGGTCGTAAGTGTTCAAGAGCTGTAGTCATTTTGAGTTTTTACCTTTGGGCGGCCAGTTTCTCTGGAGTCTCTCTGCATATTTGTTTGTTGCGGGTTGCCGTGTCCAGTTGACAATTGATAAAAATGGTTTGGACCTCAAAGTTTGACTTGAATCATCGCCTTCTTGCCAGCTACTGCGGTCTCATCGCTGGTTGAAAATGGTGGTCAAGACATTACTGACACCCCCCCCGCCCCGACACTTTGAGGAACAGAGGCCAAACTAGTAATTTGTGTTTTTTGTTTTTTCTCCCCCAAAAGGGTTGTTCACCCACATCCTGTTGGATGAAGCAGCTCAGGCCATGGAGTGTGAAACCATCATGCCTTTTCCTCTTGCTAGCAAGACCACCCGCATCGTGCTGGCTGGGGACCATATGCAGGTGAGACCGGAGGATTTGTATTACTGAAAATAAAGTTTGACTTAATGCTTGGTTTTACTTTTATACTCAATTTGCATTACATATTACTCACTATGAAATGCTTGTATGTTTTTATTTTAAGTTAAGAATTTGATATATAAAAAAAAAGAAGAATTTGGGACATTTGTTACCTCCTTTGACTTTTCCGCTCCACAGATAACAGAAACAAAGACTTTTGTCAGTCAGGCTTTCTGCGCGAGCAAAAGGAATTAAAAACCTAATTTTCGTCATCCTGTGATTTCCAGGGAGTGCGCAGTATTATCTGGGAGAGCAGGACAAAGACCCCGTGAGAGTCTGGCATTGAATAATTACTTTTTACAAACTCCGTCTTTATCCCGTTTCAGTCAACACAGAGCAATGGGATGCAAACGCAGGATTCAGTTTGTTACATCCCTATTTTCCATTTGCTTTTCTAACCTGGAAAACAGGTTCTTTGCATTTGCAGAGGAAGGAAAGTGGTTTCCTTTTATTTTGCTTTGTCTATTTAGTAGTTTTGTGTAATTTTCATAGAAGACTGTGGCCTTTACTGATTAAATCAAACCCAATATGTTAAATAAAGATCCAGTCTAATACCTATCTGATTTGTATAAAAAGTGGTCAAAGTAGAAAAGGTCAAACATTTTTGATACTTAACCTCAAGTCAAAATAAAGTTTGAGGTTCAGGTGATATTTTTGCTCTGTTTTTCAAATCCTTTTTCTTTTAGTATTGCTTTTAAGATGAGATGAATCAAATGCTACCAGTCGTCGGGTGTACAGTTGTCAAGTATTATTCTGCAGTTCTGCTGTTGAGCTTGTAAAATAAATCAATTTTTATTCAGAAAGCAGTAAGCATGTCACTTACTTCTTTCAGTGGACTTTGATAAAACAAGCCCACTGAAAGTAAATCAATTGTATCCAAATTATCGGTGCACCGATTGCAGCTTTCTGGCTGACCGATTTATCGGCCAGTGTTTTACTGAAGTGATGTAATTTTACATTTTTTTGTCGATCTTGTTTTTAACTTCAACGCTTCTGTGAAACGGAAAGCAATAATGGGCTTCATTTTGCTTTAACGAAATCAAAGTCCTTGGGTGACACTTTGAAATGAACCAAATTTCCCCTTTCCTCTGTTGCCCTGCAGCTCAGTCCGTTTGTGTACAGCGAGTTTGCACGGGAGCGCAACCTGCACGTGTCACTGCTGGACCGGCTGTACGAGCACTACCCCCCCGAATTCCCCTGCCGCATCCTCCTGTGCGAGAACTACCGCTCCCACGAAGCTATCATCAAGTAGGTGTGAGCACTCAGTGCTGCCGGCAGCGAATCGGTTCTTGGACAGTCGGTATTAAAGAAGGCAGTGGGAGGTTCTGCTTATTCTGAATGCCGACGTTAAGGAGCAGAGTCTACCAGTGGTGTACAGACGTGGTGGGAGAGCAGTTCTCACACCGCTGTGGTTGCAATTTATATTTGGAAAGGATTTTTTTCATACAACAAACATACATTGTCACAAGTTATTTCCTCTCTTCTTGTCGATTGTCACAGAGAAGTACATTTAAATTTAAATATAACCGTTTCATTGTATTGGTGTTTTCACCAACATGGTATAACAAGATCTGAAGGATTTTATTACAAATGAAAAATTACTTTTGCGATAACATGAAGGAAGGTGTTTTGTTAAACATGTTTATGATTGAAATTTTGATATACAGAACATGGAAAATAGCGGAAAGAAAATGTAGACTCACTTATTTTAAAATCAGTCACTATTTCAGGCATGACTAAGAAAGATTTTCCTATTTTATTTCTTCAGCTAAAAATATTTTATTATGAAGGATGTTGGCTGAAAGAGTAGATTTCACAGGTGTAGACATTTTTTTTTTAATTTTTTTTTTTGTTTGCGTTCACATTTCAAACCTTGACGGTTTCACATTTAACAGTGAGTAGTTTCCCCTGTGTTACACAAAAACACACACAATTGTCGGCACATTCGTTAATTCATGCATCTAAAATTACGGCATTAAAATGTCTTAAATTCATTAAAGGAAATGCAAGCTGGCATTAAATACGTTATCACAGGTTTTAAATTTTGTTTTGTATGAACTATTTAATCTTGCATATTTTATGTAGACTTTTCTGTGATGCAGAAGTTTGAGTTGCCCACTGATATTTCACTCACCTTGTTAAGTGAAGTAAAAGCTGCTAATGCTTGTTTGCTAGCTAGCTTTTTGTACCTATCTAAATTTACCAACTGTTGACTGGACGACGTCTGTCTTCACCACTGGCTCGCATCTGTTGCCAACTCACAGCTTTGGCCAAATTTACTAAAAAAAAAATCAATTTCTTTTGTACATTTCTTTTATGGTCTTAAAATTTTCACTTTTAAAGTCTTAAATTTGAGTTTGTGAAACCTGTTTAAATTCTGTTACAATGAAACCATGTTGAGTTTGTTGGCAAGGAGCAGTTCTGTATAAAATCCCTTTAAGCCTTAATATGCAGTCATGTGTCAATTATTTACTTTAGTTTTAAGGAGAAATATTAATTCATAAACTTCATATTCATTTCCTGTCTTTCCTGCCATCCCTCTGTTTTTTCTTCCCAAAGCTACACATCCGAGTTATTTTACGATGGGAAGCTAATCGCGAGTGGGAAGCAGCCGTGCCATAAGGATTTCTACCCGCTGACCTTCTTCACAGCCAGAGGAGAAGATGTCCAGGAGAAGAATAGCACAGCCTACTACAACAATGCAGAGGTACAATTTGGAGCATTTCTACTTTATGCAGTTATGTGATGAAACAAATATTTCCATTGCTTTAACATTGTCCTGCAAGTGTAATTTAGATATTTTTCTTCTAAACCTATAATCCATTCTTGTTTTCATCCTTAAAAAGAAAAAGAAAAAAATCTTAAATTTGTGTATTTAAGCTTAAGGCCTTAAAATGTCATAAATGTGTTTTAAAAATAACTTGGCCTTAAATATGCTAATTGCAGTCATGTCAGGACAAAATTGATCTCATATATTTTATGCATTTTTTCTTTTTTTCTTGCCGGACTTTTCTGTCAGGCAAAAGTTTGAGTCACACTTCTGTAACTTGAGACGGTTGCAGCTAACGCTCGTTTTTGCTAGCTAGATGCCAAAATGCTATCAAGCTAGCAATGATAAATGACAAATTTTCACTTGTCATCGGTAAGTGCAAATTTATTCTGAGTTGGCTGGTCAAAGTTTGTGCATTTTTGTGACAAAATAGGTCTTAAATTCCTTTCATTATGGTCTTGAAAAGCCTTACATTTGAGTTGAAACCTGCAGAAACCCTGTCTACAGACCTGCAGTGTGAATTGGGCTCTGAACATTCAGTGAGGGAGTTTAGAAACCTTTACTTCAATGTGTTCTGTTTCATTTACAGTTGTATAGCATACTGTAGTTAAAATAAAGATGAAATAAAATAAAAAACTCACTAACTGAATTCTGACTAATATAAATAATTAACGGATTTGATTGTTATATTTTAAGTGATTTCTTATCTTGGAATTGGAAATGAATAAACATTTGAATAATCTTTATGCTTTCAGAATGATTAGGTTTTAGGTCAGCTCGACTCTGAACCAAAAACGCTTCTCTTCATATTCCAGACATTTTTCAGCTCGGGTCAGCACTGATATCCCAGGTTTTACAGATCGTCTGCTTTCATTAAACCACAGCTTCCTGTTTTGATGGACCATCTTTGATCCCTCACCGCTATGCAAGTCATAAAAGCGCCCTTTGTTCTTCAAATAATTTTTTTTTTTTTTTTTTTTTTTACGTTGCCTTTTAGGCTCTGCGAGAAAAATATCCACAAATTTGCTCAGTGCCATTTCAGGTCAGGTGTATGTAAGGCATCATGATGTGAAAACGGCATGGTGTCGCCTCCTTTTCTTCTCATAAGTCTCATTTCAGGGTCTGTGAAGTCAATTTAAAAAGGGGCGGGGGGTATTTTTATTCAATAAAGGCCTTTTAGAAGTCTGTTGAAACCAACAGTGTGTCTCTGTGTGTGTCTGGACTAACATGGTTTCTCTTGATAGGCAATATGAAATTATAACAAAAGAATCTTAATCAAAGTAAATTAAACCAAAGGCAACATGATTGGCTACTTTTATTTTGCAAAAAATAAAAAATAAAAAAAAATGCAAAAATGTGTCATATTGCTGCTGAAATATCACTGATTATAATGATGGGAGAGAGATGACCATCTACTGAAATGATTAATCGTGATGAATCACTTTTTGAAATAATCAACTAATTTAGTAACCGATTAATCGTTAACTAGAGACTCAGGAAAAGGTCAATTGCTGAATGAACAACATATACAGAGCAATAATTAAGCCAAAGCTGTTGAAAAAATTCATACATATTGCACATAAGATTTAACAAACTTTCATTTTAAATGTTCTACCCAGAACTCCTCAAGTGGTAGTTTCAGCGTCATCTGGTTCAAATTCTGTAAAAGAATAAATAAATAAAAACTCCTATAAAGCAAATCACAAATTAATCAACAGATTAGCCTTACAAATTATTGATAAGTCGATTATAAAAGGCTGAGCTTTTCACATGTTGATGTTAGAAGTACTTTTTACCCACAGACGCATCCTTTGCTACAAATAATTAAGCATTCACTAAAAAAAACTAAAAGAATGACAAGTGATTGAAATTTAAGCAGTAAAATCTTTCTCTTTTTTTAAAAAAAAATTTTTTTTTTATCTAATTCTCATAATCTTAAGTGGTTAAATGAAAAATCTGCAGAATGTGTTACTTTTTTTATGCAGTTATATTATGAGAATAATTGAAAGAATTGCAAAACTAACGGAGCCTTATGTTTGTCTTTTAAACATCCACATTTTGGTCGGTTGTAGATACTGTTTTCTCTCTACCGTTCGTGTTTAAGTAACAGCTTTAACATACATCTGCTTAGCTGTTTAAGCAGATGTATGTCTGAATATGAACTTCTACTTTTATATAAAATAAATAATATAGAATTATTGTGTGAGCTGAAATATTTCAAGTCTCTTTGTGGCGTCGAATTTGAAGCCCCGTTGCTGATGCCCCCGATCACTCCGTAGGTGTTTGAGATTGTGGAGCGGGTGGAGGAGCTGCGTAAGAAGTGGCCGGTGGCCTGGGGGAAGCTGGACGAGGGCAGCATCGGGGTGGTGTCGCCGTACGCCGACCAGGTTTTCCGCATTCGTGCCGAACTCCGAAAGAAAAGAATGCACGAGGTCAGCGTTGAAAGAGTGCTCAACGTCCAAGGTGAGCAAAAAAAAAAGAGAGAGAAAAGGTTTAAATGATACAGAAAATTAGCCGTGTTCACTAGTCTGTGTACCAATCTTTATTTCGATGGTGTGGTAGTTTTCTTTCTCTAGATTTGCCTGAATTTTTCAGTGAATGTGCCGTTAAAAACAAAGCAGAAAAAGTAAAGAGAAGCTTTGGGTGAAAATGACAAATATGTCGTAAAACTTATTCTTTACGGTATGTCATTCTGGTTTGTCAGTGGTTCCATCTTTCTTTGTAATACTGAGACTTGTTGAGAATTTAGTTTCTTTTGCTTTTCTCTTTTGCTCTGGCTTGTGTTGCATCCAGCTGCTTTGTTCATGTCTCATTATTCACACATGAAGCAAAGTGCAGCTTGCAAACAGGAAGGAAAGTTTTCTTAGCACTTGGATTTTAAATTTCTTGCACATATAATCTCTGTTTTATCAACAAGCTCTGCAGTTGGACAAATATTAGAGTATCATGTCAGATTTTCTGCAAATGTGATCATTTTGGTGTATTCTTTTTAATACAGCAACAAGAACTAGGACAATATTACCAAATTTGACTCTTTATTGAATTGTAGTGATGGCTTTTTTTCCTAATACATCTTGGCTAACATTTAAACCTGCTCTGTACCTGAATTAATAATACAAGATTAAATGTTTTCTCTATTGCTAAACCTAAATGTTTTATTGGATCCTGCAGGATTGATGCATTTCCGTAAAATAACCAATGTAATAATAGAAGTAAATAAAAAATGAAATGTCTTTTTCAGGTAAACAGTTCCGGGTGCTGTTCCTCAGCACGGTGCGGACGCGGCATACCTGCAAGCACAAGCAGACGGCCATCAAACGCAAAGAGCAGCTGGTGGAGGATTCGACCGAGGACCTCGACTACGGCTTCCTGTCAAACTACAAGCTGCTCAACACGGCCATCACCAGAGCCCAGTCCCTGGTCGCGGTGGTGGGAGACCCCATAGCGCTCTGCTCTGTGGGACGTTGCAGGTAATCCCTTCAAATCTGACATTTGACAGATTTAACGCCCGTATATTAAATATAAGGTAAAAACTGATGTTTCTGCATAACGGACTAAATCTTACTGTAACATTGGTGTTAAAAGTGTAAATTACATTTTTGTTTAATTTTATTTAAAAAAAAAAAAAAAAGCTCATTTAATGTTTTTCTATATTACGTCAAGCATTTGCTAAAATAAAAAATAGTACTTTTTATTAAATTATTCCAAAAGATTAGTGCTGCCCCTCTTAAC
This sequence comes from Poecilia mexicana, assembly GCF_051168715.1. Classification (NCBI taxonomy): domain Eukaryota; kingdom Metazoa; phylum Chordata; class Actinopteri; order Cyprinodontiformes; family Poeciliidae; genus Poecilia; species Poecilia mexicana. The sequence goes on along the minus strand of NW_028263371.1, from coordinate 6,141,087 downwards.
AGAGATTACAATACAGATTGTGTATTTGTTGAAATACTTATGTGTTCATTATGTACTTGTCAAATTTATTTTTAGGGGTTTTTCACTGTTATGTTCACCAGATATTGTGACTTGAACATAAATTTGGATCCAAGTGATTTAAGTATTGGAATAGGCTGCTACGTGTTCCCACTACGACGCTTTGTAAAGTGACATAAAACAAAATGCTTGAAAATTGTAGCTTCAAATAAGCGGTAAAAAAAAAAACAATCAAATTATATTTTATTACACAAAACTCACTTCTCTGTGACATTTCAAAAATTGTGGTCTCTGTTGTTTTTCATACATGATGTCGTTGATTTATCACTCAGATGCTAGGCTGCTGTTAGCATGTTAGCCCTACTGCGCTGCTTTTGATAGCACTTGTTGATTATTTGAAAGAGTGGGAATTTTTAAAGCGACGGGTCCAATCTTAAGGTGTTAATTTACAAGGTAAAATTTCTTTTAGGTGACGTTCGATATATAGAGGATTTTTTTTTAAAGAACTGAAGTTAACATAGTTACTTGATTATGCTTTGTGTGCCTGGAAAACACATAATACACATAAACACTATGATCTGGACCCCAAGAGAGGAGCTGGGGTTTGATGGTCGCACCCAATTAAGATAAATTTAAGGAAAGAGGAATAAAAGGAGTATAGATTGCAGCACATAATTGTGCAGCTCAAGGTGGCAGCGTGTTGGAGGAGCTCTGTTACATTCAGATTTATTCTTTCTTTATAAGATTTGTTCCTCTTTTTATGGAAGAGGAATTTTTTTCTGCCCGTAAGATAAGATGGTGTAAAAATCTTCATAAAATCAAGAAAATGATGAACAAGCCTGAGCATCCTCTTCTTAAGACTGTTATCCCACAACAAATCTTTGAAGAACATTGTGTTGCATTTAGTTTTCTTCTGGGGTTGGATAAAGTATTTTCAAATTGAATTAATTTTAACACAACAGCGATTACTTTTGGGATTAATCTGACTAAATTTGCTCCTTTTCTTGGAGATGGGCTGTGATTGATCCAACATGCTGTCGGCTCATTGTTTGAATCGATGTGGGCCCGCCTCCACAGTCGTCTCCATAATGGCTGCGGTTTGCCAACGCGAGTCAAAATAACATGTCAAGGATTTCACTGTCTGGCTGTGGGAAAATGTCAGCCTGTCAGCATCCAGCCAGTAAAATTGATGCGATTAGGAGGAGCGCGCCGTTTACACAGATTTCCAGCAACGAAAGGTCGAGGTCAGCGGCGCAGCGGAAACTTCGCTGTTAAAACCGGCGAACAGAAAGATGCTTTGATTTTAACGTGCACTTTGAAGTGGCTTAATTTTTGTTTTTGGTTTCTTTCCAGAAAATTCTGGGAGCATTTCATCTCAATCTGCCACGAGAACTCCAGCCTGCACGGCATCACCTTCGAGCAGATCAAGGCTCAACTGGAGGCCCTGGAGCTCAAGAAGACTTATGTCCTCAACCCGCTGGCCCCAGAGTTCATCCCTCGGGCCCTCAGGCCCCTTCAGGGACACCAGTCTTCCTCACAGGGCCTTCATCCCCACCATCATCCTCATCCTCAGCACGGTTTGCCTGGCTCCAACAAGCAGGCCGTGCAGCATCACCAACAGCAGCAGCACCAGCAGCAGTCCCCTCCAAAGGTATTGAGTTTTTCCATGGAAATCCTCACAGCTGGTAGAAAAAAGAAAAAGATCCAGCAACATTTTCTATTGTTTAGTTTAAAAACTATAAATAATTACAGCTCAATCCCTTTGGTTTCAGATTATAGCATTAGTTATTGATGAAGTCATAGCAGTGATTTAGGATCTCAGCTATCAGAAGCAAAAACTTTAGGGAGAGTTCACTTTAACACACATTGGATCAGGCTTTGGTTGTACTTTTACCCTTAAAGTGGGTTTAGTTTTACTTTAAAATATGTAAATGTTACAGGGCAGTTTACTTTTTTTTTGTTTTTCTGTTAATATTTTTAGTAGAGAATTAGTGAGAAGTTGAGTGGTCTGCTACATTTTTCAGTTTTAGCGAACACCAAATTATCAGAAACTTTTTCCGGTCTTGAATGCACCGTACCAAGCCCTTCCAGGTGAACAACTCTCTTTGGTGTGGATGTTGTTACTGACAGAAAACCTGTTTTAAAGTATCAGGAAGGTTTTTTTTTAACTGATGTCGGATGTAAGAATCGATATCGAGACTTTCCTCCAGTTTGTCCAGACTGAGAGAGAGAGCAAGATGTTGATCAGATAACAGGAAGACTGAGAGCTGCACATTCTTTTGAGCTTTAAACTATCATAGAACATAGAAATATTGCAGCTTAGGTAATCGTCTGTGTTCTCTATATGGAGTGATTACACTGTTGGATGCTAAAAACATATTAAAATGTCCACTGTGTGAATAATAAAGTGTGTTTTTAGTTTAATCAGAACTTACTGAAATTTGCATTAACAAACCTTTACCAAAAAAACAAACAAAAAAAAAAAGTTTGAGAATCGATGAAATTCTAAGAAGTTCAGCTTTATTGTTTCACTTTTGCATAATTTTATGCAAAACTGCAACAGAGCCCCTGCTGGGTTTTCTTCTCTGACTCTCAAACTAAAAGGCAGATTTATAAATTGATTTTGTTTTTGGATATTTTAAACCAAAATCTTAAAAATAAATGAATAAATAGACATTTATTTTATGTGTAGTTTAATCTGGAAAATATTGTAGGACTAGTTAGATATTTGGTCATATTTTTATGTTTTAGAAAATCAGCAACGAAATTACCATAATAATGCAACTTCTTGCAAATGGAAAAAGAAAAATTCTCTACGCTTTCTGAAGGTGGGAAACAAATTACAAATCTGCTAAAAAGTCCATGTAATTTTCACCACAGGAAATGATTTTATGATTACCAATTTGTCAGCCAGGAATAAAGAAGAAATAAAAAAAAAACAAAAAAAAAAACAGACTGGAAATCAGCGATGTGTTCCACATAAGGTTCTCTTATTAGATTGTTTGGCTGGGTTTAAATCGTCTTTGTGTGGCTGTCTGCTCTCGCCGCCCGCCCTGAGGTAAAGGTTAACGAAATCAGCAGAGCTGCCAACCTGCTGCCATCACCCACTGGGCCTAATGAGCCCCGGCTCCGGCAGCCAGCTTTAGGGATAAACACACACTTCCGCTCCGCTCTTCCCTCCCTGCGCTGCTCACTTCACAGCTCTCTGAGACACTGAGCTGCCTGTGAGGAAACTACAGAGCGGGCGCTTTCTGTCATCGCACCATGAACATTTAACAACCAGGGCATTCAGATTGCATTGAATTTAATACAAGTTATTCTCAAACGTTTTAAAAATGTCCATCTGTCTTATGTTACTTAAAAACATTGATTTTCAAGAACCAGATTGTAACTTTTGTTTGTGCAGGTCTTATTAGAATTTTGCGGTCAATTTCCTGTCTGAACCTTTTTTTTTTAATGTCCAGTTAATATTTATTTTAATGATTTGGATATCACGTGGGAAAAAAATGGCTAACTTTATTGCCAGTAGACAAGTTTACAGACGAACATTCCTCTGATATAAAAACAAGGATATGACAAAAGGAAAAAAAATACTCAATGGGTCAGTATGGGAGAGTGCTGTTACCATGGCCACCTGGAAGATGTGGTGCGTTTTAGGAGATTATATTTTAGAGTTTCTGAGCAGTCAATAGTGCCGATCATGGTACTATCAATCGCTTAAACAGTGGGCAGGTTTTATAAAGTTGAAATTGTGAGTGAGGGTGCACCGATGGCCCATTTCTTGGCACCAGTTTCGTCAGTCTTGGGTTGATCGGCTGATACTTGCATGTGAAACTGGTCATATCCACCGATCTTCTCTATCTCCACAAAGACCTTAAAATCATCTACTGTCCTTTTTGCTCTCACCAGTGGTCACCCAACAAAATTAGCAGCTTTGTTTCTTTATTTCAGACTTTAAAAAAAAAAAAAAAAATCAACATCAACCAAAATCAGAATCGGTAGGTCAGACTTTTTAAAGATTGGTAATTGGCCAGAAATCTGCAGTCGGTGCACCGCTGGTTGTGACCGCTCTTTATTAGACACTCAGAACCGAAAGGTAACTAATCTGCTTTTCTGTGTCATTTTACTGTCGCTGTACTCCTGCTGTTCTAAAGTAACTGTGGTTTCATAACTAATTGCTTTGCTTTCCTGTAGGGGAAACAGGCGAACCACACAGAGCACCTCCCACCAGATGGATACGGTGAGTATCAAAAGCCCGTGTGTTGTTAGTATTACCGAACTGTGTATATTTGTAATGAGTGGTCCGTTTAGGTTTATTTGGGATTCGTACCTGCCCGCATGCCGTTTTTATTGGCAAAGAAAATAGTCAAGAACAACAAACATGCAATTAGATTATTTCCCTCTAAATGAACCCAGCGTGGGCTCTCTGATGCAGCAGCCCAGATGGATACACACAGGCCTGGGGCTGTTGACACCATCAGAGCGAAGCAGCCAACAACACAATAATCTTTCTAGGGAAGCACAATAAGTTTGTGTCAGCAGGCTGCACTAGTCTTTTAGACTTTTATAAAACCAATCTGTGAAAGTCTAAAATCTGACTCCGTCTAGGGAATGAGGCTGGTTGCATTTTTCCTCTGCAGTGAAAAGGTATGAAATTTGAAGGTCAAGGTGCTGCTGCTCATGAGCATGGGGGAAGAAAATGAAGTTAGAAAGCAATTTTTGCTATGATTAAAATCTTTGCATTAGCAAACTTATTTCCTTGTTCTGAGGAAATAAGAACAAGTCTGTCCTTCCATCTATTTGGGCCATGTGGCTTAAAAATACAAGTTTTCATACCAGACCCAATTTCTGATTTTAATCTACTTCGTTCTCACAAAACAGATTTTAAAAAATGGTAGAAAATATTTTCAAGAAGTGGCTTTTATTGTCCCAGCTTTGAGTTGCACAATGGAGCATTAGGACCAGGTTACAGGATTTAAATTTTATGTTTTATAACATTCCTCATTTTAATTTTTCATTATTTTGTGTTCTAGTTGTCTCAAAGTGACGACTTCATTTTCCTAATTTTATGACTTTATTCTGGTAATATTAAAACTTTATTTGGCATTATTGCCTTCTGACTTTATTCTTGTTATATTATGACAAGAATAAAGTCAAATATTATGACTTTATTCTCGGAATTAAGAAGAAAAAAAATCTGGTCCCAATTTTCCATCGTCATCGACTTGAACTTAAAGTCCAAATAAACAGAAACTGTAAACATGCTTGTCAAACAAGATGGCAGCCAAAAGGCGTGCTGACATCAGTCTGAACTGTGGAAACCAAAGAAGTGCATTGGTGGAAAAATAACCCAAATTTCCAAAAATTAAATCATAATTGTTCAATCGATAAAATTGATTTCCATCTATTGATCCTTTCTCTAATCCATCCATTCATCCCGTCTGTTTTTTTTGTTTGTTTTTTTGTAGATTTTGCATCTAATGTTTGATCTTGACAGAAACCTCTACCTTACATTTGTATTATTTTTGTCTTTAGATTTTTTTTAAACCACTAAATTTACCAGAAAACCTCAACGAATCTACTTCTAGAAACGTTTGTAGTTTGAAAATAGTCATTGTCATTGAAAGAAGTCCGTTCAAGTGTATTTCTTTTTAATTGTACTCCTTTGTCACCCTTCACATTTTAGTGCAATCCAGCCCTGCTGTGTTGATGGGAAACCCCATCCGGGCCTTCACGCCCCCTCTGGGTGCCGCGCCGGCCGGCATAGGGAAGTCGCCCAGCCCCGTGCAGCGCATCGACCCGCACACCGGAGCCAGCATCCTCTACGTACCAGCTATGTATGGAGGAAACGTGGTCATGCCCATGCCTCTGTCGGTACGTTTCCCCCCAATAACCTGAATTGGTCATCTGCTCCCTCACTGCGTGCGATGCACCGGCGAAAAATCTCTTTGATCAGTGATCTAGTTTTGTCGTCCTTAGTTGCCCTGGCCAGGTTACCAGAACCGCTTTGCTGTGGACCCTCGCATCATGAGCCACCCAGCGGCCATGGCCTACAACTTAAACCTGCTTCAGCCACAGAACCGAGGCTCTCCCATCCCTTATAGCGGCGTCGCCCACCCCTCTCCTTTAGGACTGGCCCAGCTCAGCCCAGAGAAGGACCTGCAGGCCGACCTCATCAGGAACGGTCTGCTTCTCTTGTGCTTAAACTTCAGGCCAATCAGCTGCAGCTGCAAATAAAGTGTAAATGAGAAACACTTGAGTTGACTGAAGGTGGTTATGTTGTGACTTCTAGGTAAAGTAGACGGCTGCACAAAGGCCGAACAGACCCGTCTTCAGACGCCAGAGAGGAAAAACGCAGACATAAGGGAAAAACAGGCAGGTTTACCCATTAGTCGATTAAAACGCATTCATGTTTCGTGAAAGCTCCTTTATTATTACAATTATGTTAAAGTCCATTTTTGTGTGTTTTTGTGCAGGGAGACTTAGACACCGGTCAAAGTCGAAGTTTAGATTCCCAACAGGAGGGTCTGGTTGGCTTTCCGAACGCTTTGCTTCACCGAAAAGACCCTTCAGCTACCCAAAGATCCCTCAACTACCACCTGGCACCGCCCAACCCAGCTTTTCCTCCGCACCCGGCTGGCGGAAGAACCTTCCCCCAGCAGTACCCCGTTCCTAGACTTCCCTACCGGGTCGGCCAGCCTCCACATCCAGGGATGCCCCAACAGAATCAGCAGCAACAGCTCAGTCCTGCCTTCACCGGTGGAAGCCACGCTTCCTTCTTCAGCGGCTCCGTGGCCGCTCACCGATCCGTGCAGTCGCCCACCATGGACGGGGCGGAGTCTTCGGGGGCCGAGGAGATGAGCGGCACCGTTAGGACTCACATGGGCCACCAGGGGGCGCAACACCCAGGCCTGCCACAGCACAACAGGGTCAGCAACTTTGGGGAGGATGGACAGGATGGGAGTCTGGTGGATGGTTTAGGTGGGTTAAAAAAAATGCTTTAATGTCAGTGAGAAAACGTGAAATGCTTGTACTTCGATAGTGGCAGAATGCTAATATAATAAGTGGAAAAAAACTACCATGTGACTGGTTTGGTTAAATCTCAGGCAAAAACAAAATAGTGCATTAGGAAAAACAATAGATGCAACAATTGAAGCGAAAAATAAAATATTTGACCATTTCAAGTCACTTAAGTATTAAGTCTAAAATGTATCCATGTAAAATTAAGGCCTTTAAATATCTTATGTGAATTTAAAGAAATCTAAGATGCAAACATTTGATGTCTGTGAACTTCCATACTGTGAGGCATTTGAGGCTAGCTGCAAATATACACCTGGTGGCTAGCTAGTTAGCTGGAGCTAAGTTGAAGCAAAAACTAGGCCATTTGAGGAGTTCTGGGTGGAACATATTTACAAAGTTGTTTTTTTATCTTAAATACAAATGTATATATTTTTGTACAGTTTTTGCTTCATTACTGCTGCGTATGAAGTTCTAGCAAACCGCCTTCTTTCTAAGTCTGTTTACTCCAGTTAACAATTAATCAATCACTAAATTAGTTGACAATCAATCAATCAATCACTTAAAATTTGACTAATCGTTTAATTCCTTGTTTTGACTAAGAGGTGATCGGCCTTTTTACTAATTTGTTGTTTTGAAATGCAAATAAGTAAATAATTGAAATTCACTGAGTCAGTGCTTTTCAAATGACAACATGAACCAAACCCACATTTTTTAACCTTTCAGACCTCCAGAGTCCCCTGACTTTAGAAGCGCTGAGCCAGCAGCAGCAGGCGGCCAGACTGGGCCAGTGGGGGGAAGCAGCAGGCCCCTTCCTCCAGGGCAGTGTTGCCTTTCCTCTGCCCCAGCAGCTCGCCCACCTCGCTCAATCTGGCATGGCTCGCTTTCCCCCTCAGCTGCTCCGGGCTGCTACCTGGGGGCTTAGTGCCAATATGGACGACGAAGCCGTTTCCTCTGCCACCGCGGGTCCAACATGCTCCAGGTTGGCCTTAGTCTAAAATGTGTTTTTTCTTCTTTTTTTTTTTAAATGTTTATCATTTGAAATATCGTGTTTGTGTTGGATTGGACACAATCCTGAAGTCAAATTTCAAATAAAAAAAAAAGTCTGTCACGTTGCTTTAAGGTACCCGGGCCTTTTGCGAGAGATGCCCCCCCAGGAGCAGCCGGAACCGCGGGAAGCGACTGAACTGCAGCCACCGCCTCAGTCCCGCCTGCTCCAGTATCGACAGTCCCAGACCCGTGCCTCCGGCGAGCCCTCGTCTTCCTTAGCCCCCCTGTCCAATCACGCTGGCCCCTTCCCCGCAGGACTGTACTCCCACGAAAGCGGCCGGAACCTCCTCAACGAAAACCTTCTCAACAACCCGGCTCTGCAGCAGCAGCAGCAGCACCCGGGGAACCCCCTGTACAACGCCGGCAGCTACCCGAATCAGCCACCAGCGCAGTCCGGCGGCGGCAGCCCCCCACCATCGAACGTGAAGTATCTCCTGCAGGAAGCGCAGTGGTCCCACGGCGGAGCGGCGTCCGTGTCCCATCAGAACCACCTCCTAGGGAACCAGAGCCATAGCCTTCTGTACGGACTGCCCCTGATGGCTCACCCCAACAGGCCGGAGCAGGTGCTGATGCAACTCCACCACCACCAGCAGCAGCAACAGCAGCAGCAACACCATCAACAGCAACAGCAACAAAATCAAGGCCCGGACTCTGAGTCCTACCACCCTCTGTCCCCTAGAACATCAGCAGCCGCAGCCCTCCACAGCGTAGACGAGGTACACCTGCTTCCTTTGTCGTTTTGCACCAATCTACTTTTTTTTCTTCCCCCTTCCGATGTCTGAGGGTTAGTAACGGCCGATCCCGATTCAGAAAAAACCGGGATAATTGACTTTAAATGTTTCTTTTTATTAAAAAAACACAGACATATTAAAACAAAACAGCCACATCTCTGAACATGTTATCATTAATCAATCACTAAATTAGTTGACTACTATTTTAACGATCAATTAATCACTTAAAATTTGACTAATCGTTTAATTCCTTGTTTTGACTAAGATGTGTTCGGCCTTTTTACTAATTTGTTGTTTTGAAATGCAAATAAGTAAATAATCGAAATTCACTGAGTCAGTGCTTTTCAAATGACAACATGAACCAATCCCACATTTTTTAACCTTTCAATGACATTAAATTAATAAATTAATAAAAATTATATAATTTCCCCTAATATAAATCTAATTTCCGTCATGATTTAGTTCTTCAATTTCATTCATAATGGTTTTTTTAAGTTCTTGAAAGGTTTTGTGTTTGATACCTGAAGAAACCCTGAATTTTACTAAAAAGCTTTAAAAAAGAGGAGAGCAAACTCAGCTCCAGCAAAGTACTACTAGATCTTTGAGGTGCAGAAGGAAAGCGATTCCTTTTTTAATTACTGTTGCTGTAATAACTTCCTTTCTGTGTTTTCTGTTTCTCTTAGAAATGCACCGATTCACTTTTTTCACTTCCGATACAGATATTGGAGGTTTAGTATTGGCTGAGACCGATCCGATCTGATACGATACAAACAGTCCTGAATTGACTTAAAATGTTTTTTTGTTTAAACAGAGACGTAAACGTACTGAATTACTCTTTTATTTGATAATTCTGCGTAAAATAAAACACTTAAAACCTTGATGAAACACATAAAAATAACACTATTTTTTAGTTGGCGCAATTAGGAGTAAAACAGCCAAATTAAAATCTTTTTTTTTTTTGGCTCTCGTGGCCTTTAATTGATAGTTAATTGACAGGAAAGTGGGTAATGAGAGAAGGAGGAAGACATGCAGCAAAGGTGGCCAAGGCCGGGAATCGAACCTGCGACAGCTGCGTCGAAGACTAAGGCCTCCATATGTGGGTTCTCCTTAACCCCTGCGCCACCACAGCAAACCCCATAAATTAAAATCTTGACAACCTTGGTCAAATGTAAAAGTAAAACTACAACAAACCTCCTTTCAAATTTTTCAGAAAGTTATTTTAGGGATTCTAAATATGATGTAAAATAAATGATAAATCATGACGTCATTCAGACAACAAAGATAGAACCGCCCAAATAGAACGGGCACATTGTCACTAGTATCCACTCTAGTTTTTTTTTAAATTTTTTTAGAATATCAGGACCATTACAGATATGAATACAGGATCGGTGCATCTATGCATGTTATGTAGCCGTTTCCTCCCCTCTTTAAATAAGCTGCCTGGCTGTGGATTCTAGATGAAATCTCCTGTCAGTGTCGTGTTGAAGCCGAGTCCAGGCAGATAAATATAACCTTCCTGCTCCTCCACCCTTCTGCTCCCTCGCAGTATGAACCCAGAGGTCCGGGCCGGCCCCTCTATCAGCGCCGCATCTCCTCCAGCTACCCGGATGAATCATCTCCAGCCCACCCCTGTCATCCCGAGCCCCAGGATCACCCGCAGCAACCGCACGGCTCCTACAGCTACCCCCCCCACGACCACCTCTGGCCCAGCAACGGCGGGGGTCCCGGTCCATTCCAGAACATTCCATGCAACGGAGCCAGCAAACTAGTTCAGCATCGTGAGCTTCTAGGTGGGCGGGTGTGTGTGTGTGTGCGTGCGTTTGTTTCTAATATCTTGTGGGGACCTGGCACTGTTTGAATTCCTGATTTCGTTACCAACGTAAGTTTTGTTTTCTGAGCTTGAAAAGCCAAAAATGTCTAAAATTGAGATTAAAATTAGAAATTTTCTTAAAAAAAAAAAAAAAAAAAATTAGAAACAGAATCTACAAATCTTTGACTTTTGAAACTCAGAAGTTCCCAAATTTTCAGACTAGAAATCTTCAGATTAATCTCAACATGTCAGTTTTTTTGCCGTAAATTTACTCCTCCTTTTTGTACCTACAAATAACCATGATACGTTGTCATAGATTTCAGTTCTTGATTTCATTAGCAAACGTAAGTTTTTATTATCATTTGCCTTCTCCCTCCTGCAGCTTCAAAGGCCCATCGTCAGACGGACGAGCAGGTGAAGGCGGAACCGGCTGGCGCGCAGCAGCAGCAGCAGCAGCAGCAGGCGCATCCACACAACCTCAACTCCCTTCAGCACCAGTTTCCCCCTCTGATGCCCAATAAGAAGCAGCAGCCGCCACCGCCACCGCCGCCGCCACCACAGCCCCCGACAGAGACCACCCAGGGGGCTCCCAGTTTAGTAAAGCCGCCCACCATGTCGTATGCGAGCGCCCTCCGAGCGCCTCCCAAACCGAGAGCCGTTCGGCCCGAGCAGGCGAAGAAGAACAGCGACCCGCTGTCCCTTCTGCAGGAGCTGAGCATCGGAAGCTCAAACGGTAGCAATGGTTATTATTCTTACTTTAAATGAGAGCCGACTCTCTCACGTAGTAAGTAAAGCGGAACAACAAAAAAAGAAAAAGGAAAAAAAAAATTGTAAAAGTTTTGTAAAAATTTCTAAAAAAAAAAAAAAAAAAAAAGTGGAAAGTGCATTTTAAAGAATTGTTTGTAATAGTAGATTTTAGATTTTTCTTTTTTTGTTTCTTTTCTCTTTTATTTTAACTTCTGGTTCTTTTCTCTCCTGACATATCTGTGAAGAAAGTCAGTATATATATAGCAAATGCATTACTGGTATATATATACATACTCATTATGTATATATGAATATATACTTATATTATCTACACTTGTACATGTACGTAATGCTTAGAAAACAAAAATACAAAAAAATAAAATAAAACGAAAGATCAATAAAAATAAAAACCCCCGACTTATTTGACCATTTAGCTATCTGCTTAGTTTTCCTGCTTTAGTTGGTCTCTTTAAATACATTTTTAGTTCTTTTTTCTAACTCCTGTTTTTGTTTTTTTGTTTTTTTTAACAACCATTTGGTTTTAAAGTGAACACTGACAGTTCACACCACTGCAGTTTGTTGTATTGCATGAAAGCTAAGTGGTCGACTGAGTGAAACCGAAAGGAACAGTGTATAGAAGTAGATAAATTTTTCCTCTAATCTGTACAGAAAAAGAAAATAAAAGACTGAACTGTATTCCACAAAAAAAAAAAAAAAAAAAAAAATCATATTAGTATTTGCATTATGAGGGGTTTTTTTTTCGGTTGTTTTGTTTTCAGTTCTTTTTTCTTTTCAGTTCTTAGTCATCATTAACTTAATCTGGTGATTTAGTGATAAATGTGATTATTTATAGAAAAAAAACAAACAAAAAAAAAAACTTTTCGCCAAGATCTCACCGGGGGAAGTACAGTGTGCAGACGTCGGGACAGCTTTCATTCCTCTGTCAGCTTCAACCGCAACACGTTTCTTTAGGCGACAACATGAACTGCTCTGCTTCGATTTATTTTATTTATTTTTTTCCTTTTTAAGATAATCTTTTAAATGTAAAATCGTTTCCCTGCTTTTGCTCAACTTCCAATTTGGATTTTGTGTTACGTGGTTTGGAATAATCTGATGGTCTGTGTAAGTGAACTGAGAGTTGTTAAAATGTGTATCGTGGGATTATTACTTCCAGTCGGATGTTTTTGAACAACAAAAAAATACTTTAGGAGTATACCCATGGAAAACAAAATCGACAAATATCGCATCCAAAAATCAAACAAACAAAAAAAAACAAAAAAAAAACGAAGACACTGCCACAGCCATTAACCACAGTTTGAAATGTTATGCATTATTTTTTAAATATCTGGATTCGGGGTGGTCTTAAAGGCATGAAGAAAATCGGTAGCATTTCATTTTTTTGCTTATGGAAAAGTAGATGATTTTATTAACATTTTACAAATGTGACTCAATTTTATTCATTGCTTCAATTTTTTAAAAAAAAATTAAAAACACAGCTTCTTCAGAAATTATAAAACTTCTATTTACATATTTTATCTTTGTTTCTTTCACAACAAATATTAAATAAACACAACACTGCTAGCTAAAACTTCAGCTAGCAGTTTCATTTCTAGCTAAAGTTTCACTATTTTAGCTAGCAGTTAAGATGCTAGCTAAACTTAAGCTAGTAGTTTCACTGGCTGAGGATTTTTTTGGCTACAAGTTTTATGAACAAAACATTTCTAAAATTAATGTCAGCTATTGATTTTTTTTAAAAGCAAAATTATTGCTGTAAAATATTTAGACAATACTTAAAACACTCGTGAGCCGGTATGCAGTGGTTTTAGTGCATCATTAAATTCAATGTAGAAATATACAATATGATCTAATTATTTATATTTTTAACAGAAAAGCAGTAATGTATTGATTCTTACAGGCATAAAAATGTTTTTTTGTCCACCATTTCATACTTGTTTTTCCCCTGCTGTGAATACATTGATATTACCTGCTTAATGAGTTGAACTATCTGCCATGGTAGGGAAATTATTAAAATGACTTTATGCTTTAAGAGCAGTTTAATGGAACATCTTGGCATTTTTAAACCAAAACGTCTTTAAAATGTCCATTACTTTAATATCAGGAACTGCCTAATTGATGAGTCCAGTTTTTAACTTTTGCATTTGCTTAAAAATTTCCGTCCAAAAACAATTTTTTTTTTAATTTTACCAAACGTGACCCTGAGAAACGAGAGCAGCTTCGTTTAGCAGATTTTTTTTCCTGTAGTTTCCAGAAGGTCATTTTAAGTTTTTGTTCTATTAGAGGATTCTGTTATTTTGAGGAAGACGTATGCTTTCCAAGCTTGAGTTTTATTTCTCTACAATACAAAAATGTATTTTTTCTTGACCTCCCCTCCTAAAAAGAGAGAGAGGTGAATAGTTTGTTCAAAAACCTTTGACTGTTGGTATGTTTTTTTTAAGATCTGCATAATTGAACAGGAATGATGATGTTATGGAAGTCATGATTTACATAAAAAAACCCATAAAAAACAGAGATGGCCCACTTCTTTGATTTAATCAGATTTGTACATCACTGCTCCAGCAGCTGATCGATGCTCTTCTGAAAATTACTTTGCTCTTTCTTCCTGCTCGCTCTTGAAAACCGAATCTTCGAGTTTAGTTCGAATTCGAGTCGCTGGTTTTCCTGCAAACTGATAAATTTAACAAATCTCTTCACTGGTAGTCGTGGCTTTATATTGTTGCAGTTAGTCTCTGATGTTTTTCCTTTCTCTTTAAAAAAAAAAGCCTTACAGCCAGAAACGAAGATGTTTTAAATGTTGAGCTCCGTAGCCTTTTCTTTTCAAGTTTTGACATTTTAAATGACACGATCCTGATCTTTTCTTTCCTTTTTTTTTTTAAATTTAGCAGATAAAGACGTACTTGTAAATATACATTTTGTATGTATTTACAAATGAGAACTTTGGGAGCGCCTCGATTTTGTAGAAGCTGATCAATGAAGAGGTACGCCCTTTTTAATTATGCAAATTCACAAAAAATAGAGAAAATCTAGAAACAGTAGTTGCATCACCTTGTAACTTTGTAGGTTTTACTTTTCCTTTTAGTTTTTTTTCTGTTTTTTAAGAAGCTGTCCGGCTTGTTTAGCAGAGGGGAATTTCTGTTGCGCCTTTTTAAGACGACCTAATTTACTGTACAATATGTATTTTTTAAGTCCACCTTGCTGGATTCGTCCTGTCATGTTTTCTCACCACAGCTGTACAACAATCAACACCTGGATTCATTCTTCAATGTTTAATCTGTTTTTGTTTTTTTGCTGCTTTTATTGCATGTTGCGATGACCTTGTTGGGTTTTGATCCCCCGTTTCTATCGGTTTGTAATGATTTCTGGATGAAAAACGGTAAAGAAAAAAAAAACACGTTTTTTTTTGTTTTCAACCTGCAGAGTTAAATTTCTGGTATTTTTATTTGACGTGTACAAATAACTTGTGACATTATACATAAAACTGTTACTTTTACTAATGTGTCGATCAAAAAAAATTGAATGGTCGTATATGTTTCCCCCCCCTTCCTTTTTCTTCCTCCTCCTGCAGTTTGAAGGGCTAAAGCTGAGGTTGCTCCCTGGGGATCGTGCGGGGATTCCGTTTTTTTTATTTTATTTTATTTTCTCTCTTTTGTTTTAAAGTCGTTGGCTAATCTCTAAAGTTGTGCAATACTAATATTTCACCGCTTTTTTTATTTAGCTACAGTTCTATTTATTAAGACAGAAGAGATTGAGCCAAAGACATTTTAAAGGGATTTTGTTAGCAATTTTTTTTTTGTTTCCTGGTTTCTAATATTTCAATTCTTTGCTCTGTGTGTACCTCGTTAATACAATGAAGTAATCTGAGTTGGATTTGAAAGCTCCCAACATTACACCACATTTCATGGTATGTCCTAGATGTGAAACCAGCTGTAAAGTTTGTGAGTGGCTCACAATAAAAAAAAAAAGCAAAAAACATAAAAAGACAGAGAGAAAAGGTAAGGGAGCAACCTTTTGCCCGGCCAGTAGAGAGCACTGTGTTCAGCCTCCTATAAGCGCCGTCTCCTGTTATCCGTTGACCCTTCTCTGTTCTCCTCCCGCTGCAGTGAATCAATGGCGCACCTGTTCCTCCCTGCTTTCCAGTCCCCATCGGTTTCTCCCTCGTGGGTTCAAAGTAATGAATATTCATTTCAACTGGTGGTTGTTATGAGAACTGATTTAGGCTGTGTTTTAAAGGTTTTCTTTTCTTTTTTTAATTGTTTCTCTATTAAAGTGTTTTTATTGAAACTGCTCGAGTTTTCTCTTTTTTTTTTTTCCTTCTTCTCACTCTGCCTGTGCGGAACGAGGCGACATAAAGGCACCTTTGTGCTCGAGTTGTGCGAGACATAAAGCTGTTTGGGAGACTGAAAATCTCACAAAGTGTACATCCAGCAGTAGTCTGGCTTTGCCATAAGTGTTCAAACAAAAGTAAAATAGTGCAAATAACTTTTCTACTGAATTTATAATCTAAACCAGGATTCAAGATCTTTAAAAAAAAAACACATTCCTGCTTACAGTTTAAGTTTTGGCCAACTCATTTCTTAAAGGGGCAGTATTATGCGTTTTCCAGGCACATGGTGTTATTTTGTAGCACAATTGCCTTCACAGTTATAAATATCCTGACTACCAGGAAACAAAATATTGTCCAATCACCATTTTTTTTTAAGTCCCACAGTCTTTATAAGGTAATAAAAGGTTTTATGCACTTACTTTGTCTCTTCCCATAAAATGTGTTATTGCTGCTGAACGCCATTTTTATGAATTAGAAAAAGGTATGTACAAAAGTCCCACCCCTTCACATGTGGCATCATTGAAAAGCCCTAAATGTCCTCTAGATACCAAAAGGAATTAATTCAGTAGAATACAGGGGGTGGGAGATATTCAAGTTTAGAAATGTCCTCTACAGAGGACAAAAATGAACTACTGGTAGTCAGGAGGATATGACTTGAAAGACATTTCACTTTGTAATTACATGCCTTGAAATTGGGCCCCTGTCTCTTTAAAAACTCCTGTTCTTTCTGAAACTCTGCCTTCAGAAAGAGCTCCTCTATTAACCCTTTAGCAATGTTTTTACCAGCATTGCAGGGAAAGGTAGTTCATATAATGAGCTCAGTAGATGTGCAGCTTCAACAAGTGTTTGCTAATTGCTACTGGCTAGTCTGAAGGAGCTGAGTGGACGGGCGCTGTGATTCAGAAGGTTGGAAACCGCAGATCCAAGAAGAAGCTGCATCTCGAAGGCTGAATACACAATTTTGTGTTTCTTCCTCGTTTTCCTTAATTTTGATCATTTGAAGCAAAAAATGCAAATTCGACAGTTTTCTTGATTTTTTTTTTTTTTTTTTAGAACAAACCCTGAAACATCCTGATCAGAAACATCCGATGACTCTTAGACATGCAGCAGCAAATATGGGTCTGAAAGAACTCGCATCCGTACAAATTGATACAAAATGTGTCAATTTTTTATTTATTTATTTTATTTCCTTAGAAATTTGTAACGAGTAAGAAATACAGAATCGACGCCATTCCAAAGCTTATTCAACTGCATGCTGTATAGAGAAAAAGAAACACATCACATTATGGTAACATTTACCCTGAAATGTGACCATTTTATTTCATAACACAGCAGCAACAATTTAGAGAACTAATATAAATGAATGATTTCATCCAAACACATTCCTACAGCTGCATACCGTTCATTTCTAAGCAAAGATTAAGAGAGCAATAAATCAAGCTGAAGTAGATCTTACTGAAAATAACTACATTTTTTGCCCTGAGCAAGGTTGAGATTCTGGTTGTTGCAGCTCTGACAGAACGATGCAGTCCGGTCTGACGTTACACCGGAGTTCTGTATAAAAGGTTAAGTTAACATTCACACTGTTCACCTTTACGCATGTGATCCCCAAGCATTTCCAGTGTGAAGTCGAGCAAAGTCAAAACGAATGCAGAGGCTTTCTCAGTCACATCATCCACATTGTCTCTACAAGTTTCTGGTTACATTTCTTGAATGTCAGAAAGTTTTGTGTTCATAAAAAACAAAATAAACCAGTTTCTTTTTCTCCCCCCCTCACCTCCACCCACGCCTTTTACTAAATCTTACATTGAAAGGCAACAACACAGAATAATCTGCATTGATATTAAAGTCGGAACAATTTCTTCTTGGAAAACAGGCTGGAAGATGACTAATTAAAGGGATAGTTTGGGTTATCTGAAGTAAAGTTACTGAGTTTCTAGGAAAGTAAAGAACCCCTCTGAGCAGTGAAGGTTGCACTATTTTAGTGGGTTTGTAGCACTTTAAAACAACGCTAAGGTAGTTCGAACTAAACTGTACGACTAACAAACTGCTTGCTTATCACAACTCTGACGATTTGTTTACTTCACTTCAAAACATCCAAAGTATCCCTTTAAAGGACAAAGTGTCACTTGCAGCACTTCTTTTTCTGCATATCCTGATCTTCTAGGGTATAAATAATCTGCTGGGGTTTTTTTTTCCACAAAAAACAGACCAGCACACATTACATAAATGTAATTACTGTAGATTTGAATGCTAAGAAGGTTAATCGTGTTTGGTATAAATAAAACTTTCTTCATTTTGTCAGGGTCGTGGATCAGTAAAAGGCCTGGTATGTATGCGCAGTGCACCTGCTAAAGCTGAACCTTTTCCAACATGGTTGGTGCTGCAGACTGTGGGAGTGTTTAGCATTCAGTCTGACACACACACACACACACACACACACACGCACACACACCCCCACACACAAACACACACAAAAACTTCTTCTTAGAGTCAGCTTTTTTCCCCTCCATTCTCTTATCTGTAAAGCTTCTTTGAATAATCCTTGAGATGCCTATTTGACATTGTCGGTGGGCAATTTAATGGCGATGCCATTAAAAGTACATAACCTTTCCTGTAAAGGTGTATATTATGTGGCGCTGAAGCTGAAATTACTGTGACGTCAGACTTGTTCTAGAAAAATCCTTAGGGCCTTTTTTGTAAAAAAAAAGGTACATATATTGGTGTAAGACCATGGACACATCAAGAATGATTCATGGGTATAATTGATCAAAACAAACAAACAGGATGTCGGTAAATGATGAGCTGTACACAAAAAAACAGCATGTGAATTGTGTTTCCGGTTGTGTTCACTCCGGACGTGCATAAGGGTCATGAAAACACATTAGCCTTCTCACAAAAGGCCTCATTCAACTGCTGTTCGAAGAGACGACTATGATGCGCAAACACCAACAACATGTTTCTTTTTTTTTTACTGGAAAAACGCATGAAAGAGATTCACCGCTGCGTTCGGTTGGCCTGCATCACTCTACTTGCTCCGGCTCGGCGTCCATGCAAGTCTCCCAGGGGTTCCGGGGCATCTGAGGCATGGAGAGGACGAGGAGTGCGATGCCGGCCAGGAAGAGGAGGACGAAGCCAGAGCAGGCACAGGCGAAGGACCAGGCGTAGTAGTACGTGATCCAAATAGTTTCCTTGCTCTCGATCATGCGTTTCACCGACTGACGCATCACCTCCAGCGAGATGAAAGCGCAGATGCCTGAAGACAGAGAGGCGTAGGGTGTGAGCGTGATGGTCTGCGTAAAACTTTAGGTGTGTGTGGACTGTGAACGCTGCTGGAGAAGGTGAACGGAACCGACCTGCGAACGCGAAGAACATTCCGGCGGGTTTGAGAAGGTAGTCCCTTCCTTTGCCTTTACCAGTGCACGACCCGAGCAGACACAGAGATCCAAGGATCATAAAGGCCAGGCTGAAAATGGAGATGGCTGCGGCGGAAATGTTGTACTCTGGAAGGAAAAATAAATACATTTTAAAAAAGCAGGAGGCAGGGGAAAGGGAGTTAAAATATAAACAAACAGCTTCAGAAGCTCATAAGAGAAAAAGGCATCAAGAGAATCCCTAGTATGTAGAAAACATACTGATGTCCAACAACCCTATAGCTACCTAACAACACTGAGGTTATCTGATTGTAAAACCTATATATAAATCTAGTTTTTAGGTGTTTGGACTTTGTTTGAACATGTTTGTTTTTTAAATATTGGTCAGATATGAATAAGAAAGCTTGAAGCTAGCACACGTTTCTCTCTCTAAGGCTACGTTCACCCTGCAGCCCGAAGTGACAATTACGATGTTGTTTTTTTTAAATTGGATTTTTAATTTTTTGCCTTGGTCGTTCACACTTCCAAATATATGCGACCTGTATAATTGTTCTCCAGTGTGAACTGGAGTGTAGACGACCTGAAAGTGTCCCGCATGCGCAGTAGACGGCAGAGAGCGCGTGTTCAGCGTTTTGCCCATAGACATAATATATATGGTTTTGCCAACCGCCATAAAAATTTAGTGCTCAGTGTTTGCGTAAGTAAACATGGATGCAAACGGTGGAGTACATCTTACGATTTTGAAGTTGTTGTCCGACCGGAGCCAGCATATTAACAACTTAGTCCATGTTATTGTCCGTCATGGTTGTTGTTTTTCTTCCCGCTTGGGAGTAACGGCGTATCAATGACGATCCGGTCGGATGAATGCGACCTGGACTTTGGGTCAAATTTGAATCGAATATGTATCGGATATAAAAGTGGCCGTGGTAGCATTCGAAAAAAAATCCGACCTGTGTTCAGACCGTCATGAAAAGGTCAAATACAGGTCGCATTACGTCAAAAAAATCGGAATTGGGTTACTTCAGGATAAGGCTGAACGCAGCCTGACTCCAGTTAGCTAGCTAACTGGCTCACTTTTCTTTCTAGCAAAGAAGAAAGGAAAGCTAACTAGTTAGCTAGCTTAAGACTGACTATCTATCTATCTATGGCACGAAATTGCCTTTTATTTCACATGAAGGTAAACTTTGTCATGATAGATTGTGTCATTTATTTAATCATATTTCAGAAGAAGATGCCTCACTGGCAACAGTTGGAACATTTTAGCAGAATTATTTATTTTATCTCAATTGTCTTTTCATGGATTGTTTTTTCAGTAAAAAGAGCATCACAGAGACTTTCACTAACTTTCAAAGGCAATAATCTTGATGTTCTCAAATGTACCAATATAAATTTGCTTTACTTTTATGTTCACAGATTCCATGTGTGCAATGGAAACAGCAGCTGGTTTGTATTTTGCAGTGCTGGTTATGATCCGGAGCGTTTGATCTGCCGCCTGTTTGCCTGCTACCATGCCATTGGGGGTTGAAGCACTCCTTTGGGAGCCGAGAACCTTCATCTTGTGCTGGCAGGAGAGGACGGCCGCCACACCTTGAGCATTCTGGGCTTTGAGGCTGTTAGTGCATCTCTGCAGAGCTCTGGCGTGCAACTTCATTTGTATTTTATGTGAAATTTATATTTATAAAAAGTGTTTTACAGAAGTGTGACATAGGCATACCACAGTTAACTTAGTTTCTAGTCCAAGGAAGACTGGAGCATGTGACTTACCAAAGAAGCTCTTATGAAAATTATTAATTATTAATGAGAACTACTTAAATGCCAGACTTCCAAAATGTTCTCCCAAAATGGCTGCTGAAAATATAGCTTTAAACTACTCCTTTTCTAACTTCCTGCATGTTTCAGTGCAAATCCGTTAAATAAAAATAATAGTACCTGCTGCTTGACTACATTTTTTGAAAGTGTTTCTGTCTGTATGAGAGGAAGAAAATAAACTTACACACAGTAAAAAAAAGTCAGTGTTCACAGTTTCTACAAAATCCGATGTTTATTTTATTTTTGTCTTAGTTTATTGCTTTGTCCTTTTATATATATAGACCTCCTATACAGATTTTCTTGCAGGAGGTGCAAGGAGGAGACTGATTGGATATTGCAGACTGCATATCCAATCAGTCTCCAAAACTGATACCCCTCAGTTACATCAAGTGAAACCACCTTCAGAAGTTACCTTAAATTGTAAAGTCAGTTTGTGTGTAATTGATTGTATAACCTCGGCGGCTCTGTGAAAGCCTCAGAGGTCTGTTAAAGATAATTGGTGAACCAGTTCACGAAGACAAAGAGACAGCAGAAATATCATTTCTGGAAAAGCTTAAAGCAGATTTAGGTGATGAAGTAATATCGTAAGATTTGACATTCTCACTCAGCATTGTTCAATTCATCCTTTGTAAATTGGAAAAGATTATAGCACAACTATAAGCTTATGAAGACATGGCCGTCCACGTAGAGCAAAGTTTCGCATTTCCGCTGCCTGGTATATTGCAGACGTATCGCCGTTCCAGAAACACCTGATTCAAATGACTGCATGACAGGACAGTGGTTCCTGAGGATTGAAAAGCACTGACCTAGAGTCACTGGCCATGCAGGAAGTCAGTGAATCAGATCATTTGAGACTTATGCGAACACTAGAGAAGGCTAACTATTGTTGCACGCTACATATCTGATGTCATGATAAGAGAAAAAGGCCACAAGTCTGGTGGGAATTTAGAAAGAGACTTGTGCTACTACTGTGGTAACGATAAAGAGTGATTCATTACTACATTTTAAGGTAACTGTATGACTGTGACTGTGTCACAGCAGTCATAGAAATACCATTGGTAGCACGCATCTTTAGAACAGCAGACACATGATGAAGCGTAATTTGTATCATTAAACTGCAAACATATTTTCAAATGTATTGACAATTATTGATGCTTTCATTGAACAAACAGTGGAGAATGTAGTAAAAATTACAATCTTGACAATACAGTTTATTTTTTAACAAAATTAACTGGAATTTATCATGACAAGGATTATTATCGCGTTAAAGAATGTATTTGATAAATGATGTACTTTTCTTGTAACTGGCTGACGTGTCTGTGTAAAATCATTTTTCTACATGTCTGATGTAATCTCCTAATTTTCTGCTCACTAATTTTTTAGCTTTCATTAGCAGTCATCAAAATTTTAAATATATCACAGCGTGTGTTCAGTGAATCCAATTAATAAACGAGTTTCACTTTTTGAGCCGAATTGCAGAAATAAATTAGCCTTTCAACAATATTCTCATTTGTTGAGCTGTATATATGTGTGTGTGCATGTCCACGCGCGCGCACACACACGACTGTTTAAATGGTGCACATTTTCAACTGTGGAACAAAAACTGTGTTTTTGGTTGGACCATTTTGATGACCTATGTCACACAAGATGGAATATATTCACCAAACAAATCTGTTTTTTTTGTGCTTCAGTGTTTGGACAAGATGGAGTGAAATGACCTTCAAGCAGAGAACAACGTACCTTTTTGTGTTTTGTATTCAAAAATCTCTGCATCTTGTCCTGGATTGAAGTGCCGGAAGTAAGTGCAGTTTTCATCTGTGAAAATAGGGGGGGGAACAGATTTCAGTGTCAAGCCCTGCAAAGCGAAATGGCTTTAAAAATATTTAAAGGAGATGTTAAATCTAAAGTTTTAGTGTGAAGCTGCCCAATTTACACAGAAATCAAAAGTAATTAAGATACAAGTCTTAATTGCTACGCCTTTTAGGATAAAACTAAATGTCTATATGTCATAAATTGAAACAAAAATATAAATAATAAATAATAAAAATCAATGTAAGTTTTTGTCTTGCAGCTGGGAAAGTTAAAATGTTTCACGCATCAGAAAGGACATTCAATGTGACGATTAACGACTTCTCATCCTGAACTGTCTCTCTGACGTCGGGTGTGCCTCAGGGCTCGATCCTCGGGCCCATGATGTTCTCACTGCACAGGTGAGCGCCAAACACAACCTCCAGTTTTGTTTTTATGCAGATGATGTACAGGTTTATTTGCAAGTTGTCCCCAACAGCATAAATACATCGGAATCTATGCTAAATGGGTTTTAAGAATTTCTGCACCTGAATGAAAGTAAAACATTCTGTGTTTGACTAAAATAATAATAATAATAAACATTGTTACAGCAGTTTCTACTGGACTGTTGCTTTGTTTTAGATACTTCACCTTCTTTCTTCCTCAGCTGAACCACTGAACCTTTTCACACCCTCATTTAAGTCTTGCCCCTCTTCTTTTCACACCATTACGGGAAACCCTACTGCTGAGCACCTTGTGAACGTCTGGCCTCTCTTAGCACACTTCACGCCGTCTCAGCTCTGTCACATTTACGCTCTAAAAGCATCTTAAAACTGACACCCTCCGGATAATATCGATAATACCGCAGTTGCTTAAGACAGCAACTGCGGTTGCAGCACAAATCACGGTTCTGTTTTTTTTCCTGCAGATGATGTGCTAAAGCTTTGGGATTTGCTTGAGTAAAAGTGGAGTTGCTCAGTGAGCCCATGGAGTGATTTGGTAGAGGAAAGATTCTTTGATGTTGAGCCACGTCGACAAAATGTTGAATCCAGTTTAGGAGTAGTCTGGAATTAATGTCAAATCTAGAACACGTTTTACTTTTATCGCTCACTTTAGAAGTATATGATGAGAGCCAAGGCTGTTTATCACACATCCTGGAACTGTACATGCTATATGAGCTTAAGACAGAAAGCGTCAAATAAAAAAAATAAATAAATAAAAAAAACTGCTTGAGATATCATGGTAAAGGATTAATCTAAGTCGGTGTAAAAAAATAAAAATAAAAATCAGCCCTCAATTAGTAAGAAATAAACACTGTTGTGTGGAAATGTGCAAAAAAAAAAAAAACAATATAGCAAGTACTTAATTTTCCATGTTATGAAAATGTTCATAAATCTGAAACAACACAAATTATCTTATTTGCAGAGGGAAAATGATCTTTCTAAGGCTTCCCAACCCCAGCTTTCACTGTCATGTACCACACTGTGTGGGCCCGCATATAAATAAAGATGTTTTTATGAATGAGAACAGGGACTGGCCATAAAGAGAAGGAAGATCGAAAGATGGTTACCAAGCAACAAGCCCCACTGTTTTCACTGTTGACGGCACATAAGAGGTGAAATAGAGGCTTGTCAATGAGTTGTACCTCTGAGTCAAAGCTGACGGAGAAATGAAAGGCTTGGCAACAGCCTCCAAATCTCAGAAAATAGTTTTTATTTTCCTGTCATGAAAAGGCAATCAAAGCTGCTATTCTTATTATTTTTTTGTAGGTTATGGTGGGTGAACAGACAAGAAAGTTAAAATCCAGCCAGTGGTGTACACAGATATTTTGGGAGAAAAGGTGGTAAAGTATTAAAGAAGGGGGCTACCTTAGTACTGTTTGATTTATTTTGGGCACAGACTACGTTGTAAGCAAAAAAAAAGGGATTTCAGAAGGGCACTTTTTGTTCAGAGGACAAAGGGCAGATGCTCTAGCACCAAACTGTCAACATTACCACACAAGATTTATCTGAAAAGTTTAACGCATTAATATTACATGATCAGATTACCTATTTTGACCGAAATGCCACTCGACACACTGGACACGACAGTGACAGCAGCGACAAAAGTAGGAACATTTTTCAACTTTCCTGTGTTGTGTCGCTAGCTGTCTGTGTATACAAGTTTGGAATTTCACTCACAGGAAATTTGTCGGCCTCTTTGGCTGAAGGAGGACAAGCGATGGTACTGGGCTCGGCATTACTTATTACAATGCAGAGTTGCAAAAGCAAGTGGAAAAACCCAATGGAAGCTGGATAAAACTAAGGTTGCAACAAGGAATTATCCTTCCACCGAAATACAAGCACTCTGTAGTTGACATTTCTAAATTAACCTTTAAAACAAAATTACTTCTTTTAAATTCTTCTGAAAATGAAAACCTGGAAAATTGAAACTCTTCAGACCATTTGATTTGAGAAAACAGAAAATTTTCTGAAACATTTTTTGAAAACTTGCATATTTACATGTCAAGCTTACAAAGTTAAACATAGTGATTAATCGCAGCACTAATTGTGATTAATCGTGATTATTTTTGATTTTTTTTTTTTATCATTTGACAGCACAGACAATGGTATTTACTCCTAATTTTCAAGCTAGGGCACATAGCCATCTAACGATACAACACAAGAAAGTTGAAAAATGTTGTACTTTTGTCATTGCTGTCACTATCGCGTCCGGTGTGTTGAGTTTACCCTGAGTGGTTTATGGGACAATTCAAAGTTAAAGGTGGGTACCATGTATTGGCAATTTCCACTGATTTTCTGAACCACCCATTAAAGACTGAGTAATGACCTAGGTGGGGCGCCCGACTGTTTTTACCAATGCGATTTGTATTTATACAACACGCCTATCTTGATCCCAGAACCACTTAGTATACATTTAATCTTCACAAAATCCCAGTGGGGCCCACATGGGTGGGGTGGTCACATGGAAGACCCCTACTTCCTGCCACCATAACAGGAAGTCGCTACCTTTCCCAAGCTTTTTCTTTGTTTGTTCTCATTTTACACTTTTTCGACAAACTATAGCAAATCTGAAGACAAACAAATTTCAAAACCTTTAAAACTGTAATTATCTGTGAAAATGTTTCGGGCCCCTCAGTGACACTCTGACACTGTGTTTTCTCTATTATTGGCCCTTGTCCTGCTGGCTGTGCTGACATGTTGTGTAACACCTTTCTTGTTCTAAATAGGGCAGTCTGTCATGTTTCCAAGAATCAGGTGAGAACGCCGGTTTTAGCGTCTCCGCATGCTGTCATGTTGCTTCCCTGTGTTTTTTTGATGCGTGCCATCGATTCCCTTTGTCAGAAGAGGAAATGTTAGGGCCACTAACCACAGCCAAAGTCTTAAGATAATCCAAATTTAGTCGATTTTACAAAGTCGATAACTCTGGACGCCAGATAAAGTGTAAAGACGTTGCAGACATTCTGTCCGCCTGTTTGATGGGTTGGTTGTAAACCTGGGTGTGTTTAAAAGCAAAATAGCATTGATCCCCAATCTGTTTTGGAGTATACCGCCTGTCCCGGTGCAGTCCGAAGTAATTTGAGTCCTGCAAGGAGACGTGGTGCTGTAGTCAGGTCTTGAGGGAAGGGTTTGATGGTGCTGCGGGTCTTAGAGTTATGCCAGACTCTGCCATGAGGCCCTGTCACTCAGGGAATCCACAGGCTTGTGCATGAACACTTGACCCCCATGGCTCTGCCCCAGCACAGCTGAGTATTTACATGCCTTATTTTTGTAGCTAACAGCAGTGCTTCACTGCGTGCAATATAAAATAAATCACACGCTTCCTATTTCTGGAACCTCTCAGATAGTTATTGTATTGGCCCTGTTGCAGCACCGCGGCCATGGAAACGGCCAAAGTCCTGGTCTGAAAGTTTTTCAAGCAGAAAAGGTTTGAGAGCTGAACGGAATAACCATTGTTGCCTATTTATAACCAGTAGCGTCTGTGAATAGTGATTAAACTAAAGACGATAATCAGAGTAAAGTTTTCTGTCCTTGGATTGAAGAAAGCCATTAACAGCAGAAATAAGTCACCATCTGTACTTTGTCAGCATTATGCTAAAAACAGGGCAACCCACACTTTCCACTTGTGGATCTCCTTGCCAAATGCTTTTTCATCAGATGTTGACAACTGTCTGCAGGCATGTATCCAAAATTATCAATGACTTCCCTCAGCAAATCCTGCCAGCTGGGAAATCCATGCTGTCTGGAAAGATTTGAGAATTTCCTTTGGAGAATAATTAGCCTAATTTGAGTGAGATTGTTTGGTTTGTTATTCATTTACACAATTATTATAGCAAAATTAATTAAATGCCACGGTCAACCATAGCGAACCGCTGCCACTCATAAATAATCAACATTATTAGTTACGGTGCTTTGAACTTAAAAGTGATTTTCAAAACAGAAAAAAAAAATACTAGATGCCACTTTAGTCAGCCATATTGGTTATACCAAAATACTAAGTTAGAGTGACTGATCAATAGATTAAAAATCAATTCTCTCAAAGGTTATTGATTTCAATTCAAATTCAGTAAATTAGTTTAAGAAACATTACTTTTTCAAAGTGTTTTTCTTCACCTCTCGTTTGCTTTGTGAACTGCTTGTTTGAACAAATTTAGCTAATTAGTCTAAATTAGTTTGGAGCTAATTTGGTCTCACCAACAAAACCGTTCAACACAAACCTTTGAGAGTACATATTTACACCACGTAATGATATTATTATATATCTTTCTACAGGTTCTTTCGTGCTCATTCTTGCATATTTTGTATCTGTGGGAGGAATCCATGTAATAATCTGGTTTAACTAATCTGAATCAGTTGAAAACAAATTTAACCTCATTTCCAGTTTTTCGTCATTTCATCGTTTTTCTGGCTCTATTTTTACTTGTATATTCTTTCTGTTTTACTTTTAGTAGTTTATTTCCTCATTATTTCATATTTTACTTAAATGTTACTGACTTAGTAAGCTTATTAATTAAGTTATTAGCCGGTTGAATTCTTTCTGTTTAACTTTTTTATGCTGGAGAGACGTTGTTTGGTCATTTTGATCCAGATTACTAGTTTTATTGCTAATTACTTTCAGCATTTATTAACAGTTACTCATAGCTAACCAAGACTATTGTTGCACAGAATTAAGATGATCACATTCATTTGTTTTTACTGTGAATAAATATTATCCTAATTACACGCAACTTTTGCAGATAAAAACTCTGGAATCCAAAATATGTGCCACCTGTCGCCGTCGTCTGGAGAGCTTATCATGTGCCCGGGTGGGTCAAATTATTGAGAAAATCCGGCACGTCTGCACCAGCAAGCCGCGCCTCGGGCATTTCAGCTGTTCCTGAAAGAGACCTGCGGTGCAAACAGAGTGCAGGCATCCCAATCGCCGCCGTCAGTCAAGAATTAGCTTAACTTTGTGAGTAGAAGGGATTTAGAAAGGTGTCTATGGTCATGTTGTGAAAAGCTGACAAAAAAAAAAAAAACATTTAACAGCTGCCTGACATACAGTGTGATAAGTGCTGCTCATATAATGGTTGACATTCGGGGGGAGGGCACGCTGCATTGTACTTATGAATACGAGCAATTTTAGGAACATCTAATTGTATGAGCACCTTTGTGTTATCTTTAAACCCTTCACTTCCCTCATGACGGTTACGAGGTATTAAATAGTTTCATTTAGGTTAAAGCTGCACAAAATTCAAACATTTTCTAGACTCATTAGTCTTTGGTAGTGATCTAAAAAGCAACCCACGAATTTCACTACTGATTATGGTATTAAAAAACAAACAATTTCCTTTTCCATGTCCCTTTAACAATGACAGACTTAAAAAAACAACACGTCATTTTCACCACTTTCAGTACAATGGAACATAATTCTTTTGTACGCAGTTCATAACTTTTCACCATTAGATGTCTGTAAGTGTTTCTGTTTCATAAACTATTCTCAGCAGGTTTTGTGGCAATCACTGTGGGAATAAACTGTTTAGCTGTTGTGAAATGTAGTGTTTTTTGGTGGTCTCTTTACACTCTGTAGCTTATGAACTTTAGTTTCTCTGGCTGGTACCTGCAGCAGTCTGATTAAGTCTTCACACTCCTGTTGTTTGCAGAGCCCAGACGTCAGCGCCCTCTTCAACCCAGAGAGCCATTTTGTTTTCGGTTCTGATAAATATAATTAGTCCTGAGCCACAAAACCTAAACCCTCCTTCAAAAAAGAAAAGAAAAAAACCCTGAAATAATTAGTAGATGCTGTTTTTTGTTGTTGTTCTTTTAACCACAAAAACAGTAGTAAGAAGCATGTCAGCTACGAGTGATACTGTCAGTTAATATAATAATGTAATACAAGGCTTTGGATTATTGCAGTATTTGTATTTAGTATTTGGCCTATTGCACTTTTTTGTTTTTAATGGAAAGTCATGTTGGTTTGGTTTGGATGACTCTCGATCCTCAGTAAATAAAATCAGCAACTTTGTCTAATATTATTATGTTTGATGACCTGAAAAATCACAGTGTAACAAGGAGAAAGAAACAGAAGAAATCTTCAAGGGGGGGTTAGCACTTTTTCATAGCAATGTAGAAAAAAAATCCACTCATATTATAGAAAGTTAGTGACAATTTGAAGCTGTTTTCTTGTAGCAAACTATTTTTTCACTTTAACCAAATTAAACAGCAACATAAATGTGTCCAAGAAGTTGATTTTGATCCATATTACTAGTTTTACTACTAATTACCTTCAGCAATTATTAGTAGCTATTCATAGCTGAACCAGACTATTGCACAGCATTATGATCATATTAATTTGTTTTTACTGTGAATAAATGTTATCCTAATTAGATGCAACTTTCGCAGATTTTAACTCCAGAATCCAAAATTTGTGCCACCTATCACCACCGTCTGGAGAGCTCAATATGCATATTAAATACTTTTAAATTAATATTTATCATATAAAGACTAATATAAGCGCTTTGCACATCTAAAGCACAGTGAACGACTATTTTCCCGTAAAAAAAAAAACCTGTTGTAAAACCTATTGGTGGTCCTCAAACTTCACATCAAGTGTCGGGGTCTTATTTACCTCTGAACTGTGGCGCGGTTCGAATGCATACGTGGATGCAGTCGATTATAGCGCATGGCATTCTGGGTAATGCCATGCATTCTCACCAACAACGTGACTCTTGTGGAAAATGTGAAAAAACGAAGAAATAACATCTCACTAGAGGGAGAAATGGTTCGGTCTTTTTCCAAACACAAAAGGGAAATCCTACAACCGCTAAAATCTGACGCTACTCCATGTTTGTTTACACTTTGTAAAGAAGGAAGTTTAGCTCATGTCTTCTTCTGAGGTTTTTGTGTTTTTTTCCCTCTGGTTCTTGTTGTAGCGCCAACACAGGCGAGGAGGGGAACAGGTTTTTCAAAGGAATCATTTGACAGTGCAATTAAAAGCGAACTGCATTGGTTGAAAATGTAACAAATGTCACCATTTTGGTCTTCAATCGAAGTCTACCAAACCATCAGGTGTGAAAACACCCTGAGATACAGTGACTTTACTTTGTTTCTACAATAGAATGATTTATGCATTTTTATATATGTAAAAAAAAAAAGAGATACTACTTTCAATATCTCAAAAAGTATCTCAAAAGTTTGGACACTCCTGATTGAGTACCTCAACGGGGATTTCTCACAGTCACGTGACTTCCTCTGTTAGACCCTCTATTCTTAGCTTCAAGCTTAACAGGAGAGGCTGTGGTGCAAAAAGCTATAGCTGCGCTTTGTGGGGCTAAATTGTTCGCCACATTCAAAAACCTAAACTTTTACGATTTGTTTTGACTTTACTGATGAGTTAGAAAGTGTTTTGCCAGAATTTTGTTTTTGTCTTACCTCCAGGTAGGCTGATTGGTCCGCAGCCTTGCTCTTTCTCGTAGTTCTGCTCTGTGATGTAGATGTGCTTCTTGCACAGCCTCCAAAGGCCGAAGTGTGCCGCCTCGCAGGTCTCATTGAACCTCACCACTGGTGGGCTCAGCACTGCCCAGTGGTCCGTTACCACCGCCGTGAACATGCACGCCATGCCCACCACCAGCACAAAGATGGCGATCTTTATCTTGGTGCGCTTGTGCATGTTTCCCAGTTGGTGCAACTTCTAGTCAGTTAACAACAACAACAACAAAAAGTACTTAAGACTCGATATTCTGATCTGAAACTGAGACTTCTTCCCCTCGGTGGGCCGCGGTAAGTCTCAGGGAAAAAACGTCGTTGTCCTTTCCCTCTCTCCACCCAGGACGAATGTCTTCTCTCTCGCTACCGCAAATCTGTGCTTCTGGTTCGAAGGGAAGGGGGCCAGACTCCTCTGTCCTACTTTCATGTCCCTCTTTCCCCTCACACTGTGAGCCGCCGCTCTACAGACGGTTCACAAAGTCAGCTGTTGGGGTAGATCAGAGAAGTTGATGACCAGACTGTCTGCCATGCTGGGGAATGGGTGTGTTTCTCAGGGTGTTGTATGCTATAAATGACCATTGAGTCAGGCTCTGCGCTTATCCTATTACAGTATCACTGTGTTGAGATTAGCAAAGTGCCATTAAAAGAGTATTAGCATAACACTTTTATTTATAATAATGCAAGCTGAATTTTGAAGAAGTACCTTTAGGAGGGTATCAAATAGTCTCTCTTTTGCTTGTTTAAATGCCATATGATATTGTTGAGTCAAAGCTCTGTGATGTCTTTGTATGGATTTGTCTCTTTATACTATATTTATAAGAAGAAACTGTTTGTGTCTATGATGAGCTGTGACTGAAGACAGGAACACTTCCCATATGCAAGGGCAGTACTTTGAAATTGATATCAACTTTTGAAGAAAACTCTGTGTCCGCAGTAAATCAGCTCTGTCTCCTAGACTTCTACAGCAAATCAAAAGCTCCTTTAAAACAAAAACTCACCAAGAGGTTCAAGAAATAAAGAAACACCAACATGTAACAAGCTTCTTTTGATTCAGAAATTGTACTAATACAAATATCACATTGTATTGTAGCCTGTTATCTTACTGGATCCTAATATTAAGGAAAACCTCATGCCGAACAGCTTTTGCTTGTACAACTTCTTTAAAAAAAAAGTCACAGTGAGGTTCTGCCGATCAAATAACCTTTTAACCATTAAGCGGTTATCAGTTATTGGATCATTAGTCAATGAGTAATATGACTCTGTTGCTCAATGGAAACCTCGCCGCAGTAATTCAAAGACGTGTCAGAGAGCAGCAGTCCAACACTGAGGTACATGATCCACCAGCTGCTTTGTTACAGAGGCTGTTGACCGCTGGAGTAAATTACACCTTTCTTATGCCATCGGGGGCTACTGTACCCTCGGTTGCCTTGGTGACCAGGCAGTCGCTCAACCTTTACTGGGGTTTTTACTGCTCCTTCTGCAGCACGGTAAAATAAAAGAGGTAAACTGCAAATTCAGATTTTGTTTACTCTGTGACTGTGTTCACATATTGAAAACAACATTGGCAGAAAGGAGTAACTGACACAAGTTTAAGTAGCTCCTACTTCTAGTATCTTTAAGAGAGCAAAGATGAAGCCTTCAACGGAGGTGGGCGGATCGATTCAAAATATCGATACAGAGTCAGTTTTGGTATCGGATTGATGTCAGCATTGTAAGAGCAATACTTAAGTTTCAGATTCCTTCTTGAGATGTAGTTTCACTTTGTATTGATTTTATTTCGATTTGCTTCCAAATGATAATTTTTTTGTGCCTTAGTTCAGAAAAATGCACACATATTATGTTAATATATTAACCCTATTAAAGTATTTTGTCGACAGCTGCAAATGCTGTCCTACAAAATAATTCAAAGGAAAAACTACAAAAGGTCAGAAGTTTGATGATATATCAAACTTATAAAGTATCGGTATCCGTATTGATATCCGCGATACGGGCCCTGTATTTGCTGGGTATTGCATCAATACCAAAAAATGCTATATCACACACCTCTACCCTTTAATTAGTCATTGAGGTAGTGCATGGGATGTTTCATAGATAAAAATATACAACCTGAAGTTATAAAAAAGGATGCAGGATATCACTATGAGTCACAATATAAAATTTAAAGACTCAAGTTTAGTAGCAACAAGGTTCTCTAAATACAGCCTCTGAACTTGTCTGATTCTTCAAAAAAAAAAAAGTCTGAAAGTTGACAGAACAATTTGAATTTTAGCCTTAAACTAACTCTTTTCATTCAGATTCAGATTTGAACAAATCATTTACATTTTGGCCAAGCGAATAAAAAATATTTTGAAATCATCACTGTCTCGCTATTTATTACCCAAGGATCAGAACCAACCTCAGACTGTGGAGCACGTACAATGTTAAAATGCCACACTGGTTTAATAAGTTACTTTTTGACATGTCCTTGGGAATGGCTGATATTGCAAAAGCTGTATTTGACTGATTATCTGTTGCTAATGTATTTCTGGAGTTCTAGTAGAAAAAAATGTGACAAACTGAGAACTAGACTGTGAATTTTGACAACCGTCCCAACCCCACTGCTCACCAATCCACTCAGAATCAGTATCCTAGTCATTTATATTGTTGCAGTTGCATGATACCATCAGCTGTATTCTTGGAGGAGCAACTGTTCATGCTCATAAATCTGGGAAAGGATATAAGGTCATTTTCCAGTAATTTGGAGTTCATAATTCTGCAGTGAGAAAGATTATTCACAACTGGGAAAAAACATCCAACAAGGCTGCCAGTCCTCCCAGTGGAAGACTCCAGCAAGGTCACCCAGAGGTCGGATCATGCCATGCTCACAGAAACGGCTAAACTCCCGAGAGTTACATTCCTGACCCTACGGACTACAGTTTGCATGTTAGATGATGACAGCGCAATTAGAGGAATACTGAACCGGTTTGGCCAGTGATGATGATGAAAAGGTTTCCATGAACCAACTTTATTTTTCCTAAAGTCCTTAAATTATTTGAATCAGTTTTAGGTAACAATTGACGTGCACAACACAAACAAAGAAAACAATTTAGTCCTTAAATTGTTCTGTGTGTTAAGGTGGAAAGCACAGTAAGCTAAACATGCTTACTGAGTTTTTCTCACCATTTGAAATGGTTTACTACCTTCTATCTTTCAAAAATATTTTTTTTTGTAGATTTCAATCAAAAATCTTTCCCAGTAAAAACTACTTAAATCCATTCTATTTCACTTTTTTAAAAAAATGTTTCACAAAGCAGAGGAAGAGTTTGGGAAAAAAAAGGCCGTGTTTCTGAATCATTTAAATAACTTCAGCGAGATTCATAAAAGATACATAAACACCCGTAGGATTTTTTTATTTGCTGTCAATATATATTTTTTTTGTAGAATTTTTATGAAAATGTCTGTACCTTTTGGTGTGTTCATATCGAGGGAGTTTTATTAACCTTTTGAAAGAACGCACGGCAGTAAATCAGCTTTATTCACCTTAGCTTTGTGAAATACTCAACATAAAATATCTAAAAGAGAAATTCAACTTGCAGTAAAGGGACATTACAAATACTGTTTCCACCCTTTTCATAGCCCTCCTGTGGGAAATCAGCTCACCTTGAGTCTCTTCAGAGCAGCTGTTTACTACTTTCCTTTTGCACAAGCAGAGGTCCCACTCAAAGTCAAATATTTAACAATAATAAATGGTATAGATACTCATAAACCATTCG
Source organism: Poecilia mexicana (assembly GCF_051168715.1). Lineage (NCBI taxonomy): Eukaryota > Metazoa > Chordata > Actinopteri > Cyprinodontiformes > Poeciliidae > Poecilia > Poecilia mexicana. The sequence continues at coordinate 6,106,685 of NW_028263371.1, read as the reverse complement.
GTCTCAAAAATCACTTGGAGACAGTAGTTATTTTCACCGTTTTCTGTGCAGTAAGCTGTACATTTCTCAAAAATGATGGCTATTTAATTATGAGAAAAATCAACATGGGCTAAAGATCAAAGAAAATAAGAATTAAATTAATAATCAAACTAAGACATGATTGCTCATAATTAACAGAGCTAAAGACACAAACGAAACAAAAAATCGGATTTACTTTAGAAGCTGCCAGTAAACACAGGAATTGATGTTAAAAATCTAAAGCTGATTAAAGATGGAAAATTCATTAAACATGTATCTGTCCCTGAAGTAAAGACTTTAGCAACTGGGATTCTGATCTCTGACTGAAATTTGAGAGAGAAATCACGACTGGAAGCAGTTTTAATCATCACAGCGGTTGTGGTAACCAATCTGGATGAAGTGACTGAGGGACTTTTAAAAAGATCAGCAACACCTGACCTGAAGGACATCGACTGGTTTGCCCCTTTGACCCTCCATCACACTGACGCTATCGCCTGACAGCTGAGAGTTGGCAGTTTGAGTCCTCAGGGAAGGTTTGGGTGCTTCGCATTTCTTCCGAGGGAGACGACCTCGTCCGATGGACTAATCATGCGTGGCCGGGAGCCGAGCCGTAAATCTAAATGATTGAAATGAGTCATGATGCACGGCTGCATTCATTAAGGCTGATTAGCTCAGCTTACCAGTCCATTCGTTTTCTCCTTCTTCTTCTCGGGTTTTCTAAATTTCAGTTGTTATCTGAGGCAAATCGGTCAAATACTGTTAGGAAAATAAATAGATGAACAAGTAAATTTACAACAGAATTTTCAAATATATATATATATATATATATATATATATATATATATATATATATATATATATATAATTTATTTATTTGTTAATGCATTTTATTATATAGTTTAATGTGATATCAATAAATGACATTCTGCATTTTGGAACTACATCAAACTGTATTTTCTCGTATTAAATCAGATATTTCTATCAAGTTGCAGCTGTTCCAAATAAATAAAAAATGCTTACATCTTAAACTACACTATAAGGTATAACATATGGTGTATTTTTATTTTGAAGACTTCTGAACAACTGAAGATGTTGCCATAATTTATGACAAGCCGAGCTTTTCCCAGATTAAAAAAGGTTAAGCTTCAACTGCTGTTGGCTAAATCCAGTTATTAGCACAGGGACAGATGCCATCACAATGTGTCCTCCTACTTCCTGGATTCACAATATACCAAAGGTATCAACAGAGAGAGAGAGCGAGAATTCAAACCCCTGCTGAGAAAAAAATGTCGGCCATTTTACATTTGCGGAAATCAGGTCTGGATTGTTTCACTTTAATTCACTAACAGATTTGATTGCTGCTTGTGACACTCACCTGAAGCCTAGTGGTGCGTTTTGAGTGTCAGGCGCTTCTGGTTTACGTTCAAACTCTATGTGGAGGCACGTCGAGGTCCCGTTGCTTCAAGCATCTAGCGCGACGCGATTTGAACCATTTGTAGCGTTTGACGCTCCACGTAGACTTCACACGTAACGCAACGTGACGCTCAAAACGCGTTTGGTGTGAACGCACCATTAGACCGGGGGTGGGGGAGGGGCGAAAAGAGAGCGGCGTGCAGGGCTGTTTGGTGACATAATTTATGTAATGTGGGAATATGGGAACACAGCGGGAAACGGGAGTAAGATACGTGGTTTCCCGGCAAAAACCAGAGACTGGACAGGTATGTTGTGGTCAAATAAAGTTGAAGTTACTGTTAATTATCCCCAATTACTTGATAAAAATATTGAATGTGGGGCGTGGCGTGGCGCGCCACCTGTATGCACAAGCTACAGATCTCGTAGCGGCTCGACTCACGTTGTCGGTTCCTTTGCTTCATGTCTTTGTCCCCTTTTCTCTGTCTGACTACTGTCAAATAAAGGTCACTAATTCCAAAAGTAATTCTTAAAAAAAAAAGAAGTTGTCGTCGACTGTAAAAGAAAAAAAAAACGTTCTTATGCTCCTGCATGTATCAGTTTGAGTGAAAAGAGTACGCAGCCTCTGCTATATATAAAGACCAGCGGTGAGTTGTGAGTGCTAACAAGCATGTTGGGTATGACTGCGTAGAGAGGTGACTCTGCCATTTCCCCTTCAATTACCGGAGGAGATGTTTCACCGATACGCAACAGGAGGTGGGCCGGCTTTCCCGTGGATGAAAATATCAGTCAGGATTCACAGCATTCACATCCACAGGACCTCACACATCCGGTGATGGGCAGAGACAAAACGGTGGAGGGGAGAGGGGGGATATTGCTCATATTCATGACTGGAATGGAAAACGTGGACATCAAACCAGTTTGCATAACATAGATATAAGTCTCATGCTGACTTTAAATATGTCTGTTCTAATTCCAGGCAAACATCCTTGCAAACATCAGTAACCGGAATGACAAGTATGGCTGGCAGAGCTGAGTATTCATCCTTTAAAACACACATGGAAGTCACTGAGCTACAGACGCACCGACTGGCTGCCGAATTTAACCGATTACAACTTCTGACAAATATCTCTAAGCAGCACACAGACCATTAAACAGACGTGGAAACCAGTCGAGCATGAGCCACGCTTCAAACCAGAAAATCTGATCCAGCAATACGACACACAGCAACTTTTTTGTAGCCGTGCTATTCAAATTCCGGATGAGCTCTTGGGAGCCTGTTGGCTCAATCAAGCATTAAGTTGGCTGATCTTGATTTCCTGTGCTGTCTGCCAGAACCTAACAACCACATCAGCACTGCAATGTTAACCAGATACTACTGGGTCAATCAAAGCTTGCAAGATTCTTTTACTGTGTCACTTTGGATGAAGTTTGCATCAATTTAGAAATACACATCCTTAGATTTTTAACAATCGTTGTTGTTCCAAATCGCTGTTTAGATGGAGTCAGCAAAATCCCCCAAAAAGAAAGATAAAACAATCCAAATATAAATAAAGTGGAAACTACAAGAGCAACAAAAAAGAGGACAAGAGTATATAGTTTAAATTATTCTTCATAATACATTCACAAATAATTCTCAATTTTATTTAGTCAGGAAATAATTCGTAAGCTTATTCTGAATAATCACCTCGTCTTTAACTTCTTATGTTGAATATTGGGTACTTAGATGAACTAAATCACCATGGGAACATGAAAATAAAATATTAACTCACTGAATCAGATTCTCTGTTGTGATAAAGTACAATAATAGGTGATTAATGTCCCATTTAGTTCTTATTTTTTTCAACAAAGACCTGCTTGAATGGTTTACCTGACAGCTGGCCAATTAAAGGTGGAGATAATTATTTAAATTAAGCAATTATTTCAGTAAATTAAGCTCCATCTCAAAATAAGAGAGTAATTATTTATTAATCTAAAGATGACTAACAAGAAAAATGCTTCCAGCACACTGATTTCCAACTTGTAAGCAGAAAAGTATTTCCTCTCAGTTAACAAAGCTGGAAATGGCCAAACGGGAAGAGATGATGTCTATGATATTTTCAGATTTTCTACAGTTTATTCTGTGATTTGTCACCAAGTTAAAATCCGTTGCTATTTATCATGCAACTGTTGCACAAGAAAGTCACATCACTCCATCCTGACACAACAAAATTTATTGATGGTTCATTTGCTCAACTTCTTCAAAATTGACACCGTGAACATCGATCAACTCACTGCGACATCATAGAAAACTGCTACCGTACAAAACCTCTCTTTACACAAAAGGCAGTGGCTGCAGAAAATAACCAGGCTAAAGGGATGGATTGTTTCCGTAAAGTGCCGTTGTGTGGCGCATCAATGTTATCCTGGCATGTAATTCTCATTTGGGATTCAGGATAATGGCTATTTGGAACAGGATCTAAAGAAGAACACATTGTATCAGAAATCTTGAAGATACCCAAGCACTTTCAACAAGTTCATATGGTCAAATGTCCAGTTTAACACTGTGTGTAATTTTCATCTTTCCTGGTGCTAATTATGTGACACACAGAGTGAATTCATAGACATTTGATGTTGTTGCTTAGGGTGTAAAATGGTTCATCTCCAGTGATTTTAAGATGATGTCTGAAGAAAATCTCCAGACAGCTCCCACTAAAAGTAATGGATATTTGCAGAAATGTGTTTCAGCAAAGCAAATTAATTTATTTTTTATTTTTTGGTGGTTTTTCTAATTTTGAGCTCACTGTTTGACTGAATTCAGTCAAGTCAAATTAATACTCTGTTGTCTACAAATGAGCAAATTTGTTAAAAAAAATAAAAAATTAAGATAGCAAACTCATTACAAATGCTACCCAAACTAAATTGAAATGAACTATTGTGAGGTAAGTGGTAACTCATTGCTAAAATTGTTGGTATAATATGTAATTCCTAAGAATGTTTTATTCACTGCATATAAGATTTAACAAAACAGACAAAATAAAGAGGTAGTTAAATTATTTTTCAATTTTGTTTTATGTTTTTAGTAATCAAAACCTTAGGACTGAATAAATAAATCAACTCCATATATTAACACGTGCCTGTGCTTTTTAATTACCAGTTAGCATTGGCACAAGAATGCTAAAAACATCATTCTAAGGTCTGATGAACAAAGGAACTTTGTTTTCCAAGCTGGAAAGTTTTCAACAGTATTAAGGGATTATATATGTTTTTTTTTTACAGGGCTACAGAGTGGGAAAATTTTGCCCTCCCACATTCATGTGGAAAACGAAAACGCCCCTTTTGTGAAAACTCTTCTGAGCCTATAACCTCGAACACTAAACAAGCCATGCATGTCGTACATACCAACAACAACAACGGTGGGTTAAATGTTTGTCTGTGCTGCATCTGTTCATTAATACTTGTGTTTTGTTGTTCGCCATTCTTGCGTTCTTCTTGTGTTTAGCTCTAACCTCATATGAAGGTTCTATGAACATGTCCCAGACTACATGGTTGGCGCCACCTACAGGTCTGGGGGAGTAAGAATAGCAACTTGGGCTGTCCTCTGTGATTCTGTGTTGATGCAAACGTTTCTGGAAATGGATGTTTTTGAAACTACAACCCATTTAGAAAAAAAAAACAAAAAACAGTTCCAATGTTGACAGTGCCTAATGTTAGCCTAATAATTCAAAAATTTGAATTAGGAAAAAAGTACTGCTATATGAAGGTTCACTCTGATATTTCAGTTTTCACCACCATGCACTAGACAGTTTCAAATCGAAATTAATAAGCATCCAAATTTTCTAAACCAGAAAACTGACAATGCAGATTTTTCTGTGTAAATTTGCTGTATTTGCACATTCTTAATTTAAATAGGATGGTTAGATAATTTGGCACTATCTTCTTAGCAAAAACACAGATTCATTCATGCGCATGGCGACTGCCAAATGTATCCCGCGACTGATGAGCTGGATGTGCCTGGAGATCTCCCTTTGCATTATTTTTTTTATAAAAATAAAATTTATAAAAAATCTTCCATAATCTGCCTAGAAAATATCATGTTGCTTTTGTTTCCCAGCTGTCTGTATTAGGTAACAAAATAAAGACCCGATGAATAAATCACCAATAGTATACCGAGTTGTGTGGAGCTTCAGAGCCACACATGGAAACAACTGAATTTGTCTCGTTGGAAAACCGTCTTTACAATATAAATAATAATTATCACATTCTCTAAAATAGCCAGGAAATATCTTTGGGTGAGAGATTTGCTCTTGAATAGATCCTGCTCTAAATAGCCATTATTAGCTTAAATCTCCACAATCCACTGCACGTAAGACACTGGTTTCTTCTAAACACTCTGGAAAAAAACGCCAAAAATATCTCATTTGTTAACATCCCTAAAAGTATGACCTTATTTATTTATTTACAAACCAATTGTAACAGTCTGTCTGGCTTAAGTAAGGAACTCGTTTGTTCCATGCGTCGTCCCTGAGCACATTGAGAGCAAATTACACAGGCAGGCCTTCGTAAATAACATTTACACCAGAAACCTGCGCAGCATGTTGGAATGTACGTCATTACTGCGAGCATTTTCATTCACATTTATTTACACAAATTCATAGTTTCATTTAGTTATGCTGCGTTCGGAGCCACTAAACACACAAGCATATATTCCCACACACTTACAACGCACACATCGATCACGTGACTTCTGCTCAAGCGCCATAAAAGATTAATGAGATACGGTGAAAGCGTTTAAATCGTAGAGCTAAGAAAATAAGTTAGCACCGTCTGTGTTTTAGTCATAAACTTCAGCGTAAGACGTCTTTCATAGCTGTCGCATAATATGAGCAAACCAAATACTGGAGACAAAAACAATATTACATCAAAACAGTGAAAGCGGTTAATTTTCAAAATAGTATTTCACAAGAAAAACAAAAAAATATTTCGATGCTTTGAACTGAAATCAGAATCAGAATTAAGTCTGTAAAAGTTGCTCTTTGTCCCCATGGATCAGGCGCCTTCAGAGAACATTAAAATATTTCGATGCTACATCGACCTGCAGCCACTATTTAAAGGGGCGGTGTTATGTAAAATCCACTTTTTTTTTTTTTTTTTTAGCTTTTTATCATGTTATAATGTCATTCCCTCATCATAAACATACCAGGAATGCTGTGGCAGCCGTTCAGCTGTTCAAACACCTGGGTAGACCATGGTCCGCCTTTGAGAAGCTCCTTGGAGCTGCGATTTCTGAGCATCTACCTCACAGAGCAGACCTGCCCCACGACTGCAGCTCCCCCACTTTGCACCTTCAGACTAGCTGGCAGCAATTAGCTGAGTTCATTATAGCAGCTACTTCTCAGTGAAATGGTGGTAAAAACTTTATTAAAGGGTTAAAAGCGGAGCGACATTGTAATGACTCCCTGAAGGCGGAGTTTCAGAAAAATCTGATGTTTTTAAAGAGACAGACGCCTAATTTCAAGGTGTTAAATTACAAAGTAACATTTCTTTAAAGTCATGTTTCATGTTTTTAGGCCTGGAAAACGCATAATACTGCCCCTTTAAATATGATATCAGAAAAGCTCAGAAACAAAATGTAGTTTTGTAAACTTAGTTCTATTCTTGGAATGTAAACTGTCCCACTTCTTTCACCTCGGCATATAATAAAATCGCTTGTGACGTGTCGCGTGACAAACTGCTGTTTCTCATCACAACATTTAATAAAGCGCACCGTTCAACCCAGGAACCAGATCCAGGCCTCATACGGGGGTCGTCCTCCGGTTTGCCCCGTTTTTCACATCCTTCTGGAAACAGTTGTGCACTTGTAAAAACCCGGTATTCCTCTCGGGACTGTACGGCCCCGCGGGCCCACTTCCGCCCTTCAGATGGTCCCTGCTCAGCGTGTACATGGATATATCCCCCATGGGCAGACCCATCCCCAGCCCCACGCCTCCAGACCCGCCGCCCATCTTCATTCCCACGGGGGAAGCTTCGCGGGACGGGTCGGTCGATCTGGAACTGGAGCGCGAACGCCTCCGTCTGTAGCGGTAGCTCGGTATGCGGGAGTATGGCGAAGAGGACGAGGTGGCTTTGATGAAGTCCCGCTTGCCCCGGAATCGCGTCTCCTTGTTTTTCTCGATGTAGATGTTGACGGCGAGTACGCCCACCGACTCCGCCACGATGAAGGAGAGGGCGCCGAAGTAAAAGGACCAGCCGTAGTTGTACTGGTTCTTCTTGTCCTCGTCTTTTTTGTCGCTGGGGTCCCCGGCATTGCTGGAGATGTAAACAATGATGCCGATGATGTTGCTGAGGCCTGTGGAGAGGCACAGGAACGCAGATGGTCGTTGGTAAAAGCTAAAAAGAGAAACTCTGCCTTCAGATTATGACACGGTGTGTAAATTCTCTTGCTTTCTGTTGTGACAACAGCATGTGTGTGTAAAGAAGACCGGCCCTTTCCGTGTTCTCTGTGATATTTACAAGAATCACACACACACACAAAAAAAAAGTCTATTTTTTGTTCAGAGTGTATTTGGGTGGAATACATTTAGCATCATCCAGGTTTGTGTATGTGATGCTGGCTGTCAGACTTGTCCTACCTGCAGCCACAAACAGGATGCCTGCGCTGAGCAAGATGTTGTTCTTCCTGGTGTATAAACGGCCAACTCCGACACACAGGCCACCCAGCATCAGGAGGACGGTGCTGAGAATCGGAAAGAGGCTCGATGCGCGGACTATACCTGTACAAAAATGACAGAGTAAAGCAATGTGTAATATGAATGGCCGGTGTAGGTGTGCTTAATGAGGGCACACACAGTGGATGGTAGAAGTGTGAAACCACAATCTTTTCACAGTTTATGAAACATAAACAGGCGCTTTGGAAACAATCACATTCGATTTAATCAATCAGGTTTATTTGTACAGCACATGTGCTTTATGTCCCAAAAACACACAAAAAAACAAAGTTATTAAAGACGCCATACAGTAAACAATTGATAAAAACCAGTAAGAAACATATTTTGATGAGTGTCATCATTAAAATCATCAGTATTTGGAACTTCATTGGAACTTTATTTCATCCATCCTGAGAACAAATCCAGTTCCATTTCAAAAAAGTGACGCCGGATCAAGAAGTCAAAAGTCCTGGTTCCCCAGAAGTTAAACGTTTTGTTTCATCAGACCAGAATATCTTCTTCCACAAGACTTTGGGAGATTGTAACCAGGCCTTAGTCTGGACACATGAGCAACGCAGGACAGTGGTGTTACAAGAAGAACACAAGTTTGGCAGAAAACCCTGCAGCTCTTTCTGTATACTGACAGCTTCTTGACATCCTCCAGAATAAGTTTCCATGGTGTATTTTTCATTCATATTGTGAAAAACATTCAGTTTTTTCTTGTGACTGTAGCTAACCTGCCTGCAACCTTTAGCTTAAGGTATTGTCTTCTTGTAAGACAATGGGTTGTTCTCTGAAATGAGGCCAATCCTGCTGTGACAACTGGACTTTGAGTGTCAAATACACTTTGAATTAAAATCAAAAGGTGTTTCAACACATTAGTGTTGTTTTCTGATGGACAAACGTTATATTAATGGTGTAAAAATTAAAACCTGGCATTGTACAATGATTTACTCCATGTTAGCTGATACCACACCTATCAAACTGACCACAAAATAAATCGTGGCGGTTTTGTTCCTAGCACATGATATAAATTTTTGCTTTGCTTGCCATGGCTTTGTGGCTTGAAGGTGGTGAACTGCTGCCAGACAGGATGTGGGAAATGTGGGGGAGGCTACCCCATGCTGACCGGCTGATTCATGCAGCACTGAATGCTAAATGGTAAATGGTCTGTGCTTGTGTAACACTTCATCAAGTCCATAGGACCCCAGAGCGCTTCACACTACATTCAGCCATTCATGCACGCATTCACACGCTGATGACTGACACTCTGAGACGCACTCTGCCCTACAGACTACAGTAACTTCCACATTGTTTTCAGTAAGTCTCTTTTACTTCACCTAAAAATGTAGTAATAGTGCAAAGTAATATCTGAGATTATTTAAATTTGGTGTTCTCTTTAAACCATCTGAGGCCTTAAGAAAGAAAACTGTAGCAGCTTATGAGTCGGGTAAGGGATTTAAAGCTGCAGTATGTGACTTTTATGAAAATTGTTGAAACTGTTAAGAAATCATGACAGTTTGATACGAGACAGATAATCTGTGCAGGAAAAAAAAAAGAGCTGATATGCCTTCTCCCAGTGCTTTCAGTGCTAATTAGGAACAACCAATCAGAGCGAGGAGGCGGGTCTTAGCGCTGTCAATTATTCCAATGTGTGCGCCACTCCTTCCACTTTGCTCTCTACTATGATGCAGCTCCATGTGTGTGTTAAAAGCAACGCACTGCTCTAGAAGAAATGGGATCAAATTTGCCAAGAAAGACCAGGACTTCTGGAATAATGTTCTTTATGGAGGCGAGTCTTGAATTGAATTAGCTAGACTGAACAGAGGATATATGGTTTTTTCCAGAAAATGTCTGGTTGGATATTAGGGGTAAGAGCTTTCCACCATGGATTCTATCATGCATAAGAGGGTGGTGGACAAAAATGAGGCCATCTGTGTAAAGAATCCCAAGCAAAACAAAACCAGTTTAAGCCGGAGTGGGACCAGAACCTGCAACGTGTCAATGACCCAAAACACACCAGCAAGGAAACAAAAGGAAAAACAACTAAGAAATGGAAAGTTTAGGGCTAAACTAAAACCGAGATAATTATTCTTTTGGGATACCAAATAAAAACAGGGTCAGTATTACTGATATCAATACCAATACTGATACGTTTTATTATTTAGGTTTGATATATCATTACAATTCTAGCCTTCGGGTGTTTTTGTGGATTTTCCTATCAATTATTTCCTTAAAACCTGGGACAGAATTTGAACAAAGTTAAAAGTTGTCTACAAAATATTTGAATAGCAAATTAACATAATAAACAGAAACAATAGAAAAACAAAATAAATATGTGTTCATTATTTCCTAAAATAAAGTGCAAAAAATCATTTGAGAGGCAATCAAAACAACAACAAAAAAACATTCCAAAAATACATTAAAATTTCAAGAGGGAATCTGGAATTAAAGTATCTTTCTTACCAGGCCGATATCGATTTGATACTGATACAGACTTGGAATATTGTCAATATTTTGGATCCTCTGGATGACACAAATCCTAGTTTGTTTGTTTTATTCCTGAGGTAGAAATCTAAATTTTATCATATATTTTGCTTAAAGAGAAACCCAAAGTTTACTTTGATAGTTTAATGTGAATTAAACTAACCCTGATGGTGCGTTCACAAGCGTCCGACGCTCCACACAGATTGTGAACATAAACCAGATGCACCTGATGCTCAAAACGCGTTTGGTGTGAACGCACCATAAGACCACACGTCAATCTGTAAACCTGTCCTAATAAAGAACTAAATAACTTGATGGGATGCCCTATTCAGGAACGTCTGAAACTAAACCCATCTTTTTTCATGATATGAGACTTTGGCATTCATACGCATATAAGTCAGCTTTGTTTTACACAATCCACGTTGCTCATCACACAACGCTTCATTTTCTAGCAGAGCTGCTTACCGTCATGACATCGGGCTTTTATTGGGGGGAAGGAGATGTCATGACACATTAAGCACTCTTGTGATAACTCCATCATCACAGAGGGGCAAAAAAATAAAGACGGTGGATTAAAAGCTGGAGTGTTTGAAGATGAAGCGGTTGCACTGACTTACGTAAGATGTACTCTGAGCTGTCTGTATCGTAGTCGTTATCCTCTGGGAAGTGATTGATCCAGAAGCAGCTTCCCTTGTTGATACCTGCGAAGAAGCCAAAAGCAAAGGTAAGACTGGAAAGCAGGAACCGGTGGACACCGATATATTCTTCCAGCCACGTTGGAAACCCTACAACAGGATTGAAAGCACTTTAAATTTCTGCTCTCCCAAAGCACCTTCTACTCAAAGATCCAGTCTCTTCCCTGAGAAACATTTCTTCATACTTTTAAGAGAATAAAACATTGGCTGATTATAAATATTAAACGGTTAGACTTTGAATTAAGACTCTGACTCCAGTGTTTCTGCCATTCTGACATGCGAGTCTTTATTTTACGGTTAGCTGCCAGCATGAATGACTCTTACAACAATAAACCGAAGCCCCGGAGGCACAAGTTTCACACGTAGGGGATCATTAACATGTACCAAAGCCTGAAATATGGCAAGAAGAGGACCAGACAGGCTGGAATGCAAATCACACTCTGGAAGAAAACAACAGCGCATTAGCTGTCGGATAGCTCTACTTACCATTTCAAAGTTTCATCACTGTGGTGACGAAACACCACAATGAAACTCCTTCAGTTCAGGAGTTTCAGGACAATAAATTAGCTGTTCAGCTTTAGTTTAGAAAGAAATGGCAAAGGATTTTTACTCTTCACGAATCTTCAAATTCCAAAACAGTTGTGCAATTTGATCAGATGTAAAAATATGTGCAATTAGGAAAACCTTCAGACAACTACAACATGCACCAACACAATTTATTTATTTTCCTTTTGGTAATAAGCCGAAACACCTTTCCAGTGGAGTAATGATCTACTGTAAGGAAAGGTGTTTATTTTACTCTTATCAATAACATTTCACAACCGGAGGTCACTTCGGGTAATTCAGGCTCAAAACCAACTCCTGGTCCAGTTTCATACAAAGTTATCAGATTTTAGCCGTTTTATGACCATTTATCTCTACAACTATAGTGACTACTTGGACCTGTGTTTCCATTGAACATAAAATTGCGCAAACTGGAATTAGGAAAACAAATTTGCTGAATGGAAACACACTAATTTCAGAAATTGTTCTAGGATGAGGCGATTTTTCAGACTGCATCGAAATGAGTAAAAACTGCAACGGAAACACTTATTTCTTCTCATCGCATGAGTCGCGTTATCGACAACTGGATGTTGCTACTCCTGGAAAAGACGAAGAGCTGGTGGGAGGATGATTGGGTGGCATGTTTTTAATGGCGTGTTGAGTGAAGAAGCTTATTCACGTGGGAGTTTAATTGTGTTTCTTACCTAACGGAAACACAACTATTGCGAAATTGTGTTTTTCCGACATTTGCGGAATATCAAAAAGGTTTTACGAGCATTTGGTGATGGAAACACAGCTAATGATAAACGTGGCCAATATACTCCAAACACTGTGTTCAGCTTCCAGTATTTGGAGTTGATCAAGTAGATTTTGAAACTCATAGCTTATTTATGCGTGCACTTTATGTTAAACTACATTTTAGGCTGTGAATCTAACAAATCTGGGATTTCCCTTCACGGTTCACGGTTGAAACAAACACTAGGTGACCCACTTTAGTTTAAAATCAAAAGGTACAGAGATTCTTAAGCACACCAGGTGTATTCTCTTTGTTAGCTTTAACTGTAATATGTGACTCAGGTTCAGAAAATGGCTGATCTTAAATGAGGCAGATCAATATTGGAGAGAAATCCTGCTGAGGGCTTCTTCATCAAAAACACGACCTAATAGAAGAAACTACCCGTTAGGTTCATTTAGGAGTGTAATGGACAACATATCTTGACAAAATAGTTGCTTAGTCCTCCACTATTAACCTATTTTTTTGTGGAAAACAGCTTCTCTCTTGTTTTCAGCAGACTCTGTGTGGCTCTGCCTTTTTTAATTTATCGTTATGGAACGACTTATGAGCTCAGTTGGTGTTAAAAACTCGAAATCAGCGAGAGCACCGGCTGATTAGCTGCTTTCACTTGACTGTTTAATTTCTGCCTGATTACCTTTCTGTATGCTGCGACTGCGTCGCGTTTTGCCGTCTCACTGGCGGCTTCGGCTGCTGACACGTTTTGGTACGTGATAAAACAATGCAATCGCCCAAATACTGACAGACATGTAATGACCTGACTAGTTGAGTAATGTAGCGTTAAGTTGTGTTATTTAGTCCCTCTGCTGCTTATGGTTTGCATGTGATTCTCCTCGGTGAAGTTAGCATTTTCGTGGCTGACGTCTGAGACAGCAGAGAAAGAAAATTAAAGAAATTCGGGGATTAAGTGATGAAACGGGCTCAGACTGTTTGCTCCCCTATCTCAAGCTCTGTCTTTCAGTTTCTTTCAACAGTCATCTTGTCTTTTTCACAGCTCTCTCCCTTTCTCTCTCTCTCTTCACCATCGGGGCTCAAACACTTCCCTGACATGTTTCAGATTGCTTTCCTCTCTAAATTTCCTCCAGCTTCCTTTTTAAAATGTACGCCTCAAACACGCACCTTCAATTAGCGCCGAAGCTCAATCAATGTTTTATTAACATGCTGGCTGAGTACGTTCTGAATTTATAGCTCGTCCCTTTAAAACTTCTAAGTTGGGGTTTCTGAGTTTACATCTGAGAAAACAAAGAAAACCCAAGTGGCATTTTTAAATCATCAGGGTTTCCGTGGTTAGAATCAGCGTCACGTTCATCTCAGCCATCTTCCAGTTCCCAGTTTGAAAAGCAGCGACGTTGCTGTATAAACACAGCTTTACAATGTTATGTGTGTGACTCATACAGTGAGATTAAAAACCAGCAGCAGTGTAAACAAGCAGCACATTACCACAGCTTCAGACATTTTTAAGTGTGAGGATTGAGTGTTGAGATTCAGGAAGTTGATTTCTCAAGGTGAAATTGCAACTTTCACTGGATTTTTCCAAGTGAGAACTGGTAAAAAAATATTTATATATATTAACAAAAATTTTCTGTCCTGCTCATGAATTCAATTTATTTCCAAAAGGTCTTAATATCTGCAGTGATAAAGTGTTTACTGGGACCTCGGTTAGTTTGTGTCTAACTAAATGAATGTCAGACGATGCAATGTGCAACATCTGATATCAAAGTCTAGTTTCACTCCAGATATTTAAAGATATAAATTGCCTGTTTTTCTAATGGTAGTTAGCTTGGTCACAGAAGACAACAATTTGCTAAATCCACAACTTTATCAATCATAACTGGAGCATAATTAAGCATAAATGCTGGCTCTGAGAGTTAAGATAAACAAAAAGCCACCTTATATCCTGTCACGGTGGTGCTAGGTCTGCCTTGTGTAGCATTAGTGCAGAAATATCCACAGGTTTAAGTAAATCAATTTCCTACTTGCACATCTCCAGCTAAACGTGGCAGTCGGATTTCTTTTTAAATTTTTGGGATATCTGTAAAAAATGTATTCCTGCCATCTTTATGTTTGGTGTTTATGTTTGCATATAATTGTTTGAACACACAGGAACATGATATCTGTTCTTCTTCTGGTATCTGGGAATCATAACCAGGGATGGACCAGATTGGTGAAGGTCCAGAATCCTCTTCCTGATGTCTCGGCTGATTTCTTTAGATTTTTCCACGATGTGTTTGAGGTGGTAATTCACCACATGCTTCTGGTGAATTACAACATAGTGAAACTACATGTTAAAGCCACTAAATCTACATTTGGGAATTCATGGATCTTAGAGGTTAGACTAAAGAAAGAAAGGAAAACTTCCCTGGTTATTTAAACTAAAACATAAAAAGTTTGATCAGCATTATTTTGTGTAGTTTGTTGGTTTTTAATGTCAGAATTTTAAATGTACTTCACTAACATGCCAAGACTTCGTGTTTCACAAAATGGACAGTTTCTTCGTACTAGGACTCATAAAAATGGCTTATAATAATTGCAACTAACAATTATTTTAGAAAC
This sequence comes from Poecilia mexicana, assembly GCF_051168715.1. Lineage (NCBI taxonomy): Eukaryota > Metazoa > Chordata > Actinopteri > Cyprinodontiformes > Poeciliidae > Poecilia > Poecilia mexicana. Next base: position 6,091,500 of record NW_028263371.1, on the reverse strand, counting down.
TTATTAATTGATTAATTGAATAAAAAATATTTGGCTGATTTTTCATTTAACCATTTAAGCCTTTTTTATACATTAGAAATACATTAAAAGATGCAAATAAACAATTCAGTTCCATTTTTTTTTAAATAAAAAAATTATTGTATTGCTTTAAATTCAATGACGTAGCATTACCTTAGTGAATGTTGGTTCATTTGTAGTAAAGGATGCATCAGCAGCTGGAAAATATACCGCTAACATCAAAATAAATTAAAGTCAATACAGGGTAGGAATGGTTTGTTTATTGTATTTACTGTATTTATTTATTTTTGGATTAACAGATATCAAAAGGTACTTAATATGAGATTTTATGATTTTAGTTAAAAACGATTCAACTTAAAACATATTTACTGGCGTGTCTTTTTTATTATTATTGTAAATACAAAATGTATATCATTTTCTTACAGTTTTGGCTGAAGTTTTGTTCTGAGGTGTGTTGTTCTGTCAGACAGTAGCCTTTGTTTTAGTCTGCATGCTCTGGTTAACGATTAATCAATTACCAAATTAGCAGACGATTATTTCAGTTATCGATTCATCACGATTAATCATTTCAGTCCTGATTTACTAACATACAGGGTGTTATTGGATACAAAAACTGTCACTTTAGTAACACAATAACATTGTATTAACCAAAAGTTGCTCTGTCTGTAGAGTAGAAGATGGCAGTTAGGACTGGAGATGTGCGCAGAAGGCCAATGAGGAAATAATTGGGGGTATCGCAGCAGAACCGAGCGCTGTGCTGCTCACACAGTGAGCTCACTGGGGGAGGCGTCTCCCAGGGGCCCATTTGTCTGAGAGATTGGAGCCCATCTTTTATTACTCAGCATAGCTTCACCATAGCAACCTCCAGCTCCCCCACCCGACCCCCTCCAACCTCTACACAAGCCAGAATCACATTTCTATCGCCGCTCCTCAGAGGACGCCTTTGACATCTTCCTGATGCGTTCAGACTAACACACACAACCTCTGACACCCGAGATTCAGCCACAGTGGAGAATATGGAGATCTGCTAATCATCTGGGTTTGACCGTGTGATGGCAGACTTAGTGCCTCCTTAAGTCAGAGATCTTTCTTTAGTCATTTTACTCGAGCGCTTCGCTGCATCAAACCTCCGGCTCGCTCTACAAGGGGTGGTGTTTGCATGATTTCTCCAATAAAAGTCAGACAGCATCCCCTTAAGGTTAACCAATAATTTATACTGCTCATTTTACCCAATGGAGCTGGTTAGACTTTAAATCGCCTAAAGGCAGGGAAATCCACTAAGACACAAACAAAGAAACACCACAGAAAGGCGATTGAAGAAAGTTAAATAGTGTTTTAATTTCCTTATGTTGGCAACACGGTTGCCCACTTTAACATACCGAACCACTGATTGGAGTTGTTTTGTCCACACAGATGTGTTTTTGTATCAAATGTGCTTGAAAAAAACATCCTAAGAGATTTTTCTTTTTCAGCGCCCCTCTTCAGCCTTAAGAGCTGGCTGGGAAGAGATGTTTAGGAACACTCTGCAATCCATTTCAAGTCTCTTGCAGCTTCTTACAAAGTGCAAGGAGAGAAGGGATGGTGTCTTTTGATTAACTTTACATGAAATCCATAAATAGCATTGCAATTCTTCTTTCTTTCTTTTTTTTTTTTTCCTTCCACATGAAATTCCAGGATGACTCATAATCGTACAGACTTTGAGCCTGGAGTCTGACTCTAACTATAATGACTGTATTCATGAGCGAATGATTAAACGTCTTGGAAAGTGTTGCCTCTTCGCGTCGACTCCAGCAGCCACAACACTGTCAGCTCTCAGTGAGTGACACACGCTAAACGGATGAAATGCAAACCGCTAAGCTGCGCTCTGATGTGAAAATTGAAAAACAAAGAATACGTCATCAAACCCTTTTTTTTTAAAGTGTAATCTGGAGGTTTCAAAACAAAAATCTCTCAGATGGTTTCCGAAGACATTCGTCTTAACAATTATGAATCCGAGTCCTTGTGAGATTATCTGGTAACCGCTTTGCTGTTATTATTTTTGTGATTATGAAGCAAAGCAAAGTTCACACAAGGGGTTCCTCAGGGCACAATTCTCACACCACTTTAATTTTGTATCTATGTTTCCACCTAACTTCCTCACTGAGTGTTTTTTATAAAAATATTTTTTTAAAACCATGAACGGGGCGCCATGTTGTTCAGTGGTACAACAAATGCAGATGCTATCATCCTCAACGCAGTGGCCTCCGGTTCGATTCCCAGCCTCAAAGCGTTTGCTGCATATCTGCCCCTTCTCTCTCTGCCCTTCTTCATCTGCTGTTGAAAAATGGCCACTAATGCAAAAAAACCCCAACATTTTATTTTCAAAATATGTCTGAACAATGTCTAAATGGTTCGTAGACGTCTAGGATAAATTCTGTAGATATCTGGTTTAAATGTCGACAGAACAAGAGCAACAACAAAATAAGAGGCTTACAAATGCAAACCCGATTTATGCGTAGTCACACATTTACATTTTTCTACAGATTAACTGGAGTCAATCCAAGTGAAATACACTCACAGTCCAATTCAATCCAGGTTTAATCCAATTTGGTCAGAGTGAGGCAGAACAGTCAGTCAGCCCTAATTACAGACTCCATGCTAAAAATTAGCTTCAGGAAATGATTTAGCTCATATCTTATTAACAAGGCAGTAATATTGATCTTCTCTGACAAACTACTTAGGCTTGAGCACAAAGGTGTAATTAATATAAAGCCTCACCCCCGTAGCTACTACGATTTTTTTTTAAAATTGCATATTCTATTTAAACTCATAGGGCATTCATGCATTGTTTTCCATATTGAATATGTAAAATGTCAACTACTGTATGGTCTACTTGGTTTATTTCGTGTAATTCTGCAGGCAGACGCCTGGCCGTGATGAAACAAGAACTGTGAGGCTGCAAGGCGTGTTGCCTGCTGAAACAGCTCAGACAGAACAGACCTGCCCTAATGAAAAACTCTTTTTATTCTCGGTAGGTTTGATTACTGCAGGGATGTCTCTGCTGGGTTCTACGCATAAAAACAGAACAAGAACAAGAATAAATTGGTGGGGCAGCTTCAGCTCACCCCAAAAGCTGCTGCCAGAGTCCTGACCAACACCAGCAGCACTGATCACGTTATACCGGCCCACAGCATTCTCAGAACCAGAAATGATCAACGGGAGACAAAATTCAGGAAAAATTCATTTCCCAGCTCATTTTTATCATGTCTTGGCTGCTTAATGTGTTTAAATCTGCATTTTACTTTTATTTAAAGTGATTTTTGTTGTTTCCTTTTTTTTATGATTTGGCACTTTTTATCTATTAGTTTATTCATTATGTTTTTTTTTTTTTTCTCTAATACGTTGTTAAAAACTAGTGCCTTGCCTTAAAATATTTGGTTTTATAATATGGCTAAAAAAACCCCAAAACAAAACAAAATTCACAGGGAAAATTTCAGAACCGAGGACAAAAGGACAACAGAAAATCAGCCAAAGGGTTCCAGTGACTTGGCTTCGGTCCAATTAGACGGTCAGTGGAATGTGCAAACGTCAAATAAATAAATAAATAAATAAATAAATAAATAAATAAAATATTGATCTATTCTCCAAACACAAGACGCCCAGAATTCCTCGGGGATCAGAGGCAATATGCAGAACTAAACGACAAACATCTGCTGAACAAATGGGCTGTGCTTCTTTATGGTTTAAAAAAAAAAGATGACTGATCACTAAAATGATGATTTCCACCCCAGAGTATAATTATTGAGTTAGGCTTTTAAACATCTTCTTAGTCCTGTTTTCTTCTTCTATTTTGAGCAGACAACTTTTCACGTTTAGCTACCATTCTGATATTTACTTCAAAGAATGAGATGCAATGTGCGCCAGAAAAGAAAGAAAGGAAAAAGGAAGAAAAGATAGAAAGATGTAGGAGTTTCAAACCTTAGCCCTCTTTCATATATATATATATAAATATATATAATTTTGTCTTTCTTTTACCTTCAATACAGCAGATCCTCCACAGTCCGGAGTGCGTCAGGTCCCCTTTCACTTTCTTGCTTTGCATCTGGGTGTCGTCGGCGGTGACATTGGTGGCGTTGCAGATGTACGCCCGAGAGTAGAGCCAGTAGTCGGTGCCGATGGCGATGGTCATCAGGCTGAAAGCGGCGAAGGCCCCCGCGATGGCCAGCAGAGTCTGAACCCCTCGGTCACACCATGCCATGGCGTCTCATGCTGTGAGCATCCTCCTCCACCAGCGGTTTACGCACGCAGCGAGAGGCGCATTGATGCACAGTGGAGAAATCGCTGGCTGCTGCCAAAGACCAAGAGTCGATCCTTTCTCGGTTAGTTCTTCCTTTTTTCTGTTTTTTCCTTCTTCCCCCCTCCTTAAACTTCAATCAGAGTTCTGCACGAGAGACGCGCGGAGCTGAGATCTGCACAGCTTCTTTTTATTATTATTCCGCTGAAGGCGACGATTAGAAAAGCCACAGGTGGAAATAATAATAATAGTAATAGAAATCGTTTGACGAGCCTGTAAAGTTTTTTGTCGGTAGATTAATAGCTTAAAAAAAGGAAAGGAAGAAAGAAAGAATGAAAGAAAGAAAGAAGAAAAAAACAAACAAACACAAATGTGCACTAACCAGCCGCAGAGACGCTTCTCTTCACAGTTTACTGTTTGGCATTAAAGCGCACAATGGATGGTGCATCCAGGCCACACCTTCCAGCGCGTTAAGTCAACCGAGAGCGGAAATGAGTGACAAGGAAACATAACACCACCAAGAGCAAAACGAGATGCTGCTTCAAACGGTGATGACTTGAGGAGGATTTTAAGAAAAAAAAAACGTACAGGGAAAAACACTGAAGTCAACTAAATCAGCTGAACGCTAATCCCTACTTCAAAATGTCTACATTAGTGCACGAGGAGAGGAAAATCTGGTTTGCGTTTGACTTTTAAGCAGCGAGTTTAAAGAAGAAGAAAAAAAGTAAAAGCAAAAGACATCTGTTCGGGAAAAGAATATGCATCAAAATTACTTTGAAGTTGAAGGTGTGGTGTGCAACTCATTAAAAAAAAAAGAGATAATGCTGGCGGCACTGAAGATGTTCATTTTATTTCAGAATAGTTTTGTACAGTCTTTTCTTTTAAAGGGGCAGTGTTACGTGTTTCCCAGGCGCATAGTGCCATTTTATAGCATAATCAATGTTATCAAAATGATGTATGTCAAATATAACTTAAAAGAAATGTCACTTCCTGATTTAGCGCCTTGAAAATGGGTCTCTGTCTCTTTAAAAAGCTCAACGTTATATAAAAGAAAGTCATACAGATAAATAAGAGGTTCCAAAAAAACAACAAAAAAACAAAACACAAAACACAATATCGTTTTCACCGAGCCACAAATAAACGACGACTGAACTCAGTGCAGGTTTTGCTAACATTGCATTTATGCTATTGTATGACAGATAATATAGACAGAAGATTCCTGAGCACGGCGGTATTTACAGACAGGTGGCTCCCAGCGTCGAGTTGTAGCCACACCGCCATTGTGCGCCACGTAAAGTTTCTACGTGCTGCTTCTTCTGTGCCTCCGCCACAGATTTACAGAGGAGCAATAAAGGCTTTAAAAAGGAGCTACTTTTGAAGCTCCAAAATTTTTCATATTAACATGTTAGCTTGTGCTTACGTCATATGGTACCCGACTATTTAATGTCCCAAATATGTCGAGAACAGCATCAGACAGTCAGGGGTCATCAGACACTTCTGTGCTTTACGTCTCGCTCTTCTTGGGATTATACTTGAAGTCAAAGTCATAATCATATTTGGAGCATATCCTTAACAGTTTCTGAAGACCAGCACTGTTTGTAGAGTATCCAAAAAATTATACTCAAGTAAAAGGAAAACGTGGAGCGTTATAAAAAAATACTCCTAAAAGTACATTTTTTTCAAAAAGGTAAATGTAACTGAGAATATGTAACTATAGTTACTACCCAAACTCTGATTACCAAATCATCTGCGTACATCAGGTGATTGACTATGAGGTCACTGACTACATACTTATGTATTAATGGAAAGTTGAGGGGAAGAAAAACCTGTAGTTGGATAACTGCAGTAGATGGAGTCACATTTTGGGTTCAGCCAATCAGAGTGTGCTAAGCTGTTTACCTTTATTTATTGATTGTGGGGTTAATGAATGCAGTGGACTGGCTGAATATGGGGCGATGACAGTGTGCAGGTACAAAGAAATGTGTGTGATTTTTATGACAGCAAATATGAGCCTACAAAGCTCATATTATTCCGACTGCTTTCTTTAAAAAACACAAGCTTGAGCAAATGATCAAAACCACGAACCTAAAACCCTCAAAACCCCCGAAACGACCGATATCCTGAAGAGAAGTCCAATAAAGTTTTCCAGAGAAACACCACAAATCAAAGAAATCCCGAAGCCAATCGCCGAACTGCACAGAAGCTCGCTGCCACAAACAGCAACTCATGTTGCCAATTAAAAGCAACATGAATCTGAGTTATCTAAGGCCAGAGCCGTGGGTCGTGTTCAGTGTTTCCTGTCCTGCTGGGGGCGCAGCCCTCCTTCCACCTGACGGATCCTCTTCATCTTAGCCTGTTTTTGCTTTCCGAGCATATTGTCCTTGGGCTGCTTTCGCACATGTAAGAAACACATGAAAGAGCCGTTGTGAATCAACATGAGCTTTTGAAAGCCGTCTTGACCAAGGCGGATGCGGTAATGAGGAAGGGGCTACTGGGGCACCACAGATAATGAATTTAATTATGATTGTCAGTTTTAGTTCAGAGATTCTGTTTGGTTTATTCCTGTCTGTCTCTCTCTGTCTTTTTTTCCCATCATGCTTAGCTTGAGAAATCACTGGTGCCGTTTTGCGATTTTATTCGACTAATTGATGTCTTCCCTCTCGCCAGCTTCCGTCTTTCTGATGCTGTTTTCCTCTTTTGGCTTTATGTCAAACACCAATGTTTTCTGTGACCTCTTTTTTTTTTAACTTGCAAATTTGGTTCTTATAGCATCATTAGCGAGCTCTAATTGCGCTGTCTTTTCTTTGAGTTTTCAGGGGTTGCCACAGTCTAGCCGATCCAGTGAAAGAAAGTATAATTTGCCTGGTAGTGCATCACTCATTCACACGCCGACCTATCAAACCCTTTTGAGCCAGAAAACCAAAGGCTTCATCAGTCGCTGCGGGTTCTTTTCTCTAAAGTGATTTGGGCAAATTCAGACCAATTTCTGACAGAATTTTAGGAAGAAGACAAAAGCTGTTTTGGTTCAGAGTTCTTTTAAAATAACGGCGCTGAGAGAGAGAAGGCAAACTAATTAGCCGAGAAAGTTGCAAATTGGTCTGAAGTAAAAGTTTGTCGGGAAATGAGACGAGAGAGAACGTTGGGAAATGCAACAACGTAAAAGAGAACATGCTGAGATTTATTGGAAAAAAAAACGATCCCTTGTTTTAGGGTAATAAAATTAGGGTTTAAGTGGAAGTTTGTTTTTTTTTAAAGAAAGATCTGTAATGCAGTCATTAAAATGTATAACTACATCATCTGTTCGTTTCATTTAAAATCTTATAATGTGTGAGGTCAGAAATGAGCTACAAGAGATTCTCTTGTGCTTTTCCTTCCCTGGAAATGGGAACGCCTTAAATCTGCTTCTGTTGTTGACAAGATAAGTCGAATTTTAAATTATTTCAAGTTTCTCATTTCAGTTTAGATTAGAACAAAGTGAGAAATGTAACGGTTCTCCACCATGTGAAGGAAAATCCTGCAATTTCATACAATTTTGAGCAACTTTTCTGCTGCTTCTACAAAAAAGCAACAAAAACAATACAAAGAATGATTCAGCTGGTGGATCACACTCACATCCTTACATCTGTGAGTGTGAGAGCTGCTATAAAAGGAGACGCACATTAAACTTTTCTATTCAGCTGCGTCCAAACCCAGTTAAAAGTAATTTTAAGTGGCTTTTAATGCTAATTTAGCGCAGGCTCAGCAACCTTGGACCAAAGTGAAGATGTTTGTCCTTGATTCCCAGTGCCGACTGACATCCGACTGTTTTGATCAATCCGGTGGAGGAATAAAGATTTTGATCTGCTTTGCACAAGGCCAGAAGATTTCACATGCAATCGCTCTTCCTCTGTCTGATAGAGAAATCTTGGTCCAAACTGCGTCCAAGATCTTGATGAAAATCTTAAATGAGATGAATAATCTACGGCAGAATGAGCAGAAAATACCCAGTCTGGTGCAAAGTCCTAGTCAAAGTCAGGACCTCGGTCTGACTCGAGGTGTATAGCGGGGTCTTCACTCCGACAAGCTTTCCAGAGATCCATTCTAGACTTTACATTTTTTACTATTCAAATGGAAATACGAAACAGTGGCACATTTTCGTCCAGTTGAGATTAATGGAGGTGGTTCATGTGCATCTTGTCCCTCGATTATTCATCTTAATTAATGCGTAATTTGTCTTAGTAAGCAGAGAAGAAGGTCTCAGACTCTTCAGTGAATCTTATTTCTTCTGTTCACAATTTCCAGGTAAAAGCTGAGATCTACAGACTCAAATAGATTTAAAAAGAGAGTCAGAAACAGGTTCAGTAGTGAAGTGAATCTGCTTCAGAAAAAAACAAGCCGGTTGTGGAGGAGTTTGATCAGCTACCTACAAGCTAACACTCTTTGGTTTTCTGCTATCTGTAATATATTTGGCCACAGTAATAATAACACTGGGTTGCAAAAATATATATTTTTTGTCTCTGTTTGTTCAACTGAATTAGGACTCATTTTGCACGGCTGAATCAGAAAACGACTTCCATTTAAATTAATATTTCTAATCTAAAAAAGGCTTTAGGAGGAAAGAAATGTTTTCAAACAGAGCGTATAAATTAAACGTTACAAACTTGGATTTCTGTAGATTGAATAATAAACACTGATACATGTGAATTGAACGTTTCATTTTCATTGTGTTAAATTCTCTGTCTCTTTTCTGTCCTGGTCGAATCTCTCCTCATTGATCCTCAAGAAACCGATCCAGATGTGAGAACAAGCAGCGCATTTCGATGCTCATGTTGCTCCATAGTTCAGAAAGTTGACCTGATTCAGTAAAACCAATGTGATTTTTGGCTTCAGCACATCCAAAATGACTCTAAAACAGTTGAAAAACCCCAGACAATATTTTTTTGGGCTGTTGACCAGCAATATGTTTTCAAATATAACTAATAGATATAAATATGACACACAGGATGTGGGAATCACTACATTTACTTCACTCAAAGTTCAAGCCCAAAGCTTGGTGAATAAATAAAGGATTTATTGTCTGGTTATCCTTTACAACAGGGGTGTCAAAGTCAAATGGATGGAGGGCCAAATAAAAAATTTAGCTACAAGCTGAGGGCCGGACTGATCGAATGTTCATTGAAATTTTTTTAAATGACGCATATAGTCTAGTGAACCTAATTGAACCTACTGAAAACCTAACAAATATATTCCAATATGATCAGATAGATAAAGCAATATTTTCTTATGGCTCTGTCAGTAATCTTTAATTTTCAACAGACACAACTGAAATATTTTTAAAATATAATTGGATTGAAATACAATAAAATAAAGTGCAAAAATCTATTAATCCACATATGTCAGAGTCAAGGCATTTAGATGTGTCGCCGGCGACACATCTAAATTTGCAGTACCGTAATTCCGCCACACGTAGCGCTAAGTGGAAAAATTCCAACGGTTTCTGAAAGGGGAGACGTTGCACTTTCCAGCAAGTATCGGGTTAATACGGTAACTTCGCAGCTGCAGCTGCAGAGAGTGTAATTAATCCGGGGGGCACTCTTTAATAGACGGTATATTTCGGCAATAACTTGGTGGATATTGAAAGTTCCGGTTGTTATGGATACATGGGTAAGTACATAATCTCACAGAACATTTAAAGAACTACTTACAGTTCAAATAAGGAAGATATTTTTTTTCAGACGGGGTGCCGGCTTGCTGCGGTCTGCGGGCCGGTTCTAATAATAAATCAAGATCATCCCAGGGGCCGTAAAAAACCTTCTCGCGGGCCGGATGTGGCCCGCGGGCCTTGACTCTGACATATGTGCTTTACAACATGGAGACATAAAACAGAAACGCAGCCGTTTCCTCGTGAGCGATATAAAAATAATAACCGGTAGGACCAGGGGAAGTGAAGCATGGATCTGTCTGCTGCAGTTACAAAGGCGCTTTAAGCTCAGACAGTGTCTGGAGCAGAACAGAGAAATAAAACCAAGTGAGATGAAGCTACAAAAAAAAAAATTAAATAAATAAATAAATAAATAAAGCAAACACATCGTCAGCCCCCAGGCTGTCAGAGCCTTGCTGGCAAGCTGTAGTTTACAGCAGCATTTCTTTTCTTTTTTCCTGACTGCCTTCTTCTCTTGCAGAGTATTGAAGACACAGAGACCTGCAGCTTATTTTAGAGGTAGTAATTAAGCAGAGGATTTATACGTCTCTGTGCTTCTGGCTAATAAAGTTACCAGCTCAAAGAGCCCAGCGCAGACGTGTTGGAACTGTTACGGCTCAGAAATATTTCCAGTCTTGGTCCTTTATATTCATTAGCTTAGAGCAAGTTTATCGTTCTTTGTTTTTCTCAGAGTGGTTGCTTCTTCCATCTGATAGTCTTTGCACCCTAACCTCGCTTTATTCAACAGGATGTTTTGCATGACACACAGATGTGTTCGTCTCCCTGTTCTGCTGCTCGGCTACCACACGGTGGCGTCAGAGGTCTGCTGTGTGAACCATCTGCTTGCTGACGATTCAGAATCTCTGCATGGTTGGATGGTTGGCAGGGAGCAATTAGTGAAGTGGAGGGACTGAGGCGGAGTCCATACGAGACCTGATGATTAAAGATTCATTGAAATCTCAAAAGTTCTGAGATTTAAGCAGAGATAGATAGATAGATAGATAGATAGATAGATAGATAGATAGATAGATAGATAGATAGATAGATAGATAGATAGATGTTAAACCTCCCACTTGTCATTTGGTTTTAACGATTAGTAAAAAAATGTAGACATGGAAATTTACCTTGTAAAATAAAGACATGACTCAAAATTTTCTTTTCCAGTTTTGAAGTTGCAGGAATCCATGGTTGGTCATAATTCACCGATCCGATAATGTCTGTAACGGTACCAATATTGGAAAAGAAACAAACAAAAACAAAACAAAACAAAACAAAACAAAAACAAAAACAGAGTGTATCGCGACAACGTGCCTGGTTCATAATGGCGGATCTATTCAGTTTAAATCTATGCTTTGTGCTCTGAGTGATGTCACGCTTTATTATTTATTTTATGTTTTATTTAAAATTCCTGATTGTATTTTCTGAACTATTTCACAGAAGGTTTGTTTCTATTCATGTTGACACGTTTGACCAGGGTCCTCGACCTGTTGCTTTTGTCCGTTTCAGTTTCTTTATGGTTTGTCGTTTCTACGTGTTTCACCAGGCTTGTGAACCTGCTGTTGTGTTTCATTCAGTGCTGGACTGAGTTTGTAACTCAGCACATTTACACCCGTGTTTAAGAAAAGAAACGTCCAAGTTGGTTCAGAACTGTTTCTGTATCGGTACCGGCCGACGCTAAACCTAAAAATATCGATTTATTGTAAGTGAAAAAAGTGGCTCAGTGAATCCCTGGTAATTGTTTTTTGTGTCTATGGCAAATATTTCAATCTAATCGAAATAATATTATAACATAACAAGAGATGAAACATGTGATACATGAAACATTTCCAGATTGATTCAAAATTTAATTACCTTTATTATATCAAAGTAATTAGAATTTGAAGCACAATTTCTACTAGAGCCTACAGATTCAACCGTTTTTATTATTATTATTATTATTATTATTATTATTATTATTATTATTATTATTATTATTTCAAAGCTGCAAACCCAGTTATTAACTATGTGAGGAGCAGTATTTGAACATTTTGCCTATAGCAGTAAAAATGAAAAAAATAATGATTCATCCTGGAAGCTTTCCTGCTCATATATTCAAGGACGGCTGGTGCAGAAAATATGAGAGTTTTCTATAAACAGCAAAACAAAAACAGTTTCTTGAGTTTCACACCTAAAGTAAAAAAAAAAAAAAAAAAAATTGTAAACATTACTGCAGTTTAGTTAATTTTGCCGTGACTTAAATCTCAGCTTGCATCCTAAATGATTTAACTTGAATTGAGTCTCTTCATCATTTTAAATTGCATATTTGTCACACTTTATCTGCTGTTAGGAAGAGATTATAATGTGTTGTTGAATGCTGAAATATTTTATGTTCTTTTATGGAAATAATTTCTTTGGTGGAAATTATTTCCTTCATTTAAAAAGGAACGGGCTGAAAGTCTGTGTTGTCACAACAGAGACAATAGATGGAGCTATTGAGGAATAAAAAACAGAGCAAGAAAAGTCAACACTGGTCAATAATTGAAAAAAAAACTGCACATGATGTATAATTTATATGTGTTTTTTTCCTCTTTCTTTTCTAGTCAGTGGTATTAAAAGCCGATTTTTTTCCCCCCAGTCAGTCAGTGAATGGTTCCTGTCTATCATCCCAGTTCATCGGGTCAGAACCTCACATCATCCTTTCATGGAGATTAGCATTTTCCATTTCACCATTAGCTCCAATTACGTCCCATTAACCCAGACGGATGAATGCCAGCTCCCACAGTCACACTGAGGTCTAATATGTGATTGGTGAGAGTAGAATTACGGGCTCAGTTAAACAATCCTGTCATTCATTCATGGCTAAATTCCAAAAACAAAACCCAGAAAAGTGTCAAATTAAAAAGAGATAATTATATTATTTTTAAATTCTGCACCAGTGATGCTTTTCTACTTGTAAGTCAGCAGATTGTGATATTTTTCTATTTTCTTAACAGCAGATAAAATGTTACATTTTGCTGAAGAAAACAAACCAAAAACATATCGATATAGTATATATAAAGCAACATAAATAAATAAATAAAAAACACTTACTGTCACATAATAAGACAGTATTCACTCACTTCATGTAAGCTTTTAAAAATGTCTTCATGCAGGCAGTATTGTTCTGGAAGCTCTCTGATTGTTGTGTGTTTAGACGTTGAAGCAGCGTTTCATGCTGTAGACCACAGTTTTCATATCTCTCTCTTAGAACACTGGATTGGCTTCATTCCTGCTTGAGCAACAGAATGTTTAGAAAATGTTCTGTCCACCTCAGCCCTCCTTTCTGAGGGGTTCCTCAGGATTCAATTCTTGGTCCTCTTCTTTTTTCTTTACGCTTTGCTTCCTTCAGACTCTATTTTCAGACACAGTCGGATCTCCGTTCACTGGCGTACAGATGACTGCAAAATGTCTCGTTCTTTGGGGTGATGAGACATACCTCTCTGGGGACAGTTCTTTCCTGTTCCAACTTTACCACACAGAAGTCCACCAAACAAAGTCTGTAAAGACGCGGATGTGCATGTTGGACAAAGTTGAACGCCCCTTCACAGAGTTTTTATCCCAGAGAGCAGACTGTGGTTCAAGTCATACCATCACTTTGCAGACCATCATAGAAGAAAAGCTGGAGCTGTATCACATCTTCATCCTTATACCTAATCTGAGATATAATTTAAGTTAATATGTGCATAAATGCAAGTGACCCAATACTTTTGGCAACATGGTGCATTTGCATTCCCTCCCATATTTCCTGTAAGAGCGAAACACATCTTTCAATATATCCACAATACTTTAATTATTGTTTGAATACTTTTCTAAAAGTATATCTGAGTATTCTTGTGTGGTCAGCATATCACAAATCCTGCTTTTCATTGTCTTTGTCATGATGTCAGAACCAGAGGCTTTAACTAGACAAGATGTATGTTAAACTTGCAGACCCACTTACCACTCCAGTAGGTGGTGGTAGTGCACAACAAAACCTTTATTTTTAAAATTTATTTAGTGACTGCCAACAAGGAGCTCAAATCCTGCAGCTTTCGTGGTTCATTGTACAGTTTTGTTTTCAGGGAGATTGAAATGTTTTAGGAGCTGAAGTAGTCAAAGAGAAAACAGGCAGCATTTATCAAATCACATTAATTTTATTTTGTTAAGTCTACACCATCCAGTTCACATTTAACACCATGAATATGACTGCAAAAAAATATTTAAATATACATATATGCACATACATATTTCATGTTTGACTATGATACCATGTACTTATATACTACATGTCAGCTTAACATTACGCAGAAGCTCAAACTGTTGATGTGAAGCAGGAGGCAAAGCAGCTGTTGGACACACGGTATACGGAGCTACATAGGTGACACAACCTAACAGTTTTTACATACAGCGCCATTTATACAAAAAGGAGTTTATGTGCTCGCCGATGATTTAATATGCACAGCGTTTAAAACGAGCAACTTTTTTTTTGTTGTTTACAGCTCAGCCTACCAAAACGGTGCTTGAGGGCAAGAGTTGAGCTCATTTGCGGTTTGTGATGCACTGAATGTGTCGCGTTTCAGCGACCGAATGCTACAAACCAGTCATTTCACGTGGCGTTCTCACCATGCAACATTATATAGTAACAATAATTTCAATAAAAATACTGAACTGATTGCACGAGACTAAATATACTTGTCCAGTGAACGCTTGCTGCTGCATTAAATGCACACATGTAGGCATGATACATCTGTACGTTCTGACGTTACAAGGTGATCCGTTATAAAAATATGTCTCTGTAATTTGGGTTAATACTGCACACTATCCCGTGTGGGGAGGTATTCGGAGCTGGAAATCTCTTTTAGCACGTCTTACATTCACAACGACTTTATATGAAAATAGTTCTCAACTCCACCTGACGCAATCACAGTCCACTTGAAACACGAGTAACCACACGTCCCCTCCGGTCTTATCACACTCCACATCCACAAATCCATTTGACTTGATGACCACAATCAACAGATTGCTGCTTGCTTTCTTTAGAAATGTTACCTCACTTCACCTTCTGTGAAAATCTGCTTGGCTAAGAACACATTTTCTGGTTCACAAAGTAAAGCTACTGTGCATTTTTCCATCATAAATTGAGAGAGCACGGTAAAGGCTATACATATTTATAAATATTTTAGCTTAGCGAGTACACATAACAAATATGTCTAAATTTAAACAGTCATCCACGAATTCAAATAACAGCTTTAATGCACCTTTACATGAGTCGTTAAAAATGCAAAACCCATAGTTTCTTCTCCGTGCCAGTGCAGTGAGGTGAAAACACGTTTATATTTCTGGAAGTTGACCAAAGGTCTGTGAAACATGAGAATGTACAGTGAAATACTCTGAGAATAGAAATTAGGCAATGATTACATAAATATCAGTCATATCTTTTCATAATCACTCCCATCCTGTATGCCTGTAGAACTGCTTGCCTGTAAAAAAAGGGAGTTTTATATAATAAAGCTGATTTGACGTAGAGTGAGAGGATCTCTGCAGAGTTGTGCCCTTCAAAACGTTTGTTCTGAAATGTGGTTCTGAACATAATGTAAACATGCTCGAAAAAGAATGTGCACGATACATTTGCAGCAGCAAACTGCAGTTTGTAAAGAAATTTTATGATATAACTTTATTTTTTTAATGAAATAACTTTCCTGAGAAAGTTTCCTTAAAGTCGGCAACAAGACCGATTGGTTAATGCTTTCTATGTAAACTTCCCAGCCATATGTTCGGATTTTTTTTGTGTGTGTGTTTAACATGCAAAGTCTGCATGAGTCATTAAACAACAGAGCTGGAGTTGAACCTTCCTCTTTCATCCGAAGCACATGGCGTAACCTCATGCTTTGCTTCTTTCAAACCCAAAACTCAAAGCTACGAACGGAGCAGTCGAGAGAGCAAATAGAAATGTTACAAGCATCCAAAGCGAGGATTTCAAAATGGATGATATCAAATTATTTGACAACTAAATGCCAAAACGTGGGCAGAAAAAAGTAAAATAAAATCAACCCTCCCCCATGAGTGTTAGCGTAGAACGGCGTTGCTGCGCCTCAGCAGGGTGAGGAGGACATCTGTTCGTACTCTGGACATTTGAGGAGGGCGGGGTAGTTGGAGGAGTTCATCTGCAGGGAGGCCTCGGACGAGATGGAGGAGGGGCTGCGGCCACGCCCCGCCCAGGCGTCCGGGTGGAGGAACTGGCCCGAGTAGTCTGAGCAGTTGCTGAGGCGGGGCCGGTAGAAGCCCTGATGAGGCCGGTACATTTCCTCCGCCGTGTATCGCTTCATGAACAGGTACACCGACATGACGCCCGCCGTCTGGAGGAGCCGGAAACACAGAGGAGAGTCAAGGTCCACCTGGGCAACCTTTAACATTAAAGGGACGCTCACAAGACATTGTCTCAAGCCCAAGTCAAGTCCCAAGTGTTTAAGTGACACTGCAGTCAAAATTCAAATAACTTTATTGTTATTATTATTACTATTGATACAGTTGATATTTGCATTCAGCTCCCACCTTTCTCAGGATTTCTGGGTTTGTCTTTACTAGCTCTGTCCGTGCTTCCTTTCAGAAAGCTCAAGCTGATTAAGTCTAGATGAAGAGCAAATATTTTCAACTCTTGCCACAGATGTTTAATTGGATGCAGGTCTGGCCTTTGACTGGACCATTTTAACCCATGCAAATGCTGTATGTTTGATGTACACCCTCCTATTGTTCTTTCTGTAAGTTTAGAGTCAATTTCATTTAGTTTTTCATTCTGCAGCACACAGTTGCTCTCTGATTGCGTGACTTCTCAACAAGTCATTTGTTACACTGTTGGGCATCAGAGAAAGGGGCGGGGGGAGGGGAACTGCACAAAAATGCATGCCGCATTTTTAATTTTTTATCTGTATAAGATTTTTTTTTCCCCGTTTATGTACTAATTTGTGTTGTTCTGTTAATAAACTCTCGTTGCAGTGCGACAAGATGTGCAAAAGCACAAGGGGAATTAAAACCTTTGCAAGACTCCGTTAAACAGAAACAGAGGCAACCAAGGCAGAAACGGTTCGTTGTGAGGTTTACCTCTGTCAGCAGGAAGGAGATGGCGGCGAACGCAAAAGACCAGCCGTACTTGTAGCTGAAGTAAGCCTCGTTCGTTTTCGTCCTGTTCAACATTTCATCGTTGATGTTGGAGATGTACAGAACCAGACCGACGACCAGAGACAGACCTGCGGGGCGCCGTGAGGCGGGTCAGTCATGCTTCTCACAGAAATCGTAATCACTGATTTGATGCGGACGGCAGTACGCGTTACTGCTGGACTCTACGGGAAGTACCTGAGAGGATGAAGAAGATTCCGGAAACAAACGCCAGGATGGTGTGATGCGGTCGGATATGGCCGATGTTGCTGAGCACGAAGCCGATGAACATGAAGAAGAGGCTGACCAGAGGAAACGGAGTAGCAGAGCGGATCATCTCTAAGACGACAGGAGAGAAGTTTTTTTATTTTTTAAAAAAAAGTCCCTCTGAGAGGAAGAAGTTTAAAGATTTTGAACTGTTCGTTCCTCTGTTGTATATTAAAACAACACGACTTTCTTGAAGAGTGATTCCTAGTATGTCTCACTGGGTTTATGTTTTAAATCAAGTCTTTTTTCGGTTACTTGTCCGAACTCTTTTTGAAACAAAAGCCAGTTTGGATTCATGTTTTGTGTAGCTTGAACAGTTTGAGTGAGTGAATACTTACTGAGCACACTGACGGTGGACTCAGACGTTATCTGGACGTTAGTAGGCATCACATACTCAATGGTAAAACACCGGCCTTTCTCTTCACCTGAAATCAAGGGGAAAAAAGAGAAAACCTCATCAATTCAGATTAACGTGAATCAGGAAAACTTTTCGTAATTCACTACACAATTTTGCCTCCCAAATGAGACAAAGCACGACGACTCAGCCTCGTTGGGAAACATTTAGCATTCACCTACGTTTCGGCTGGATCGAGAACATTTTGTGAATCTGGGTGAGAGAGCTTCTATTTATGCCATCTGTGAATCTGCAGGAAGTGATGTTGAAAAGAAATATCATCTCTACAGGCTGGCTGATGTGAGGTGCAGCTTCGGCTGTCAGTGTGCGCTTGAAGAAAACCCGGCGTTAGAATTTAACACCGTCTTTTTTTATCTGCACTCTGTAAAAACCGACACTGCGGTGAGTTTCCTGGCACTTCGTTAACCCCAAACACCTCAGAAGAGGTGAGGTCTGGTCATATCTAACTAGCTTTCACAGCATGGGTTCATGAATTAAAAATATACAACTGTAAATTAGCACGCTGTAGTTTTTTTTTTTTTTTTTTACAGAAAAGCCAGTTGTTGACGTTATGCTATATAAAAAAATAAGGTCATTAAAAGTATAATCAGTATAGTCAGGAGGCTATAAAGGCAGAAAACATTATTTATAGGATTACTAATACGGTTCTTTCACCCACACTTCAAAACCGTACATGTTGTTTTAACTGGTCTCTGCATAATTAATAATATAGTCAAAGTGATTCAATGTATTCGTGAAGTTTTAGAAACTTTTACCACAAAGTGTGGTGTGAACCATCTGACCAAAAAGGTTTTAATTGGTGATTCTGGGTCAAACACTTACCAACACAATAGCTAAATGGGGAACAAGGCCACTCAATATCCCCTAAAAGACTCACTGATCCTGTGGTAACATGTGGCTCAGCATGACCTGGATAGTCACAGGATAACATCTGTTATCTAATCACAGCTGGATTTGGATGCATGTTTACTATGACTAAGTGATTAAAACAGGACAAGTCAGAGGTTAATGGAGCTGGACAGTGGAAAACTGGAACCAGTCAATTTTTTTTTCTCTTTTCCTGACACCTTCACTCAATGTAGCACGTGAAAAACAGACTAATGATGATGGTGGTCGTAAAAAAACACACACACAATATTAGCAATGTCAGTAGGATAAAAGAAAAGTAATGACTTTTATAAGAAATGTAAAGAGACTTAAAAAAGGGACCGTATTCATTTCCTCTGACTTTACAGATCAAACTTAATTGGATAAAATGAAGTATAATTGAAACCACTGCATGCTGTGATGTTTTTTTTTTTTTTTTTTTTTTTAAAGAAAGTAGTAGATATACTTTTTGAACATCTTTGTATTTGTGTTCATGTAAATGCTGGATTTTCTTGGAAAACATCCCAGTTCCATTAAAGTTTGGGAAAGAAAAGCACTGCGTGTGATTTAAAACGGGCAAATTGTACCAGCATGAAATCGACTGCAGCTGAACTTAGTTTATTTTTGATCACTCCCCGCTGGGATGAAAACCCACACAGTCAACAGCACACACACACACACACACACACACCCACACACCTACACACACACACACACACACACACACACACACACACACACACACACACACACACACACAAAATAAATAAAATTACAAGAGAAAGAAACACTGTTATTCTGAACTGACTGGAATCTACAACACATACATGCAACGTTTGTGCTGCAAACTAAAAAGGAGGCCACATTTCCACATTCATGTCGATCTCATGAGCTGTTGTTTGTGAGAAAATTGGCCTTTCCAGCAAGTGTGAACTTAGCAGCAAATTTGAAAGTTAAAATGTGAAGTCAATCTGACGTCGATTTGGCTGAAAGATTCGTCTTCGTCGGAAACGGAGCAACAAACGTCGTCACTGAAGAACTGATGAGTGATAAACATGTTTATCCGTTTCAGGTTGTTGGTATAAAAACGATTGAAGGTGACAGTAGTGGCATCTGGTGCCGTGGCTGAGTGAAGATTACACCTTCGAGATGTAAACGGTCGTGTTAAATATATGTGTTGTGTTGAATTGAAGTTGGGAACATCGAAAGTTATTTCAACTGAACTGATACTCAATGTGCAGCTTATGAGGAGAATAAATCCTTCAAAACATGAAAACCAAAATTAATTCCCGTTGCATTAAGGTTGTTTGCTTGAAAAGACAGCAACAAAGTTTTGAGTTTTAATTAGCTGACAGTAGAATCAGAAAAATGACCAAACAGAGGAAGATGAAGCCTACTACTGTGTGTCGCTTTGTGAACTGATTTAGTGGGATAAAAACGTTTTGATCATTTGAAATTCTCATTTATTGAGACACAGATGTACTACAGCAGTACAGTTTCCAGCGCTCATGTCCATAGTTTGTAGAAAAGTAAAATGTAATACCTGGTTTATTCTGGGAAAAAAGTTGCCTGGAGGGTTTTGTCTCTAAGAAAAGATTAAAAACTAACAGTTAGTCCTCTTAAAACGATCCAGGCATGCCTTTTATGATGCTGCAGTTGGGGGGAGGAACAGTAATCTTTACCATCCAAAGCCATGCATTAAATAACTAAAATCATTACAACTATCTAACTTATTGCAAAAGTTCAAAGGAACAAGAACAGGCTTCTGTTTTGCTTCGGTATCAGTCCAAGGAACATCTAGTGGCACAGACTGTAAGTCAGTCATGGGTTAAGCTGTGAGGAGAGAAGTCATGAGCGGCCATCGATCAGCCGGAGTAAAAATAGCGGACGGTTTCAGCGAGAGCAGAAGCTCACACACATGCATTAAGGTTTGAGCGACTGGTTCAAATGAGGAGCAGGAAGTGAGGAAGAGAAACATGCTCAAGTATTTGGCGGCTTCACACAGACACTGATCTTCTGTACCTGCAACATTCAGGTGGAAAAAGAGAAGAAAGGAAATAAGAAAAGAAACGCAGTTGAGAAGGTGGAAGAAATACATCGCATTAAAAAGTAAACGCTTCAAACGAGACTGATTTAGTGATCACATTTAAATATTTTAGACTATTTAAACTTTGTTTCCAATTCTCCTCTTCCTTGTCCTCAGCCCTAAAGTAAAGTTTTGAACTTTAAGCTGTGAGATTATGGAATAGTGAATAGGCACTGAGTTATAAAAAAACACACAGGTCACACTGACGAAGGGGTTCCTACAAAAACACTCAAAAACGACTGTGATGTCATGTTTACCGTGTGACAACGTTTTAATGATATAAAAGCTCTGCTGTGAGCATTTCAGTGAAACAAATCACTCTTCTTTAAGTAAAAAGCTAATTACAGACGATAAGTTTCTCAAGAGCAGTGTTTGTGTTTGTGGGGCTGTAATTGCTGTGACACACACAAACTGTTACCTGAAAAAGAAGATATAAAGATTGTTTCTTTTATCATCATCACAATAATATAATATCTCAAAATATCTCGATGAAACTTTAAATCCGCATCGCCCCAACTGCTGAGTTAAGTTTATGTTTTCACAGGAATCTATAAACGTCTTAAATGTTCCTTTTTGTTTTTGTGCTTGTTCTCCACCTCACTAGAGGTTCAGTTGCATAGTGATCACTAAGCATGTCGTCTATTATCGCTGTCTGGGCGAAATGAAATAAAAAAAAAAAAAAAAAAAGGAAAATCCATCCAACTTCAACATCAGTTTGCACTTTAGAGATTCACTTCAGCGCTTTGCTTCATGTCGTCGCTCGTTCCGACTCCATGCTATAACTCACCAGCGAGGAAGCAAACCCTCCAGAGGCCAGAGTGAAGCGACATGCGCATCTCGGTGCTCTGGTTGAGTGGAAGGATGACGCCCTCCTCCAGGTAGAGCCAGTAGTCGGTGCTCACGGCGATCCCCAGCAGGCCGAGGCCGCACACGGCGAACACGCTGCTCAGCAACGTCAGCGCCTTCCTGCCGCATAGGCTCATGCCGCAGCCTCAGCAGCCGCGGAGCGCAGCTGGCGGAGAGCGGAGCTGGGAGAGGGGAGGAAAGGCAGAGCAGTCACACACTGACCCTAGTGTTTACCAGGACGGGCACACCATCGGTACTTCAACCTGAGCTCGGATTTGAAATGACTATTGGAATGTTGTTTGAAATAAAAGATGTAATAAATGTAAAAAGGTTTCCTCCTTGGTTGTGGCCTATTTGTCACATTGCTCAGGAATACGGGGAAAAGCAAAGAAAGCAACTATTGAAACACTGAAACATGTTATATATTCAAAGTTATACTTTAAAATGTAAAGACATTCTATATATATTTGTGCATATAAAATACTGAGAATGATGTATAAAGCACTGAACAAAAATTATAGGTGTGAAACTGTGGAAAAAGTTGGACCATAATCTTCATTTATGTTGGTGAGCTTTAAAAGATTCTCATAATGTAACATTATAAAACCATATACTTGTATGTAGATGTATGTATGTATTGTGTGACCATGTGTGCATGTAATGTGCATGTATATGTGTATATACATGCATATTTAAACATAAATGTACATGAACAGTTATTATGTTAAGCCTTGGCTCCATTTTTGGTAAATTATTGGTTTATAAAATAGCATTTTATTTTGTTTCTTTTTTTGTAATGTTGAAAATTTACCAAAATAACACAAATCTGAATCTAAGAAAATATTACAAGTGCAATTTATTACTCCCTCCTGCCCTGTGTAAACAATATTAACTCTTATTTCGTAAAAGAAAAAAAATAACAGTAAGAAGCTCAATCAATATTCATGTTATCAAGCTTATCTGCTCTACTTTATTAGTTCTTATTAGTTTGATTCACAGTTATAGTTGTCATTGCAAACAGAAATCTGTTGCAAATGGAGAGAAGGCAGTGCATACAAGAAGGGATTTGTAAAACTTAATTAAATTGAATAATACAGTGCAGCTCCAGAGGCTAATCTTTATTAAAGCAGATCGTTTAATGTTTTTCTAGCCAACTAAATCATTTTGTCGCTGTCTTGAAAAGACGGCAGTATAAATCATAACACTGATTACGCTCAAACAAGAACCCGAGCTCGTCTCTTTTGTTTTTATTTTCTTAAGAAATAGTGCACTCTTCCGAAAATAAGTAAAAAAAAAATAGACTGTGTGAAAGATGTGCCATCATGTGGATCAGCTGGTGGCTTTAGTCAGCATTTTCCGGAAAGCGGAGCCGGAGCCTGGCAGGCTGGGTGAAAAGAAGTGATTTCACATAATGAGTTCTCAGTGTGCCGCCGCAACTGAGGCCTCCGCGAGGCTGGGAGGACACAGGGGAACGTGTGAAAGGGTTTTGAATCTGGCATTTCACATCTGGCTCTCGGTGGATCAACGTTTTGTATCACGACAGAAAATGAATCCCCCGACAGCCTAGAGCTGATGTGTTTTCGTATAAGTGCCATCTGAGACGTGTGAGCTGGTGTTTCGACAAAGAGGGAAGATCAGCTGGAGACATGAGGGGTGGAGAAAAAGGTATTTTGAGCACATTTTGAAATATATGCTACTGCAATTATAAAAAGAAAGAAAGAAAGAAAGAAAGAAAGAAAGAAAGAGAGAGAGAGAAAAGAAAGAAAGAAAGAGAGAGAGAGAGAAAGAGAGAGAGAGAGAAAGAAAGAAAGAAAGAAAGAAAGAAAGAAAGAAAGAAAGAAAGAAAGAAAGAAAGAAAGAAAGAAAGAAAGAAAGAAAGAAAGAAAGAAAGAAAGAAAGAAAGAAAGGAGGGTAAAGAAATCTTTGTTTCCAGGGACAGTTGCCCAGGGCTGCATTTTTTGGGAGGTTTCAGTTTTTTAGTTTTTTTTTTTTTTCTTAATAAATGTGTGCTTTGCAAACATTGTATGAATAATGTTTGCATTCACAGGGTCATATCAGGTGTGTTGTATGAATATTTTGGGATTTTTATAAAAATAAATATATAAAAAAAAAAATTAAATTATAGTGCATTTTTTTAGAACAACATGGAGCCACAGACCATTAAAAGTACTATGCATCAGTATGAACTGATGTATATGACTACTTGTTAATGTACGATAATTTGTATTAGTCAATTAATTTTTTTCTTTGAGGCACCAAAGCTTTCTCCAGCCCAGGGGCCCACAGCATTGTAAATCCGGCCCTGCAGGCAGCCCATAGTTTAATCATCTATGAATATTTAACTTGATAAAACCTGGTTTAAAAGGAAAACATCAGTTTAATTAAGTGTATAGTAAGTTAAAACAGTGGTTTAATATAACATGTCAGACGCTTTTCATGATACATCTGAAAACCTAAGTATGCATATATTATGTATGATTTATGACAGAACAACACAAATAACACATATTATGAAATTCAAGGAAAATGTTGAACAGTTTTTAACAGTGAAAAGTTAAATAGCCTATGCATGAACTCTTACAATCTCATACTCATTAATGAAATCCAACGTTAAGACTCTCTGTAGAAGTCATCTGAGCAGTTAATTCACTACTGTTGTCCAATTTAATTCAACATCAGTGTAATTAAAGAACATTAGTGAACAACCAGCAGCGTAACGACCAAAGCACACGGCTGGCAGGTCGGGGAGAAAGTTGTGGAGAAGTTTAAATCAGGGTTAGGTTGTAAAACAAAGCCTGAATGTTTCATAGAGCTCTGTTCAATCATCATCTGAAAACTGAATGATGGCGGTTCCCGCTGGAAACCTGCCAGGATGTGGCCGTCACTCTGGAGCGACAGGATGGAAAAGAACAACATTAATCAGAAGAGGCGGCCATTAGAAGAGCAGTAAACACACAACCACAGCTGAGGTGGGAGAATCTGTCATTATTACTCCACAGATCTGTCTTTTCTGAAAGAGTGGAAAGAATAACGACATTGCTGGAAGAACCGCATGAGACATTCTGTTTAAGGTGTGTAGAGGACAAATCAGAAGTGTGGATAGAAGGGTAGATAATAGTAGGTTTAGATCAAAACACAGTACTGTGTTAGAAAGAACCAAAGAATTTGTGGTTGGTCAAGTCTGAAAATTGATGTTCATGGATGTGGAGTCTCCAATATGGCAGAGCTTGAGATGCTTTTGCTAGATGAATAGGTAACATTTTCTCTGTTTAGATCTGGAAAGTTGGTGAGAGACACATTAATAAAGCTGAGGCTCTAATTACAGCAAAAAAGGAGACGAGTATTTGTAAAAATGTTCCCTACCTTCTGTTGTTCCATCACAGAAAATCTTTATAAAATACACAGAGAGAGTTTAGTTTGTATAAATAATTTATCAGGAGATTGTAGGTTTAACACAGAGTTGCAGAGTTACTGTATCTATTGTAGGGAAGTCTGCATGAACAATGATTTCACTATAGCTGAGAGCACCAGCATTAATATTATCATTAAACAATTGTTTAATGATAACATTGTGGTGCGATCACAGACCACTCACTTTCTCCAAGCAAGCGCTTTATTTAAAGCTATTTAGAATCAAGATGCAACATGATGGATTTTTTCCGCTCAGTAAACTTTCTTGTATGCTGCATTCGCCCAAAAGGCAGTTTTCAGTTCAACAGCACAAAAACCTTTTGTTGCAGAGGTCTGCATAGTTCATGACCTTCCAGATGGAAATCATTAGACGTGTTTTCTGGCAATGAGCATTTATTGTTTCTAAAAAAAAAAATCTATTATATCAGGGTAGATGTAGATTTAAAGCATAAACTAGATTTATATATTTAACAAAGATATTGCAGGTTGGGTTTAACTGGCCTACTTTATCAGCCTCGACAACATTATGAAAGCATTTAGACATCAATAGATGTTATTACTCCTTTTCTACTACATTTACATTTTTATGTGAAAGCTACATAATCTTTCCTATGTCCCACAATTCCTAGAAATTGATGTGCGAAGCTCTAAGTACCTGTAGACAAGCATGAAATGATTTGTTTACATAAAGGAAATTGAAGTCAGAAGTGACAAAATAACAATATGTGTTTATGAAATGGGACAAAGAATTGGTGAGGAAGCCCAATAATAACCAGGATGGACTTTAGTCATCTAAACAATGCAGATTATTAGCAAGCAGGTATACACTATTTTAACATAAGCTGAGACTCATTCCCATCAGTAACTAAGGATTTTCCAACCTAAACTCATTATCATTTTGGGCCTCATCTGAAATCTGAATGTTCTTAAAGGGCCAGTTGTGCCAGAATATATTGATAAAACCAATTAAGCTGTTAAAATACCAATAAATAACTGTTCCAACAGATTTTGTGATTGTGTTTTTTTTTTTGACATTTTGTGATGAATATTTAGAAATATTTCTAAATATTTAATATCATGCATTAGCATGATGTTAATGCATGATGTTAAATGTGGCTCTTTACCACTTGCTATATCGGTTACGGATTCAATGTTTTTGACCGATTTTGAGAACATTTTCAGTAAAATCAGAAAAAAAAGTGGAAATTTGCTTTTGCGTGAATTTGACAGATTTGTGAAAATCTGGAAAGGCTTATTGATGTAATTTGGAGTCTAGAGGGCCACATAAAAAGCTGCGGCAGGCCAGATTTGGCCCCCGGGCCTTGAGTTTGACACCTGTGATTTAGCAGGGTCAATTCAAGACGAATCTGTTGTTTGTTTGATCCACACAATCAAAGTGCATATCAAAATGTCTAAAATGTTTATGAAAACAGTTTCAACACAACTCAAGCCTTGAGAGTTACATTAATATGAACAACTTTAAATAAAACAAGGTTCATCTCTGCTCTTCTGTTTTTGATTTTTATTGGGTCACTAAGGTGACTCAAGCTTATTTTTGCTTTTCAGGCTCTGCTGACGTTTTCAGGACAAAACCTGGCAGTAGAGAGTTAAGCAGCTGAGTTAAGAGTTAGCTGATCAAAGTCTGAGGCCAATTTCTTGCATCTCTTGGTGTGAAAAACTAAAAGTTTATTTTCGGGGAGAGAATAAATCATAACAGGTCAATAATTGGGCTTTAATCCGGGCTTCACTCAAATCACTCATATTTTGAAAATGAGACAAAATGAACAAAAATGAAAATTACTTTTGGAATTAGAAAGGAGTTGGCACATTAAATAAAATCAGAGTTTGTATGATTGATTTAATCACATACCCATCAGAGAGCCCACACAGCGTCACAATAGTAAAGCCTTCATGAATTTTAATCATCTCCGTCATTGATCTGCTTTTGTAAAAGACTGTGTATGGTAACTGATCTAAGCTGGAGGAAGGGAATATTATCTTTATAGAGAAATGTTTCTCATTAAATGTTCAAAGCCAGTGGGATGAAAGCTTTCAGTGACATTACGAAGGCTTAGGGGGAAAAGAAAGCCCCGTCTCTTGAATAAACATTAATCTGAGGAGGAAAAAAGAAAGACCAGCAGAATTTTTGCAATGTTTAATGATAGTTTAACAAATACGGTACTTATATTAACTATAGATGTCAATGAAGTTAAATGTACCTTTCAAGGGGTCTCATAAATGTAAGTAGCAACAAAAATAAAACAACAACCTTAAAGTCACCAATGATCTTCATGCTTTCACAAGTAAGTAGACACAGATCGTGTCTCCTTGGGGCCCAGAGGCCACGCTGATATCGAGTCAGGCTGACGCACATAAGCCGTTGCCGGAGTAAAGGGCAAATCATCACCAAAAGTAGGCCAATGTCTGTCCTGTCTACTTTCTTAATGTGCACACAGCCTCCGGTCAGCCTCAATCCCAGGAAGTCCAAGCAAAAATATCACTTTTTTTTCTCAAAAACTAAAAGGTTTTGATCAGTCAGACCATTTAGGGCAATGAGATCAGGGCTGCAACTAACGACTGTTCTGACGATCAATTGGTTGGATTAAAAAATGGCCACATTCTGAAGATTTTCCAATTAAAAGCTCTTTAAAAACAACATTGCAATAATTTAATTTCCTATTTTTAAATGACAAAATAAACATTTTGTTTCCTAAATTGCAATGACGTAGCATTCCTTTAGTGTATGTTTGGATGCATCTGGAGCTAAAAGAAAAATACTTCTAACAACAACTCAGCCCTTTCTGCTTGTCTTCGCATCAACATGCAGCACTAAGCTGTGAATTATTTTATTGATTATTAAATAGATAATAAAAAGCCCATAATAGGAGATTTTCTTGCAAAGTTTGAAGCAGATGAAGCTAAAACAGAACAGTTGTTTTTATGATTTTAAATAACTGATGTATTTTTTTTGTACAGTTTTTTGCATAGTTGCTGCTCTGAGTGTGTTGTTCTTTCAGAAAATTGCTCTTTTTAAATTTTTGTACACCAGTTAATGATTAATTGATTAGGCAATTAGTTGACGATTATTTTAATAATTGATTAATCACAATCAATTCGATTAATCATTTCAGAACTAGAAATCGATTGCATTGCCCTTGCTGTTGGACATCGCCTATCTTTGTATACTGCATAGTTAAATAGACATACACAGCAGTGGCTGCTTTGAACGCAAAGAGATCTAAATTTTCATGATCAGGTTTAACATCTGAGTCATCCCAGCCATGTTTGCTTGATTCAAATATTTAACCGTCTAACCAGAGCTTTAAAATGCGTGCCGCATTGTCCAAAGTGAGAAATCACACCCCAGACATCTGGCTCCCTAATTTGAATTTGTTTGTTTGTCTAACTCTGTTTAAGGGGTATGTCAGTGTCACAGAGCAGATCTGTCCTGGCATGCTTGTTGACCCAGTTTCTGTGGCTGTAAGAGCATGGCTGTGAGTGCAGAGCCTCTGTTGCCTCCGATGTGGACAGGCCAATCACACTGTGTGAGTTGGCTCCTGTTAGGTGACGTTGCTAGGGACGGAAGGGCAAGCCGGAGGTCAGGGGCGGCCCTAATGCGTAAGAGAGAGAGAGACGATAAGTCCTCAGGCCCCAGACTCAGCTGGTGAAACTGGAAGTCCCCATTACTCAGATGTTAAATGAGAGCTGGAGAAAAGTTTGAATCTACCTATAAATTTATGATCAAGTCAACATCTCAACACAAACATGTCCTTGAATATTTCACAGAACTAATTCAGAGACCCAGAAACTTCATGACACCACGATCTTAGTGTCACTGGAGCCACGTGGTCAAGTTCAAAGTTCAAAGGGAAATCTGTATGTTTCTATCACATTTATTGTCACGTATATTTGAAGGGTCACACATGCAAACTCTGCATACCAATCACATGTTGGATGAACTTTAACTGCTGTTGATTTGTATAATGTGAGCTTTACTGATGTGTAAAGCTCACAGGTATTAAGTGACACTGGGATGAAGGAAAAGAAAGTAAAAGAAATACACGTGTTAATCATTAGTCAATATCATCATTGCAATACTCAGCAATAGTATCATAACTTCATATTGTCTTGATATTGTAAGGCCCTGGTTTGTAACGTTTTGTAAAACAGCCTTAGTCAGTTTTGTGATTTTAAAAACCTCTGAATGACCGATTAATCTCCTTTGTAGCATTTAGATTTGTCTGCAGTATGAGTCTGGTCTGACTCACATTTACAATGAGAGTGGATTCACATACAGGATCAGAGGCTTAATCACGTTTACCGTGACGACCCAGAAAGGCTCCACTTACCACAGACTAGCTTCACAAGTGAAGGAGTTCACTCGGTGTTCGACGTAGCTTAAGGCTGTTTGTGTTTTGCCACTTACTTGACTTTGTGATTTCTCGTCTCACTGACGGACCACACATTTGGTCCATGTCAGGACAGAACAGAGGATTCCTCTGACCCTGAACTCACCAGGTCTCTTAGACAGCAGATTGTAGTATTTCCATTACAGAAGAAAATCACACGGGAATAAGTTCGTTCACGCGATAAGTCATTAAAAAGACATGATGCACCATCATCCTCCAAATCAAAAACATTGTTTCCATTGATGTTCTGTGAAATACACTGATTGTGATACAGTCGAAAAACCACCTCGTCCTAGTGAGATGTTTTCAAAGTAGCCGTTTTTCAATTAAGCTAATTTATTTCTAGAATTTTCAATTATATAATCAATGGATGCATAATTAATGACAGGTCTTTTTCTTCTCAACTACCAAATGATCCTAGTTCACAAAATCAGAACATTTTGATTAAAAATTAGTAAAAGTGTTTCTTTCCTGAGATATTGCCATTCTGTTAGCAGCTCAAATGTCTCCAAAAGGACCAGCGGCTTATTGAAGTTGATGCCAGTCAGTGTTCAGAGGGGCTCCAGTTCCATCTGACAAAGGAAGAGTGAATTTGTTACACTTGATCACTTCCTATATGGAGAGAGATTGGGTCTGACAGTCAGGAAGCAGATATTTGGAAAATAACTTCATATTTCAAATACCATCTTCTTATTCACGTCTGCCTCTTTTAACCAGCTGGCCGAAGCAAATTGTTTGGACACGTCTGTGGGCAGGTACCGAGATTTAAAGGTCACTCCATGAATAAACCTATCAAGACTAATGCTGTTGATGGAAGGCTGTAAACCAATGTGGCAATACCTTAGACCGATACTGTTAGCATTTCAGTGAGCAGAGCTTTCATTACTTTAATTAATGAAAATAGAGAGGAAGTTTTATGTATGTGTGTTAATACATATACAGCTAAAATGATCAGTTCTCTGATTTTACTCTTTACAGGTTTATGTTTGAGTAAAATGAACATTGTTCTTTTATTCTATGAACTACTGACAGCATGTCTCTGAAATTTCAAGCAAAAATCTATTATTTATTTGCAGGAAATGAGAAATGGTCAAAATAACTAAAAAGATGCAGTGATCTCAGACCTCAAATAATGCAAAGAAAACAAGTTTATATTCATTTAGAAACAACAATACTGATGTTTTAACTCAGGAAGAGTTCAGAAATCAATATTTAGAGGAATAACCAGGAGGTTTTCAATGGAGTTGAGTCCAGTGGCCTTTTTCCAGAGCTGAATATATAGAAGTACGATTTTGATGAAGAAATTGTATATAAATTTGGGAGAGTGGAAGGATACGTAGTTTTATTTTTCTTTCAGCAAATAAACCTCTGAAAAGTCTTGGGAGGTTTTGTTTAGCTCATTATAAAAACCTGTGTTCAGTGAAAACATCAGTGAACAAACAGCAGACAGGTTAGGGAAAAATCAGAAAAGATGCATGTGGTAACTCTGGAGGAGCTGCAGAGCTCTGATGACTGGACAACTAATAACTGTTCACGCTTCCAGTGTGTGAATGATTATTGGCTTTTATGAAGAAGTGACAAGAAGATGACTGCAGTTTAAAGAAAGTCATTAAAACAGTTCCCATTGACGTTTGCCACAAGACATGGAAGGGATCGAAAAAATGTCAAAGAAGATGCAAACAAATGAAATTCCATAAATTGTGTAAAGCACCCTGAACGCACCATCCCCACAGTGAATCTAGACCTAAATCCAGTAGAGAATCTGTGGCAAGATGTGAAATGTGTTCACACAGATTATTCCTCCAATCTAACTGAACTTGAAGTTACAAATCAGTGTTGGGCTGGTCGAGCTGTTCAGAGACATCCGAAAAGACACGTGGGTCCGACTGCGGCCAAATGCCTTCCTACAAAGTCTGAATCCTTCACATTATATGTGTGAATCTGTGCTTATATACTACGTGAATCTTCCAAAAAGACATTAAAGTCAAAGTTTATAATGACACAAAACGTGAAAATGTTTTCGGGTTTGTACAACATGCTATGAAGCCTTTCAGGAAGAGTCTAATGGAGCTGATTCTTCAAACTGCGCCAGGTGTTCTTTATCTCAAATAATCCAGATGAAAGAATGTTAAAATCAAACAGTGTTTTGTTAGGTCATTGGGTACGCATCTGATCTCTTTAAGCTGTTTTATAGCACTCAGCAGTACTACAGTTAATATATTTATTGCACTTAATGACTCCACCGAAAACAAATTTCCTCTCCGCACGTTTCAACTTGCGTGCCATCATGTGTAGAACATGCTTCCAGTTTTCTCATTATCTCCAGCACTAATGCTTTCTTCCATTAGAGCGTTAACAAGCCAGAATAATTTCTCAGCGGACTAATTTTGGAGATGCCTTGGCTAACCCTGGAGGGCATGCCTCCCCACAACCACAGAGCACACACTGAAATTTAAGCTCCGCTGCAGGGAACGCATCTTATGACATTTCATGTGGCAAAGAACAGAGGAAGACGGTGGAGAAGTGCAAGATCAAGCTGTCAAGGCAGGGAAGGAAGTGGAAATTTATGTGTCACACCTTCACATCTTCTCAACATTAAAAAAAAAAATAAAAAAATCCCTGTAATCCATGTAAGATCCTGAGTGGGTCACATGTCTGCATGTAAACAGCTAATGGAATGAGGCGTCTAGCCCACGCTCTGTAAGTTTTCTAGATGGACTTCTGGACTCTGAGGTCATTAACACTTCAGCTGTTATCATTATAATCAGGAGTGCAACTATTAATGCAAATTCACTCATCAGTCGCAAAATTTTGCGTGAACTTGCAATTTTCACCAGTCATCGCAACTTTTCTGCAAATTTGACCGATCGCCTCAACGTTCTTTGTGTTTCCTCCTTTTCTGACCAATCACTGCGACACGACTGGATCTCTCTTTTCATTTGAACTTTTCTCAGTTGCTACTGCTCTTGAGTTAGTTGTAAAGACGTACCGTGATTTTCTGGTTTTTAGAACTGCGCAGTCTGTGTCATGTTCAGCGACAAGTTTGAGCCAAAAAGCAAGAAAAAAACATTAAAGTTTTCTTCCAAACAAGTACTAGGCTAGTTAACGAGAATGCTAATGTTGTTTCCTGTTTTACATCCCTTTCTAGTTAGTTAATGGCAGGAATAAATCCAATCTTTAACTTCTGTTTACTACCAATAAAGGCCTTCCACGATCAAATGTTGTTCACTGTGACAATTATGTGTATTTACTTAATGCGAAATGATTTTCTCCACAACTGGAACAAAGTCTTTTCACGTAAAATTACCTCAGAGCAGCATTTGGAAGAAAAAAAAAACACAATAAATGACAGTGGCATAAAAAACAGTGACCCAAAGCAATGGTACTAACATCCATTTCCCCGTGTTTGTTGGGAGAACAAGTCTGCCGTTTATAAGAGCTTGACATGGCCCTGTCGCCAGGCAACCCCACACACAGAAGCCTCCAAATTAGTTAGGCATGAATGGATAGATGAGCAATTCCCAAAACAAGCCTTTCTGTTTGGCAGTGCATTTTAAATGCTGGGAGATAGGATGGAGCGAAAACAGGGCAAAGGAATATTACATAAATACGTTGCTCGTGATGAATTATTTAAAAGAAAAAAACACTGATTACATGTCAGTACATGTGCGGGCAAGAAGGACAAGAATCCTCTGGGAACATCTGGTTAAGAGTGTTCAGTTAGTCATTTCACTTTTTATCCATATTCTGTGTGCACTCAATTCTTCTGGATGATTGATTGAGATGTAGAATTATGAATACACACAAAGCAAGCATGTTTATGTACAGCAGTGTGTTTAAGTGCACACGTATTCAACTGGCTGTTCCTGAAATGACACTGAAATACTCACTGAGAAAGAAAAAATCCTCCACTCTATTAACCTCACAATGGGGACATGTAAAAGCAGCTCTATGGAAACCAGACCTTCATCTGACAAAAGAAGAATTTAAACAATGAAACAGCAACCAGTTAAAGTACTAAAAGCCAGATGACAAAAAGTTTTACAACAAAAAGAAATCTCTTATATACGTTAGTGATGCACCCATCAGACTCCTGAGGCTCATTTCCAATCTTTAGATTTTGCAAATCTTTGACTGGTCAAAACTGACTTCATCCAATTAGAACTGTAATATAAAGAGACATAATCAGGCTATTTTAATACCGAAGGGGGAAAAAAAACAGATACATTTCTGCATCACATTTCATATATTTTGCAGGGTCGGTTGCCATGGTTTCTGACCAGTTTCTATTTGACATTTGCAACCCAGCAGTTGTAAGAATAAATTACAAACTTGATAACTTTTACTCTGACGTTTCCAAGAAACTAACGTTTCCAAACACACCATGTTCATTGACAAACTACCTGAAACTCAAAAAGGTCAAATAGAGGATATTTCCTTTGTCCAACTTGCTGCAACGTCCATTTTGTTTCTCCTTTGAATGAACCAGAGGCTCACCTTGATAAATATGCTTTTCTTTTAAACAGCTTCGCTTAATCTGTGTGAATCCTCTGACTATGTTTTTAAACGCCTCACTGGCACTAAAAATGGCTGCTTCCGAGCAGTAAACATTCATTTACCTTACAACAAGCGGAAAACTTTTTAAAACAAGCTGGATTTTGACCAAGCAAGCCGACGAGGCACAACGCAAGACGCAAGTACTGCAACTGTTTACAGATTAAAAATATTTAGCATTACATATGATCAACTTTTGTGACGTTTTTT
The DNA here is from genome assembly GCF_051168715.1 of Poecilia mexicana. Lineage (NCBI taxonomy): Eukaryota > Metazoa > Chordata > Actinopteri > Cyprinodontiformes > Poeciliidae > Poecilia > Poecilia mexicana. The sequence goes on along the minus strand of NW_028263371.1, from coordinate 6,057,315 downwards.
TCACAATATGATATTTGTGATTCAGGCATTTACTTTTTTTTATTTTTTTTTACTTATGGTTCCCCATAGCAACGTGAATCTTTGGGCGATGCTGACACCTGTGAACGGTGTGATGTTAACAAGGCAGGCAGAGGTGAGGAGGACGAAAACTATTTTTAAAACAGCAAGCCACGTAGGAGCTGTGCTGAATGACTACATTGTGCATCTTGTGATGTAAATCGTGCAACATTTCTGCAATAACTGACTAAAAAAAAAAAGTATCTCAAGGATGAGCCAAAGCAGAACAAAAACACTGCAGTTTGCATTGATTAAATCAATCAATCCCCAAATCCTGGGAAAGATGGGAATAAATTCAAAAAAGATTTAATCTGCTAGTTTAGTTTAAATAGAGGCTGTTTGTTGAGTTTTTATTTTCCCACAACCAGAGTGCAAATGCTTAATTCTAAAATAATTGTTTTAATTCAATTCAGTTCAAATTGATCCCCTAGATAATAACATTACAGGTAATATTAATTTAACATTCCTCCAGTGAAATGAAAATGTGGCTGATAAGCGATCCAGCAATAAAGCAATTTGAAAAAGTACTGACAGTCACTTTCCAGAGCTTATTCACAAATAAATCATTTACTCTCAGTTGATATGACTGATCAGCTCCGTTCATTCGGCTCATTCGTTCAAACTGACATCACTATCCATGGTGCTGAAACCTTTAACGTGTTCCCACATTGAACAGTTTAGTCAACAACACAGACTTGGTGGAAAATAATGTGTTATAGTGGCGGAAAATATCTGAATTCTGTTTACATGCAAGTGTCTCCAATGGCGCAGGAACACTTGCGCTTCAGATTAAATGTGGATTAAAATGTGTTCATATCACAGCCAAATGTTTATTCTAGATTATTTTTCTTTTCTTCCTGTTTCTCACTTTCCTCTCTCCTCACGAAACTAATTCTGTTACACTGACGTTTGGCGCTACAAAACGACGAAATTATTTTTAACTATTAAAAATACGTGCTTGCATTTAAAGATTTAAATTTAAAGATTTAAAGAGAAAGCCAAACGATTCCTGTTGCAGTTTAGAGACAGTCAAGAAAAACTACACTTCCAAAGAAACGCTCAAGTAAAAGTAGTCGGAGATAATTTACCTTGGTAAAGCAGATTCTTTAGGGGAGGAAAAAAGCAACACGTTCCCGTCTCCTTCTGCACGTCGCTGTGTTTGCGGTCAGTCCGTCCACTTTATCGCGGGTTCGTAACGCAACTTCGCCTGCTGTGTGAGCATGCGCGCCGCTTCGTTTACTGTCCAAGGCAGAAACTGGCTGAGCGCGAGACGTGCGGCACGTGGCAGCATACTCCGCTCGCGCGCTCTTCCTCTCCTCACAGGTGTTGCGGCGCGCGGGAGGGGATGCTGCGTGCAGATGATGCTGGATACGACGAACAGTTCAAAGCCGATCCTGGCGGTGAGGAGCGGGGCTCTGAGCTGGTTTAGGGAACCAAAACTAAACACAAAATTATTAAGATAAACGTTTAGTAGATTCAATTCAAAAATTTTTTATTTATCCATAATGGAATAAAAATGTCGTAACATGTCTCATTAAGTGTCTTCAAAGAGTCGTTGTGGATGGTGATGCTAGGAGCAGGAATGACTGAAGAGACCTCTGACTGTAGACTGCCTCTGGGTGACAGTGACTGTCATGACATGCTAACAGCTCGAGAAAATATTTAACAGGAATATGTCACCATCCACCTCATTGGCTTTGTCGCTGCTTTTTCATCTTTCTGGAAAGCAGAGAGACGCTGGAGTCGGGGATTTGGTCTTCCAGCGAAGAAGCCTCTTTTCCAGCTCCTCTGGGATTTGGAGTTGTAGTTCAGGTGTTGTTTGAGCTTTGAGGTGCGAATCAGCTGCTCTCAGCTGCTAAAACAACACCCTGTTGCCACGGTTACGCATCATGATAAATGTCCAAAAGTACAAAGGCAAGAGCAAAGAAAAAAACCTTCTAGATGCAACAAAACCAGAGGAAGGAAGGAAGGAAGGAAGGAAGGAAGGAAGGAAGGAAGGAAGGAAGGAAGGAAGGAAGGAAGGAAGGAAGGAAGGAAGGAAGGAAGGAAGGAAGGAAGGAAGGAAGGAAGGAAGGAAGGAAGGAAGGAAGGAAGGAAGGAAGGAAGGAAGGAAGGAAGACAGACAGAAGAATGGAAATATGGTAGAAGGAGTGAAGGAAGGAAAGAAAAAAGAAATGAATGAATGAAGGAAAAAGATTGGTTCCATGGATGGATGGATGGATGGATGGATGGATGGATGTTAAAAGCACTAAACTGGTCCACTAGTATTTGTTAGTGCAGTAGTGTTCCTTCGTGTTTGTGTGTTTCAGTAATATTTACAGTTTTATTATATCACTTCTACACTTAATGTGTAAAAATGTACTGTGGGTAAACATTCAACTACAGTTTAAAAAATAAATAAAAGTCGTTTGGGAAATAAAGTTGAACATAAAATTAAAAGATGCACTTCTGTATATTTTCACCTGTCAGTCCTTTACAGTAAAGCTGTAATATGTTGCGAGTTGATCAAATTAAAACCATGAACATTTGGTTTAGTACTGAGGGAACGGCTCAGACTAACCCTCTCTAAACAGGATCTCTGATTCAGCGAGTCTGACTAATCAACACAACTGATCAGTGAGTAAGGAAGCTGTCATCAGCTCAGTTCTGACTTGGCATTTTCCGCCGCCGCTCGCTGACCTGATTGGAAAGCAGCCAGGCTCTGATTCTAATTCCAGTCAGCATCTCTTTTGCTTTGACTGTGTTATTTCTTTCCCCGCACATTTCAAACATGCTATTTTTACCTCTGCTTTGAAAAAAAAAAAAAAAAAAAAACACCTTCTAGCCACCTTCAAATGAAAAAGAAGCTGTAAGCTCTGATAATTTATGAAATTAGCAACGCTCGGGGAGCAGAGAAACGTGTGTTTTTGGGTTTCAGCATCTAATTGTGGACACAAATCAAAAAACATGAGTTTTACAATGCAAACACTGTTCAGGATGAGACCTTTCATTCCTCCCTAAATGATTATTAGACACTCGAAAAATGAACAAAAACATGGAGATCGACAACCTAGAGGATGAGTATTGAGTGAATTTAGACTAACAGACATTGTTGACACTCAAAAGTATTTCAAGCAAAAGGTTTTATACACACAAATACCTCATTATACCACTGATAATGGCAAAATCATTTGAGTGTTTTGCAAATTTCTTAAAATCCCAAAAATCACATTTACGTGAGCGGTGAATACTTTCCAGATGCGTCTTAATTCAGTTCTACTTCACACCCTGTCTTGGTATTTGCTCAAGACGACATGAATGTGAATTGGACAGTAACATCAATGCATCTGCTTCGCTTTAGGCAATATGGACGAATATGGACGCATAATAATGTAATCATCTATGACCACATTGTCTTTTCTTATCATTTTCTAACAGCTGAATGTTTACTTAAGTTGTGTGTGAGTGTGTGTGTGTGTGTGTGTGTGTGTGTGTGTGTGTGTGTGTGTGTGTGTGTGTGTGTGTGTGTGTGTCTGCATTGGTGCAAAAGAAAGAACAAAAGGAATCAACATCTAGAAACTTTTAGCTGCTAAGTAAAATCCTGCAGGCTTGTCCAAAATAAGCATTTTTAGACTTATATCCACACAACTAATCACTGATGTGTCATCTAAAAAAAAAAAAGTTAATATGTTTTATTGCACACAATGTGCACCTGTGGTCAGTTAATAATTATTATTTATCTGTAATCCTAACTTACATAAATTTGACCAAAGACTTTTGGGAAGAAAAATAAACACGGTAGAAATGAAATGAGACCAAAACACGGTCTGCTGATTTACTTTCAGGATTTGATCATGAATGCAGCACATTTAAACATAAAATGCCTCTCCTGCTTATGTTGATGTGACAGAAAACAGGAAAGAAAAGCATAAGGGTATTGAAAATGTTTTGTTTTCTATACTTAAAAGCATATATGCAGATAAAAATCTAGTAAAAGCCAAAATTATCCTCTCTCCTTATTTCACAATTGTTTCGCAAGGTTCATGCACTTTTCCAGAGGCATTAAATTTTGCGTTATTCTAAAATATGAAAAATGAGTAAAAGCACGAGCTGTAGGAAGTGTGGCTTATGTTTAAGTAGATATAGGAAAAGTATTTAATTGTGTTTTTAACATTTAATCAGTCTGCTCAATGCCGACGTTCAGGGCACAAAACCATAAAATGTGTAAAATCTTTAAAAAATCTTTTCATTACTACTTAATTTGTTGCATACCATAATTACCAGGCTGAACCTGAGGATCATTTTTTCCGTTAACAAGACGAAGGAGCATCTAAAATGGTGCAGACATCAAGGTTAGAAGAAATTAGCGAAAAAGTTTCACTGATCAATAGAAACCATTTGCAAGACTCTGACTTTAGCCTGACTCTTAAATTAATGGGGAAAAAACTCATCCTGAGAGAAAACGCTTCCTCTCGACTAAACCCGACTGTTGATCTGAGACCAGGCCAGTCTGTGTCTGGTGAAAAGGAAGACTTGTTGGTCAAACTTTATGAAATAATGCACATTAAATTCTCCTACGCTGAACACGGTGGTGGCAGAGTGATTGTGTGATGCAGCAGAGTTTTGGTGAGGATACGAATGAATGAAAAACAGGGAAATCCTGGGAGAAAACGTAAAACATTCAGCCAGAAATACAATGCAACGATTTAGGCTGAAACGTGTGCAACGGTTAGAACGGCCCAATCAAAGTCTAGAGATAAACATCCAACAGAAAAACCGTGATTTGTCTGGGAAATTCCTGTTCAGAGAACCTCCATGCAATCCGAGCGAATCTGAGCTTTTTCGCAATAAAAATGTGCAAAGATTTTAATTCTAGATGTGCTAAACTGGGAAAGTTGAACTCATCTTATCTCACCACTGTGCATTATTTTTGTTTGGGTTTATTACATTGCGGCCTAATAAAATCCACCGTACGGGTTTGTGTTAGCACCGTTGGGCCAAACAAAACGAAGGAATGGATGTGAATTCAGAAACGTAATCTAGATTACAATGAAACCTGAGTCTTAATCTTAACACAAAGACACACACACACACACACACACACACACACACACACACACACCAGCAGCATCAGTCTGGACCTCATTTTGCCTTTTTGTTTATTTGCATTATCATACATTAGGTACAAATGACACAATCTGTTACAAGGTTAAGTAGCTCAGACTTATGTTAAAGGTCTCAGGCTATAACAATGGAAAAAAAGAAGAAAAATAAAACGTACACCATTTGCAAAATACAAGATGTTTGCTCTCTTTTACAGTCTTTTGTCGATACCTACTGTAAATTGTTTATATACAAGGACAGGGATGCAGCGATTATAAAATAACACGGAACAAGTAGGCGGAAATGTGGCTCTGTGGGTTCAGATATAAGGCATCCTTGTACTTTACCGATTCAGAAAATCGGTACCCATCATTCGCCAGGAAGGGTTTATTTGAAGTTGCTGACTAAAAGAAAGAAAACCCTCATTCGAATGTTATACACCCAAATATAAAACAACATATGTTCCTCTGTTACTTCTGGTAAGCTAAAATTTTCTAAAATCGGCTCTAAAACGTTACGACAGTCTAAATGTAAAATGAGAAGGAAAAGGAAGAAGAATGCTGATAATTGCCGCCGTTCGAGGGAAATCGAGAGTTTCCTGATCTGGAATTTCGTGGAAAAAAAAAAGTCAAGAAAACCAACGATAAAAGTGATAGATTTGACTAGATTAGGGAGAAGAAGTGGATCGTTGTGACAAGGCACAGGGGCTGATACAAACCTCACCATCAGAAAACATCGTTCAACACGTCGCACGCGTAACTCCTCCGTCAAATACGCCGTCATTTCACGTCGCTGAGGCGTTTACTGACTCAGGTGATTTTCACTCCGTGGCGGTCGCAGGGCGGTAAAGGGGACGCGAGCAGACGTACGAGAATTACTCCAGTTTTTCCTTTCTTAAAATCTAAAGGTTAATTACAGAAAATGAGGTGTAGGGGGAAAAACATTCACATTTACAGGAATAAGCAATGAGAGAAGCATGGAGCAAAGTAGCTTAAAAAAAAGTAAATTAACAATCTTAGTTATTTAAGAAAAAATAGGTGTAGAATTGAAAAAATACAAAATTTGGAGGGGGGGGAGAGGAAGCTAAACATGTTGCATCTTTACAAGCGGGGGGGAAGGCACACAAGGAAAGATTAGATATTGTGACGCCCCTGAATGTCTTAAACTACGAGACGTTCAGACATTTTGTTAAAGGGAAGAAGCTAGTCTAGGACACATACAGGGCAGAAACAGTATCTACAATGAATATTTGATCTTCTTTCACTGTAACCGACTGCAGAGGCTAAAATTAAACACTTAAGCTGATTCTCTTCCTGCTGTATAGACGAGGACCCGACCGTCCGACTGGCACTGCTACTCATACTGAAACGCACCAATGGCGACACACTGCGATACGTTTTGTGGTCAAGTCAGAAGCTGCTAAAGAGCGTCACCTGTCTGTCTGCATCTGTAGTCGGGTTCTGCTGTTTTCCCATGTTTGGCACGTGCAGAAGGGTTGTAGAACGCAGGGAGGCGTAAGAAAAATGTTTTTATCAGTATCAGCAGTGAGTGGGTGCAACACAAAGGGGCGCCGTGCTAGAGCGGGCGCCAGGTGGGCGGAAAAATTATTTCTAGTCGGAATTTGGAAAGCCCTGATGTGTCTGTGTGCAACTCAAGAAATACTCAGCTGCATTCCCAAGTATCAGATGTGTCCTTTCAGCATAAAACGGAGGAATAAACTGATGAAAATGTAAACAGCAATTTCTTTAAACAACAAAAAAGCCCTCCTCCATCATCTGGGAATAATCAGTTTTTTTTAAGTCGCAGCTACACATTTATTTTGGATTTGTTGTTCTATTCACCAACGCAAAGCAGGTGCCATATTGTGGTTAGGCCGGTCACCATAAGCAATAAATCAGTTATTCACATGATAAATTAAAACGAGTGTGGTCATTTCCATTTGGACATCAATCGTCATATAGAGGCTCCCCTTGAATGTCATTGAAAAGCCGCCATTTTGAGAACAAACAGTTGACACCCAGTAAGAAGTAGTTAGTCTGCCTCTTGTGCCCGTTTTCCCTGTTGAAGCTGAATTGCTGTTATTTTTTTACTCTAAAATCCATTTTAGTTATTATAGTTTCATTTGTTTTGCTTTATTTTTGGATATTGGACACAATTGTTTAACGCAAAAATGTCCGGGCCAACAAAATTGGTCAGGCTTGTTGTGTTTCCATATATTTGTATTATAAGGAGCTCCAGACCAAAAACCAGCAACATGATTTCTGCCATTAGTTTCCATATTGGTGTCACCTAATTAAATCTAAACACTAAAAGAAACAACACTTTTCTTACTGATCAGCCTCTAGCTATCAACATTACATAATATTTCTGGCAAAGTCATTTGCTTTCACTTCGCTTTCCAATCTAACTGAGCAACCAAAAGTCACTCTCACTTGGCGCTTACCTGCTCAGAGATCTGCTAAACAGATTTACCTTCTCAATAATCCCTAAATTTGCCGCTCCGCACCTTCGCAGTGCGACATCAATCAGATTAATGGGCTACATATGTGTTTTTAAGACAGATCTGCATGCGCTCAACAGAGGGTCTCCAAACAAATCAAAATATACAGACACAGAAGATGTGAAACAAATTAGGAACAACTCAAGAATTACAGAAAAACATTTTAAATCACCATTTCTTCCACCTATAACAACAGTAAAAATCTATAAACCTGTCTTAAAATACTTCTTTGGGTAAAACTTTTATTTAAAGAATTTCAAATAAGTGCGTCTAAAACGACTTGTCCCTTTGCCAATAAGTACCCCCGTTTTGCAACGTGTCGTAATGTTTTTCCAATTTACTCCCACTTTATTTTGAGACACAAACCTTTCTCACTCATGTATTTAAACATTAACCCCTGTATGTAGAAATGGGGTCCAACCGACCCCACACACGTAAAGCTTGTATCATTTCCCGTAGTCCTCTACGTTTGCCTTAGTCCTCGCACGCACAAGGCACCAGTTTATTTCTCCTGGTAGCGAAGTGTTTTGATAAACTCCGGGTATCAGACGGCGGATGGCCCCTTGCTCTTGGAAAAGTCTGGTAGTGAAACACAGAAACTTCAAAAGTACAAAATGGCAAAGGGACCAAAAGGACGAGAGCGCTTGAGTGTCAGATTAAAAGTTGGAAATTCTCCTCTTGCAGCATGCAGCACTGAGATGCCATGCAAGAATGTTGCTCGTTAAACCGCATGCACACGCAGGACGTTCAACAACCAGGAAATGCATCCAATCCAAGCAAACCTGCAGTCAACATTTCTGAGAAGTACTTAAGAAACAGAAAAAGTTTGACAAATAAAAGCAATAAAACAAAACAAGTACAACAAATTTCTTTACCCACAACCTGTTAAACTCATCCAGCCGATCGGCGTCAAACTCTCATACAGACAGATATTGGCTTTACCGACTCAGGTAACAAACAGAAATGTATGCATGTGTTGGTATAAAAAAAATGCAAGTCATACGTATTTAAAAGGGTTAAAAACTATGTACAGAGAAGGTACACACCGATTCTTTCTTTGATTAATCCATTAGTCTGAGCTAAAAATGGGGGTAAAGTAAGCAAACCTACTGATATGTTACAGCATAAAAGCAACAAGTTTTCAACAATTATGTTCAGTTTTTGTCACAGCAAAGTTTGGAAAACAACTTTAAAGATATCCTCACTGCGTCTGCTTGGATATTTATGGCGAACGAGAATTTAAACAGTAACTAGTGTTGAAAAATGACTGAACTTATTCAGGTTTCATGAGAGATTTGTGCAAAGTAAACTAAACTAAACTAAACTAAAGCTGAATCAAATTGATCTCGTCCTCAAGGGGATTCATGAGGGGGCAGTAGCTACGCACATCATTTCATCATCAGTGCCTAAAGTCGAGTTTTACAAACGGGGAACATCCCTTTCCGTGTCTAAATGTCGTAATGTTGTTATTCATTTTTTTTAGTTGATTTGCTACAGATGTATATCAGTTGAGATTGGGATGGCAAAAAAAAAAAAAAAAGAAAGAAAGAAAGAAACTGAAATTGAATCCCACACTGTCACCGTTTAAAGTAAACAAGCAGAAACCCAGAAAAATGACACGGGACACATTTAATAACCAGGTGCTGTTTCAACACCTGCACCACCCATCCTTCATATTTGGCTATAGCATCTAAACTGCCTGATATATGCGTATTCTGATTACCTAAAAAATAATAAAATAAAATCACCAGCTACAGTGCCTCATCAAAAGTACGTACTAACCCCAAGAAATTTTGCACATTTTTCCTGTTACAACCACAAACTTCACTGGATTTCACACAGACTTGTTTTTTTTTTAGGATACACGAGTGTGGCGAAATCTATAGATCTATGTTCATTACAAAATGCTGCGTGTGTCTGAAAACTAGCACCCTGAACACACCGTCTCCACAGCAGAATACGGCGGTGACACCGTCATACTGTGGGAATGCGTCTCTTCAGCTGAACATGGAAGCTGGTCGGAGTCGATGGGAAGATGGATGAAGCGAAATATAGCACCTAGAATCTCATTAAGAACCTTTGGAGAATTTGAACATTTTTCAAACTGCGTTTTCAGATTTTTAAATGAGAAAAAAACTATTTTAAAATCACATATTTTCATCCCGACTGGTTGCTTTGGACCCGCCGAAATCCGTCGAAGCTTGTGGTTGCAGCGGAAAGAAATCTGAAAAAGTTCAAGCGGTGTGACTTCCTTTTGTGCGGCGCTGCGGCTCTATTGACACCATTTGAATCCACTGAGGCTTGTAAACATATTTTGTTTTCTAAATCATATACTGGCATAGATTAATAAAGCCTGGCACCCTTCCGTGTTTGAACGCCTCCCAGGTTACAGAGACACGTCGTCCTACAGTGCATGCTCATGATTAGTAAAAAAAACTAACAAAAAAAATGATGTCTTATGGTGACCGAAACCAATCTAGTCTATTCAATTCATATTCTGTACTGGCAAGAAAAAAAAAAGATGTACAAAGTAAATGTGCATGCCCTAGACTCCTGCTTAGGAAGAACACCAACACATTGGGATCAACTGTGGGACTCGAGGCTCTAGTTGGATTTCGTCGACGGTTGGTTTTAGGTAGGCGGCAGTGAGCAGGGATCTTCGACAGAGACTCTACCATCCTACTCTTCCTCCTCCTCCTCCTCCTCATTCGCTGTTGACGATCGACGGGTGAACGAACTGAGGGTTGATGAAGGAGAATCCTGCGAACTCGGCCTGGTCGATGTTGGCTATCACCAGCTCGTCGGGCGGCGTGAGCTGGGGTTGGGTACGCGTGAAGAACTTGTCGAAGTTCTCCGCCCCTTTGCCACACTGTACGAAAAAAAATAAAAGAACAGACACACAAAGGAGAGAGGAGAGATGTTTAGATGGCAGGTATGTGGAGGTGTCAGAGGTAAACAGAAAGACGGGAACCTTTTGCAGAATAGCACAAACTGTTGATTCAGAGAAGCTCTGTAGTTTTTTTTTTCCACAAATTTACAGCAACTTGAAACAGGATTTGTATTCCCAAAACATTTCCACATTTTCTATACAAATTTTAAGATATTTTGTCTCACGAAACAAAACAAAACAAAACAGAACAGCACCTTTATGTGTAAGTAGAAGGAAGATAAACCCTGGTTTTCTTTTTTTTTTTTTTGCAGAGCCACGGTTTGCTGCAACTTCACATCCAAATCCAAACTCAATGTGTCTCTACCAGGTTTGTCTAAAGAGAACATTTTGCTCATTTGTTCCCCCAAATAGTTCAAACTTATTCAGAATCGATCTCTTAACATCAGTTTCTGTTTTTTATTTTTCCCCTAGAATCTCCACTGGATTTAGGTCGGACTTTGACTGGGCCATTAAAACCTTTCAATGTGCTGTGATCTAAACCACTTGGTTGTAAGTCTGACTGTGTATATATTTGGCTATGCTCCCGCTGGATGCTAAACCTTCATTCTAGCTAGAAATATTTATCATTATTTTTATTAGTTTTATTATTAAATGCTTATGTAACCCCAGTTCGTGAAGATGTGTTGTTGTCTGTTGGTAGAAATGATGCCTAATAAAACAGAGGAATGTACAAGAGAGAATAAGCAGGAAAAGAGAGTTCTCCTACTCATGGGGCTAACCTACATTGTTGCAAACATTTTAGCACACACAAACAAACACACACATACGCACTACAAACACGACAAGCATTTAAGTTTCCCTTAGGAGCAACTCCTCTGCAGTTGTCTGCTGATATCTATAAAGCCATTTCACGGCGCTCCATCACACACACACACACACACACACACACACACACACACACACACACACACACACACGCACACACACACACGCTGCAGAATAAATTAAGAGCGGATGGCAACCTAAAGCGCCTCTCACCACTGCATAAACTTTGACGCCCTACATAAGCGTGCTTCTCATTACTTGCAAATAAGATTAACACATCAAGGCTTGACTCAACACCAAGGCATGTTGGAGACTCTGTGGTCGAGTGGAAGAAAGTTCTCTGGTCTGTGGAGACCAACGTGAAGCTTTACGGCCATCAGAGAGGACGATGCGTTTGGTGGATACGACGGCAACCAGAAGCATCCGGCTAAAAGCTACACGGAAATGGTTTGAAGACAACAACTTGGATGTTCTGGAGTGGCCCAGTCAAAGCCCAGACATCAATGCCATAGGGTAAAGTTTCGGCATTCAGATCGGCCTATCCACACTGACTTTATGCCTTGATTGCATCCAAAGGTTTATCTAATAAATACATACTTGAAGGGGGTGAATGATTGTGCAATTACTAATTTTATGTTACATTTTTATTTTAAGTGAGATTAATTTTGTAGAGATCAGATTTCACTTTGAGATTAAAGTTTTAGTTTTGCCATTTTGGTCAAAGAGGCCCGTTGTTGCCCTGTGTGTTTTAGTCGTTGAGTTCCAGCGTTTCAGTGTCTGTCAGCGTCTCGTTATCGGCGCGTTAAGGTGCCTGTTAGAAAAGGTGCGGACCGCTCTGTTTTTTTTTTTCTTAACTCCTTTTTCCACTTCTGAACTTGCTGGCCAACATCAAACTCGATTCAACGGAGCCGAAAAGGAAAACTCGAGGGCGCAGATGTGTCCGAGAGGATTGCGCTTGAGTTTTATTTATTTTTTATCTTTGACAAAGTCCGCTGCCACCGTCAGGTGACATTCGCCCTGAGCGAGCGCCGCCCTGTCGCAGCGGATCGACGCCGCCAGATGAAAATCAAATGTGGCTCAACGTGCGCGCGCACACAAACAAACAGCGTCCTCCCTCCCCGCGCCGCGCGCGCACACCTGGCGGCTAATCGCCAGCGTCCTTCAATTGCCGGGCCTCTCCGTCCACTTGTCATCTTCTATCCATCACGGAGCAGTCATCGCTCAAGCGAGGCAGCACACTTTTTAAAAAAAAAAAAATTTTGACCTCCTACGACAATCTCCGGCACCGAAATGTCCCTTTGTGTGTCCCCGAGCGGTTGGTTCCCTTGTGACATCTGGCCGCCGCCGCGGGGGGCAACGCCGCCGCCGCCACCGCCTCTGTCGCAGTGTACGCGAAGCATATGCGGGATGAAGCTTCAGCTGCAGAACTGACAGCAGCACGCTTCGTTTATCCCAATATCTTGTCTTTTATTTCGCCGAACACGACCCAAGATTATCGCACGGGATTTTCCCCTCGATTTTGGAGCACCAAGCGCCAGAAATATGGAAGTCATGTCGCAGAAGCTGCTAGTAGAAAAAAAATGCTTGTTACATTTATTTTTTCCCCAAGAAAAACAAAAGGAAGGCAAGCGAACGCCTCATTAGGCAGTGATTCAGTCAGGCCTCAGTGGGTGAACTCTGGTCAGCATCTATCATGACACAGCGTCCTACATGAGTTTCTATGACCTACTTTCTCTCATCTTTAATCTGCCTCCCTCTCTCTTTACACACACGTCCCTTCATTTAACTACATTAAAAGAACACACACAGCCACTTAGGAAGATAAATAAGTCTGTGCCTCCATTAGGGTTGTGTTGAGACACACACTTTGACTCTTGTGTCTTTACTCCCTCTGTTTAAAGCTGGCATTATGAAAACTTTCCTTAGATTTTTTTCTTTTAAAATTGAATTAATACAATAAACAGCAGAGTAGTTGCATCTAATAGCAGATATGTGGTGCTGTTTTACAGTGAAAATGATTAAATATTTAGTCTTAATCACCTAATTTAGTTAAATGTAGCTGAAACTCTTGGGTTATTATTCAAAACTGAATTACTGTACCGTAAATGTAATCTAATGTAATAAAAATGTGTAACTGCAAAGGTTCCTCAGGTTTAACCAAAGTTTGCATTTATTACAGAGATTAGTTTTAACGACGTAAAAACTTCTTGTAGGGAAACATTTTTATTAGTTTAGGAAGATATTTTACTTTATGAGTCAAGGGTTTCGCAAACATGCATGAAAGAATCAAAGCAAAACTCCAGGTATATATATATATATATATGTATATATATATATATATATATATATATATATATATATATATATATATATATATATATATATATATATATATATATATATATATATATATATGTTGTTTTTGATGAGGTAATAAAATTATCACATGATGTAAGGCTAAAGAAAAAAGTTTATTTTATATTATACCGTCCCTTTAAGGTGAAAAGCAGGCAGTTGCATACGTGTCGGGTGTCACTGACTTATTTTTCTTTCAGCCACAGCAAGTCAGGACTTTATATTATTACAAATTGCTGTATATCTCAGTGGATGTGTGGCAAAGTATGTCATCCAAATATATTTCTTGGAAACTGCACCAACTCTTGCGTTTCTTTTGGATTATGATTCAGCAGCTCTATATCTGACCCACTTTTTTCCCCCATTTTCTCTTTTATTCAAAGCGTAAAGACGACTCCACGTTCACAAGCAAGTGTGAATTATGTTGGTGTACTGGAAATGAACCAGACTTTGAATACCAACACAGCTCAATGTTGCCGTTTTTCTTTCACCTACAATCCCACCTGCGGCAGACGGTCGCAAAGTGCCGCCATCGGCTTCTATAAATACGGACCAGTGCCGACTCCGTTTGCGTGACAGTCGTTCTACCGTCCTCTGTGTTGTCTCAGGTCCTGGTCTTGTACATACAGATGGCCTGACTTTCCCGCTCAGGCAGAGTTTCTTTCTTTTTCACTGCAATTCCCCAGCTGTTGCAACCAAATGAAGTGTGATTGATTGAGAGGCAAAGAAAAATGAAGAAAGAAGGCAAAGGAAAGAGGAGGAGGAGGATTTGGATTAGAGAGGCAGGAATGGATGAAGGGTGAGAGGGTGATGCTTAATGGTAGCCAGTTATCGGCAATGGACTCGGGAATAACGCGCCGTTACATGGCACAGGAGGTGGATCAGTCAACCCTTTGGCTCTCTGTCCAAATCTCTCTTCCCTCTAAGTATTTCTGCGTATATCCAGAGCCATGCCAGCATGCGCTTGTGCGGTGAACATGCGTGTTTAAATGCCTTAAACCAACCAGTACAGTGCCTTTCATAACGCTCGACTTTTCCATATTTTGTCAATAGTCATAAACTTCATTGTGTTTATTTGGGGATTTTTGCTTGAGAGCCAACCAGATAAGAGGTTTTCAAAACTTTCATGACCGAAAATCTAAAAGGTTTGTCGTCCATGTGCAATCAGCCCAATTTACTCCCAACAGCCACATAGTAAAGTTCAGCGTGAGTCGCCTCCAGCAGTCAGGCAATTAGCCGAGAGAGACCTCTTCTGTGCAAATGTAGGGGCGCTTAACAAGTTTTCAGTGAAATCATAATTTTGTTGCGATCCAGCCGCTTGTTCACGAGTCTCCAGTGATCAGAGGCACTTTTTGAAACCACGTCTCAGTGAAACTTTCCTGTAACTCCACCCATGAGGCGTGAAGTACTCCGCAGCTGCAGGGTCCCCCCCCTCCCCCCTTAAAGTTGCGCAAATTAAAACTGCGAAAATAAATGTAGTTTCAAATTTGGAAAAGTTCAACATGTTTGGATATTTTTTTAAGGCACTGCATATATACGCTCACTCTCCAGTACTCCAGTCTCTACTAGCATTCGATTCTCAACACAGCACACCCAAGCAACAAACTGATGCAGAAGCAGCAGAAACCTCCTTCGGAACTTTTTAAAATCTATACAAAACGTCTTTTCCTTCAGCCAACTCACTCACACACACACACACACAAACATTTTTCTTCGACATACACACACAAAGCTCACAATGCATCCACTCGATGGGTAAAAACTCAGTCAGGATTCACCTTATCGGAGGAGGTGGGGCCCTTGAGGGTTGAAGAAGTGGAGAGGGGAAGTTTTTAAAATGAACACACACGGACACACACTCATCTGTAAACAACGCTGAGGGAAGTATTTGGTTCCTGTGTTTGTTTTTCCCTGAAGGAAATGCAGCGTACATGTTTCCTCTACGGAGCTGGGAGTCTTTACTTGGATCAATGTTCATGAATTTGGGTCATATTTTATTTTATTTTTCATATTGTAATTTGATCTGTGTGTATGTGTATGCTGCAACTGCACAGTAATTTCCCTGTTGGGATGAATAAAGTACTTCTATTCTATTCTATTCTATTCTATTCTAAATTATTTAAAGGGTGAAGTTTGGATTCAGGATTTATTATCAGCAGTGGATCACTTATTACAATTTCTTTTTTGGAACATTTTTAAAAATGATCATTAAAGTGACTATTTTGGTTGTTTCTTAATTTTTATTCAAAATCATCAGTGATTTGATGATTTTTGTGTTGGTGTTCATACCAATAAGCACATAGAACCAATTTTTATCAGTAGAAGAAGAACTTGTATCAGTTCATTTAATTGAAAGATGTACATCTCAATAAAGCAGAATTAGCAAAGCAGCTTTTCAACGTTCATGTTGGCATCATTTTTTAAAGAAGGCTACAGAAATGAAAAACTATATTTTAGTTTGTTGAGGAAATGTTGGACAAAAAGCATTATGGGACCAAACCCATTCAGGGATTCTTACTGTATCTCTGACGTTTGGTTTTTATTAGTAAATGTAGCATGTGCAAGAATTTCAAATGTACGTGGTTTGGTGATGGTAGATAAAAGCTTCATTCTTTTTTGGGATAAAAACGTTCAAATTCCCAAAGGGAAATGCCTCCACTGTGTGCTGCACAAAGATAAGGCATATCTGTCGTGTGTGATTGTTTGAGCGAAAAGCTCTGGGAAACTCAGATAAGACTTTTTAAGCTCTAATAATCAGAACGAGAACAGCAACTAATGTAAAGATAAGGATTAGTTTGTGTGGATTGAATTTCCTCAATGCCACAAATCTTATGATAAAAAGAAAAACAGCTCTACTTGACGTACAAACATGTTCAACTTTGTAAGAAAGCTTGAATGAAATGTGGCATCACATAAAATGAGTTTGTAAAAGGAACAAATTGTTCATACTAAAAGTGCTGTGTGCTCAGATTTACAGAATTTGTTGATGATCAAAATGCAAAAGTATAAAGAAGAAACTAAATATTACATATATGTTGTTAAATGTTGGGAGAGTCAGATTTTTTTTTATCTGAATGTTTTATTTAGTTATTCTGCATCCTAATGTGACTCCAGCTGAATCAGACGTCCAGGAAGGTTCTGTATTGTTTCTGTCTGTGCTGTTTCCAAGCTTTAAAATGATCATGTGACATTTTTGTTTCAGTGCTCCAGATGCAATCATATACAAAAAAACTCTTTCCATAGATTACATGAATATATTTAGGAAATGTCACAATTTATTCCACCATTTATTGTGGTACAAACAACTGTTGTCACCACTGTTATAGGAAGTGTATAAAACCTTCTTATTAATTTATATTACTTTAGAATAGGCTCAACTTGAATTTTTTGGGAGGCATACTAAAAATGCTTATTTCTGCCCTACCATTGCAAATATAAACATGTTGAATTTGCTAAACTTTGACTAAAACCACGTAGTCAGATGAGTCTGAGATGCATGGCAACACAATGAGACTGAGTTTGGAGCGAAAATGATTCATTGTTAAATATGATGGATAAAGCAATAAAATGTGTATTTTAAGTGTTTTTCTAAACATCTTGTTTCGGGCTGAAACAATTAATCGTGATGAATCGATTAGTGAAATAATGGTCAACGAATTTAGTAATCAATTCATCGTTAACTGGGGAATTCAGACTGAAAGGAGGCCATTTGCTGAAAGAAAACCACATATTCAGAGCCAAAACTGTACAAAAATAATTACATATTTTGCATTTCAGATGAACAACAACAATAAAAAAATGTGGTCTGTAAATATATTTTAGCCAAAATTCACCAAAGAAATGCTGTTATTGCATTTTAGGCAATACAATGAGTATTTTCTTCTTTAAAAAAGAAATTGAATTATTTGGTTATGTGTATTTTTTATGTATATCTAATATTATATATAAAAAAGTGGATAAGAAATATGTAGAATGTCCAAGTTGTTTTTTTTATCTGATTAGTCAGATAAAAACCCTGTAATATCATTTAATCATCAGAATAATCGATTACTAAAATACTCGTTAGATTCAGCCCTGTTGTTAATCGGAGCTGCCAACAAATTTGTGTGTCCAATCTGGTTCAATTAAACTTTTGTAGAAAAATATCTAGAGTTTCTTTGGATGACAAAGTTATTTGATTTAGGTTTATGTTGATACTTTTCTTTTCTGATGATGACGATGAATTTTCTACTTCAGGTCAAAAAAAGAAGAAAGATTTACTTCCACTAAAATGATTATTTTGCAGACAGGATGGATGAGCAGTGAAAGTCTTAGCAGGAGGAAAACAAACACCTTTTTTTCCCTGCACCTTTTATCGTGCATAAACCTGAACCGTAGAAATAATCCTCGTAAGGAGAAGCGTTAGGACTTATCATAATCTACTGCCGAAAGGTGTTAGGAAAACCTGTGGCTTTCTGCAGCCTGGATGTGTCGACTTACCACTTTGGGCTTGAAGGGCGGCTGTATCTCTCTGTTCTCCAGGCGCTCCCAGTCGATCCGTCTGAAGAAGGCGTGTTCTCTGATGTCCCGCTCTCCTTCGGCGCCGCAGCCCAAACGCTTTGCTGGATGTTTGTTCATCAGCTGTTCGAGTGAGGAGATAAATATATGAGACGACAAAACATTCCTCTGTAACATGAGCTGCAGCACTTCAGCTCAGATTTTGGATCAAAAATGAGACGCTGTCTGAATGTCAAGTCTAGTTTATTCGTATAAAACATTTCAGCAGCAAGGCCATTCAAAGTATTTTGCAGAATACAATAACCAATCAGAATCATCGAGCCAGTACACATCAATATATGTTGATCCATTTTCCAGTTACTAGGAATCAAAAAGCAACTCTAAACAGCTGAGTTTTTAGCTCAGTGTTTCGGCATTTTTGCAGTTTTCTGGAAGTTTCCTCCAAATTTTTTGGCGTACAGAAACTGAATGCTGCCTAAGAAAGAAAAAAGTAACTCTAAATTCCTCGTAGCCAGTTTTCTAGCAGAAAAATGGGCTTTAACAATCATATAAATGTAACTCTTTTATTTTCACCCTAAAGGTTCAAGTCTTAGTCCCCAGATTTCATCAGGAAAAACAGAAAGCATAAATTAGAAAAGTGCAGAGTGAGATGGTTGGAATGTGCGTGCTGATACAAAATTGCTTTCCTATGCAATGATGCAACAAAATACAATAAAGTGGCTCAATTAATCCCTAAATATGGTTAAAAATGTCCCTTTGTAGCAGATAAACGTTTCTGGTTTTGAAACTAGAGGCTCACATTGGCATCACTTTATGTGAAAGCTAAATAAACGATTAATGACAGCAACATCTACAAAAAAAAAAAGAGACCTAGTAGCTTTGGATCTTTTTGTTTGAATGTATCTCAGTAAGAAGTGATCACCTCTCCGTTCTTTCGCATCTCTCGACATTCGATTTCGCTGCGTTTCTAGGTCAGCGGATGACAGCTGACAGATGGGCCTACAATGTGTGACATAATGGCTTTCCCCTCGTTTTCCCTCCGCCTGCTCTGCCTTTAGAGAAACGCCGTCTCTTCAGCTCACCCTGACAATTTTCACCCAGTCTAGAAAGTAAAACAAGACACATATGCCGGCCCAGAACATGGAAAGCTGTGCAAAATTGATGTTGATGTGACTTTACCTAACCGAGTTAGAAATAATGCCCTACTGTTTTGATAACTTTCAAAAGAAAGCACATTTAGCTGGAAGAGATATCCAAAGTTTCACAATGTGACAAAGCAACACGGGCTTAAAATGAGATATTTATGATTAATAAATCTAAAGTAAACATTAATTTACCGCAGCAACACTTTGTTCAGATGAAACAGAGAAGGGACGGGAAGGATTGATGCAGAGCCTGTTGGTTTCAGGATTACCAAAGGCAGAACAAATACAGTGAGTTATTATTAGTGGGATGTTTCACTAATAACCAGTTTAACCATTAACCAGGCCGCTGAGCTGGGGTTACTCAGCACCCCTAAGAAACATGGCTACCACTTCAATCCTACAGAAAAGGTTACGAACTACGATTAATGGACCAGCTCAAACAAACAATACAACTTCTGCTAAGAAAACTCATCAAATATCCTGCTATATGTATGTGTGGTTTCTTTGCCACTTGCTATGAATAATCCTCGACGAGTTCTACCTTTGGAGGCCAATTCTGTGTTATATCAATAGTAAGGGTTTTTAAAACTGGAGAACAGAAAAACATGTTAACACACATAATAACTTACGTACAAATGCAGGGGTGCGCCAATTTCAGTTTTCTGGCTGTTGGCCAATTATCGATCTTTTAAAAAGCCTGACCTGCCGATTCAGATTTTTGCAGATATACATGTATTTTTTGTCTGAAATGTTACTAGCGAGAAAGTTGCTGAGTTGGTAACTATTGGGGTCACTATTGTTGACAGCAGACATGACCTGGTGCGTAGATCTATCAGTCAAACCTCTGTCACGGACAGCAGAAGAGGTCAGTGGCTGATTTTTAAACCTTTGCCGAGGCAGATAAGATCGCTGGATAAGATCAGCTCCACATGTAAAAATCGGATGATGACCGATCCCCCAAAATTAAGGAAACTGGCACCGATAAATCAGCTGTGTGATAAATCGGTGCACCCCTATTCAAAAGCATTTAACTCCTGTCATTGATGACCATCATCATCATTAACACACTTCCATAAAACTGAAAAGCCACAATAAATGGAATACTGACCAACATATTTGATGTGTTTTGATGATGACTCTCAACAAAATGTAATGTTTGCTTCCGGTTTCTCGATTGGTGATTGAACGTTGTTCCTATAACTTTTTATTTTTGAACATTTTTTGTTGATCCGAGGGAGAAACAAAGGTAGTTTGTGGGTTCAGGTCTGCCCACAGGCTGCCAGTCAGTGAAAGACATAACCCTGCTGCCAAACACGCCAACAGGACGAAACGCCTCACACTTTGAGAAACTCTTGAAGCTCAGCGACTCCGATTGGTCTGGAAGCCTCATGTCAAAGTGTGACGTACAATCATCACCACAGACTATTTTAAATAAATAAATAAATAAAGTGTGGACATTTTAATCAGATTTCTCCCACTGGTGATAACGGCCTGACTTCAACACATCAGGACCAAATTAGCTGATCATTTAGTCACAAGTGCTGCAGCTTTGATGAAACTTTGCAGCTCCATCCAGTTCCTGCTGAGAGCTTTAAAAGTAGCAGACAGGATGGGCAACGAGGCGAGAATAAATACTTATACAATAAAAATTAGAGAGTAAGATGAGATCTTTATCTGGGGGATAAGAAGAGCAAAGCTTTTTAAAACATGTTTCATTATTATTATTATTATTATTATTATTATTATTATTATTATTATCCTTTTTAAATAACTGTATTTGGTAATCAGTGTTTGACCAGAACAAGAGCTTTGAGATTAAACTCCTGATTAGAAATATTGTGTGAAACTTTCATATCCTCCAAGCGTAAGTGTCATTTTTCATGCTCTTCCTGTTCTGAATAGTGCGCGTCTATTGGGATCAAAGGTGTGAAGTTCGCAGCGTTCACTGTGTCCAGCACCAATAATCTTAAATTCAGTGTCTATGCAGTGAAATAAAGTGATGTTATTCATTTATCGGAGCCGTATTTAAGTATCCGCTGTGTTCTTTGTGCAGCAGTGGTACAATAAATCTGATTCGCGTGGCGTGTGAGCGCTGCAGGGCTTTTTCTTCTCTGACTAGTCTGAAAGAAAACAGTGGCAGGCTTGGTTATGTAGTGATGAAAGTGTGTATGCTGCAGTGTTGAATGTGCTGTAAGGTGATGCAGGAGTGTTATCTTCCCCGTCATCGTGTCTTTCTACAACATTAAAAGAAAAGGCAAATAGGCAACAATGTGACTGAGGCAGAAAAAGGCTTTATGAGAAAAAAACCCCCACAGGGAAACACGGGGTAAAGTAAAAGAACAACTAACAAAACTCAGCTAAATGTAAATAATCAAAAAGCCCTGACGCAACAACATGTCACCGGGAAACAGGAAGTGATGGATTACTGATCAAACGTTCATCACCACTTAAATAATCACTTAAATTAGAAAAATGCTTCATTTATTTTAACTTTAATAGAGTTGTTAGCTGTACTGCTAATTATCTCACTAATCACAAAAAATATATGTTTCCACTTTGTTTTACAGCTAAGTAAATGTTCTCAAATTAAAGGTTGAAATTTTAAAGTGTCTTTATGGCACCAAAATAGAAACGCTAATTTATTTTACGGCCTTTACACATCAGGGGTGCCAATAATAGCGGTGTATTACACGTTTCCAAGATTCCAGCAGATCTTCAACATCACTTTGCTTCCTAAAACTATCCCTCCGTCTCTCTTCGTCTTCTCTAATCCTTCCTTCTCGTAATCGCTTTACAATCTTCAAACTTCTTGTCTTTAGATTCTGGTTAGAATTGTGTGTTAATCCGTGACAGCGCTGCTCAGGAATTCAAGAAACACATATATTGATGAACATTTGACTGAAATTGTTTGAAAACTTTTGCTCTTATAAGGGAAGTAAATCTCCACAGTGTGAGAATATAAACAGGGTTAAAGCAGCAGAGTGTCGGGCTGCAGGACGCAGATGCATTTCTCAGCAAAACGCAAACTGAAGGAAAAAGAGGACAAAAACAATTCAGTGGAGAGGAAGGGACAGTAAGACGAAGCACATTAGTGCACAGTTCACCAACGTTGCAGGGCCTCAGGATACAAAGAAAACTACGGCTTTTATATTAAATTCTTCTAACACACAAGTCGTTTTCTTTTTTCCTCTGTGTCGGTTGGGAATATTTTTGACATCGTTTGGTTTATCAATAGTCTCATTTCTGCAGGAGAAACGCCGAAAGCGGCGCTGTCAAAGCCCGATCCTCACCTTCTGCTTATATTGATATCATACTGTGAGAAATCTGTTTAGGACATTTCTCATCTTCCTCACACCACCTTATTGACATTCTGAGGTTGGGATTTTGAGCATCATTATGCAAAAGACAAAAACAAAAGAACACCATAAAATCTTAGCTCACGTTTGAATCTAGCTGTAAAACAATTAAATTGTTAAATAAATTGTGCAGCATCCCAACATCTGTAAATCCAAATTGATCTGGCTGTGCTATGTGGACATATATTTTCATTTTTAAGTTTATCACCTTATAAGAGAATCTCAAGTTATAAGCGCTAATGTTAGAAGCTCTTATAACATTAGTTAATGTTGTAAAAGCCACAATAAAAAAAAAATTTGAAAAAAATGAAGAGCATATTTTTAGAGGAGGAAAGCAGACATATGCATGAACATGCACAAATAAATGCCCCCTAAAACATTCCCAGCAGCTGGATTTCCAGCTAATGGCTAATAGTGATGATGAAAACACCACTGTAATCTACAACTGAAGTTAAAACAATCTCCTTTTAAAATTTGTATCATTACTATTAACCATAAAATTTCACATATTTGCTAAATGGAAACATATTAATTAAAAAAAGGCATGTTTTAAAAAAAAATTGAAATATGAAT
The DNA here is from genome assembly GCF_051168715.1 of Poecilia mexicana. Lineage (NCBI taxonomy): Eukaryota > Metazoa > Chordata > Actinopteri > Cyprinodontiformes > Poeciliidae > Poecilia > Poecilia mexicana. The sequence goes on along the minus strand of NW_028263371.1, from coordinate 6,034,035 downwards.
CTATTGCACCACCATGATTTAGCGCGTGATTTAGAACGAGTTGTTTCATGTGTGTTTTAGTTGCATTTGTTGATTTGTTGTTTAATGAAAACACTGCAATTACAAAATTGTCTTTTTAAAAAAAATTTTAAAAGCATTAAACGAATATCAACGTTAGCGTTACCGACGGTTACCAATGGACATACTGGCCCAAACGTTGCAGCGGAAAACCCCCCAACTGAATGCGAATGTTATTATTGCAAAGAAAAATTTTAAAATACAACCATATTTATTTACAAAATAGTAAGTAAAAGATAAAAATTACTAAAGTTTTTCTCTTTTTTAAAAGCACAGTCATTAGCGAGAAAATAAAAAAGAAAACGGTCATTAAGTTCGAGTAATCCTCCAACTTAATCAGGCTTTAATAAATAAACTTAAAACACGACTAAAAAAATACAAATTCAAATGCATATTTTATTTTAAGCTAGATGAAAAAAAAAAAAAAAAGCTCACATAATCCAGTTTTCACAGTTACAATAAAACAAAACAAGGAAAGTAATTCCTCATCCGCTCACCCCTTTGCAGATGGAGACGGCTTCTTTGGACATGGACTTTGGGTAGGAGACGTTGTGCTCCATGATGGACTGGAACAGCTCGTCTTCGTCCTCACCATCAAACGGAGGCTGTGGGTGGAGGGACACCAGGGTTTCATCCGTCATCACAAAGTTTACAAATACGTTCAGTCGGCAAAGCCTCATCACGGATCGCCTCCGTTTCGAACCGAATTAACGGCTGCAGACGCAGCGAGGCTTTCACACTTTATTCCCTCTGCATTGACCGTTTCCACTAACAATACACAGGAAGCGACATTTAAAAGATGTTTTCACCTGAACAAAAGAGGAAAAACAGCCAGAAACAGTGGCTGTGAAACATTAGATCATGTTTCACAGGAAGACCTTGTGAGGTCAGTGAAGTGGATGACCCAGCTCCCCCCCTCCCCCGCTCACTGGCTCGTTATCATCAGTTACCACAATATGGCTGCTCTGACAGTCTATAAAATGAATTATTCGTCATTTCCACACCAGCGGCCCTCATCGACTAGAGGTAGCCTGTCTGCATGAATATATATGTCCTCCTGCTTTTTTCCTTTAATATCATCGATCTACTGGATATTCCTTTAGCGCCGCTTTGACAGAACAGGAGGTATATGAGTGATTTTGTGTTATTTCACGTTTAGTTTGTAAAACTTGAAAAGCTTTAAGGTCGTGGTGACACAAAGTTATGAGTTTAGATTGATGATGTACATAAAGTGTATATATATATATATATATATTTATTTATTTACATATATATTTTTTTCTTTTTTTTTTAGTTTGTTTACTGGTGTGAAGCACTCACCTGTCCTGCCAGCATTTCGTAAAGCAGAACTCCATACGCCCACCAGTCTACGGAGCGTCCGTACGGCTGATACGAAATGATCTGGTGAGGAGAGAGAGAGATAAAAAGAGACAAATTTCAGCTTCAGCTCAAACAGGCAGAGCAACGTCACGTTTTCCCTCTGAGTGACGAGAACGTGAGAGTGGGTACAGGTTTTCACGACGGTGACAATCTCCTCCGAACATTTTAATTCAGACAGGCAGGATCCCAGTGGAGCTGCTTAATATTCAGAGTGGGATTTTAATCCTTTTAGGCTTGAGAGATTAGAAAATCTGTCAGTGCTAGTGGCTGAAAGAATATAAGAAATGCTGAAGTTTTAATTTGGAAAAATACACATTTTGTGCTATTAGATGTTTTTATTTATGCTTTATGACAATGGAAAACAGCTTTTTGAGCATAAGAAAGCGAATAATCAAAGGCAGTAGAGACATTTGCCAGTGTGCTGCTTTAGAAAGCAGGATAAATGTGTCACATTAGACCTGCAACTATCAAATACTTTATGATTTAGTTTAATTAAGCCATTCATTTTACCACCATCTGAAAGTACATCAAAATACAGAAAAAAGTGTAATATAAGAAAACTATGACGGAAAACTAGTAAAAAAGTATTGATACAGACTGATAAAGACGCTTATTTCATGATATTGTAATATTGTTCAGCCTTACCATAATTAGACTATTTCTGTGTTTAAAATCCATTTTAATTAGTTATTATTTAGGATTATTTTCTACAAAATTGAGTTTGATTAGTTTGAATTTAATTACTGAAATTCATGGTTTGGGTAATGTTATCATTAATCAAATCTATATGAGTTATAACAACATTTAATTTCCCTTTGGGATCAGTAAAGTTGAATTTGTATCATTTGAAGGCAAAATTTTACCAAGTATTTTTTTTTGTCCAGTTTCTAGTGAAAATATCTTAGTACACTTAAAATAAGACTAAACTGATTAATAAGCAACTTTTGAGCAAGATATAGAAGCTTGTTTAAGTCAATAATTCCTTAATATTGATTAAAACAACTACTAGTTCCACTGGTGGAATATTTCATTTATAATATGAAATGTTATGTGAAATAATCTGATGATGTAAGAAATTAAACAAATATTTCAGTCAGTCTTTAAACAGAAAAATAAAACAGATTTAAAGCTCTGACATCTCTATATTTCCTCCTTCCGTCGGGCTGCATAGTGTCCGTCTCTAGGCAACCACAAGCACGTCGGTCCGTAGCGTTCTGGGGGTCCTTTAGCTCACACCATGACAATTTAGCTGACCTTAATATTTCCTGTTTTATTTTGGTCATTATTGTTACACTTAGTGCTGATATGTGTGTGATAGGCGTGTCTATCAGACATTTATAGAAATACGGAACAACTCGTGTCCCGTTTCGGTTCAATACGTGACGCAACAGTTAACAGCCAAATACGAGACGATTCCGTATTTTAAGGGATGGGTGGCAACCCTACATGTGGGAGTTATTCAATTCTTTCGCCAGCTGATCATTTTTCACAGCTTGACTTTATCTGATGTTTGATGTGAAGGAGGCCTAGCTGGCACTGCAGAGGACAAACTGCTCCTGGATCCCAGGAAGCTGCTCTCCCTGCAGACATGCTCTGCGTTGACAGACGGAGCTCCTGCGGGTCGCTCTGACACTCGCTAAGGTTATTGCTCTCATCCGGTGAACTTCATTCACCACACTCTGAGGACACACATAATGTATTTGCACTTCCCAACTGTTTACACATCATGAAAATAAAAAAAAAAAAAAAAAATCGGCTGCATGCACGAGACGTGGACAGTGAATGCAACCTTGTGGATCAACAAATCCCTCCAAAAATATTCACACCCTTTCAGTCTATTCCCACGTTGGCGCGTTGCACACGCAAAAACGTCAGTGCAATTTTTTATCAGGATTTTATGCGATCGGTCAACATAAAGTAGTTGATGTTTTAAATATTTCTAATTAGGATTTCAGCAACACAATATGCCAGTGTGTAACGTCTGTGAGAGCTGCGGAGGGTGTTTTCCTATTTAATCTGAGATTAAGTTGTGGAAAAGTTCACAACAACTTTAGATTATTGCCCAAAATCCCACATAGCAGTGTTCAAACCAGCTTCTGAAAATGGAAAAAGAAGATGGCACAACTCCCAAACCTGCCCAGTCAAAGTCTTTTAACTCGTTAACTGTCATGATGACGGTGGAGCTATCGATTTACAATGAAGTGTTTTGATGGTGACGATTTAGGAGTAAAGAAACATTAATTAAAGACGTAGCTTTGGAGGAGCTGCATGTGTCCACAACTCAGGTGAGAAAAATTGGAGACACAACTGACTTCATCAGTCTTGCATTTCAAAACTGTGGCCTTCATGAGTAACAAGAATGAACCATTGCTGTAAAAAAAAAAGGCCATAAAAAATCCCATTCGCAGTTTGTCACAAGACAGTGCAGGAGGAACATGCAGTTCAAGGCGCTTTGGTCAAATGAAACCAAAATGAAATGTTTTATCTTAATTTGAAACCCTTTACATGTCCTGAGGAGCTCATCTGAACAATCGATTCCCAATCAAGTCTGTTAGCAACATGCTACGGGAATGCCTTCCTCCTGAAGCCGGTCGCAGTTGATTTCATTGGCCCAGTCAAAGTCCACACCTAAACCCAATTATCTGTAACAAGACTTGAACACTGTCCTTTAGAGTCGTTCCCCTTTCAATCTGACAGAACTGCAGCTACTCTCCAAACAGGACGGTCTCTGTAGATGTACAACAACTGGTTGTACATTTAACAGTTATCCTGTACTTTCTATTGGCCTAACTCATAAAGTGCTAATAAGATACATGAAGGTTTGAGGATGTAATCTGACATCATGTGAAACAGTACAAGAGATACAAATGCTTTTGCTGGTCACTTTAAAACATGAGATGTTGCTGCTCCCACACACACCCACACACACACACACACACACACACAAAATCCACTGTGATACAAGCGTCATGCATCTCCTCAGGTCCTGTTCGGAGTCAGGACCGATGACCTCTGCTGTACGCGAACCCGCCCTCAGGAACTCATTTAACGTTTACAGGACAACATTTAGCCAAAACCGGCAGCAGAGATGGGGAAAAAAAACCCACATAAAGTCACACACAACATATACATGTGGATAGAAAGAGAGTTGTGTGGAAGCAGATCTACTCTGGGAATCACAACCTTCACCTAACCACTGCCTTTCCCTGCGGGAACACAAAGCAGGCACACAAATAAACGCAGGTGGGGGAAACGTTCCTCCGGCGCATGATGCTCTCCTGAGGGCTGATGGGAGACAGCTGGGCGTGTAGCAGACAGCGCAGAAAATCAAAGCTGCCGTTCACAACTTTTTCTTCTATTCACCGATTTTGCCAAGTAAAAAACAAATTGACTGGGGATAATCCAAGTCAAAGGGAGAAAGCCCAGACTGTGCTGGAAATTAGATTTTTTTTTTTTTTTTGAGAAGAATTGCACATTCATAAAAACATATAAACTCCTTTTGTAAGCTCTGAAATGTTTGACAAAACTCCACAATCCTCCGTTTAAAATCCTTTCACAACTTCAAATACCACAAAGACGAGTGCAGCTTAATCCTGTCTGGCTGAAGCAAAGGAGCTGTAACTGGTACGCTGAAGGTGAGCCGCCTGACTTTTACTCAGACAGGTGATAGCTGCTTCTGGCCGAAGGGCGTGATGAGCTGGGACACAGCAGGGAGCAACTGGAGGATCTTTAAGAAGGGAAACTGAATAAAAGGCGAGCAAAGCGCGCTGAATCGTCTCAGGCATCTCTTTTTGTCACCATTAATTCCTGTACCACGCGGTAAACAGGTTAATATTTAATGTCTTGTCTCTGCTCATTCTCAACGACAGAATTTGATTTGTGAAATTCATTGTGAAGGACAGCCGTCTGTGAAGAATGGCCGTCCTTCCCCCCCTCTCAGCCCGACGCTGGACGCAGGTCGATGCGCTGCTCATGTCCAACTGGGTGTCCAGTCGCTGCTGGACTGGACAACAGCTAATAATGCCGCCAGCGTTTTGTGCGCATGAATAAAAACGTTAAAAACCAAATTAAATTTAAATGAAATACAACAGAGTTCAACAGTAGGTTCAGTTTGTACGGCTTCATTTGAGAAAATGGTGTTAATAATTAAATCGCATATGAGAAACGTATCTATTTTTTATACTGTTACATCTTTATGTTTTATTTACATTATTCCTCTGAGTGATTGAAATTTGCTTCAACTTCCTTTACTCTTATACTCTAAATTTATGATGGAAAACAGACTAAATGTCAGCAGCGCTGTGAAGGCCCAACAGGACTGAGTTCAAAAACTTCAGAGGGACAGGAGGGGAATACGAAAGGTAAATAATTAATAACCGGTAAAGTGGATTCCCACTGAGCTCATCTCTTCTTGTGATTTCTATCGGACAGATTGGCTGGAGTCGTGAACTATTTATCCCCTCATTTTCCTCGGACTTCAGTCAAGCGCCAAGCGAAATTACTCACAAAACTGGTTTGGGAATACACTGGACTATCCGCGCTTTTCTGCGCGGCAGCTCAAAATGTTTTTGGCTGAAAGATTGAGAGTGTGATTTGGTTTCTCAAAAGCTCTAAAAAAAAAAAAAAAAAAGACTTTTTTGGAGGCATTCACATTCAGAGCTTTCCAAATTCTACTATGGAGGTTTTGTTACCAGCTAAGAAAAAGATGTTCAACTTTAATTATTACATGAAACTGTAATTTCAAAGAATTGCAGGTGAAAAGGTGAAAACCAGTCTTATTTATGTTTTGTTGAGTTCAAATCCTCGGCTGCCTTCAAAGCTTTAGATGGGACGTATTTGGAAAAGAGCCTCTCTTTTATCTCATTTCGTGTTTTTAATTAGCCAGAGAGTCAAAGACCACACCGTGAGCGTGAAACCTCCGAGATCCTTGAGCTCGCTTCTTTGTCTTCCCACAGGAAATCCACCGACCTTCTCTGACATGACAGCTGACAACAAAATCAGCCGAATGCTCTGAAGACACACGAGATCCGACATGTTTCAACATGTGCAGAAAGAGAGGCGAACACTTGGCCCTGCAAACCGAAAGACTAACGGAGAAGCTCAGAAATCTGGTTCACTCTGGACCTCGGTCCAAAAATAGACCCAACGCAACAAAAGACATTGAAAGAAATTAGCCCCGTTTACCTCGTGACACGTGTTTAATACGGAGAGACAAGCTGCTCTAAACGTTGCTGATCTGCTAAGCGGAAAGTTTTAAAACACCAGAGCAAAGTAGGTTAATGCCAGACAGCACATCACTAAGGTCCTGTACTGCAGCACGGCACATTTGGTGCACTGTGTCACTGGAATTTGACCTTAGAGCCTCTCTAGCGACATTCTGTACAACCTAGAATATAGGCATGTAGACACATCAGGCCAACGGAGCGCAGATATCTGCAGCCTCGTGTCAGGTCCGCTAAGACGAAATAACAACTAAAGGGAAGTGACAGAGGTGGGAAAAAACCTGTCAAAACGGAGGAATGTAGACAAATTTCAACAATGGGTGGTTTTCTTGTGAAAAACAAAATAAACAATGACACGTAGCTGGCAGTGGCTGCATTATGTTAGCACATATAAAAATAACTCACTGAATAGACAAGAGCAGGAGGATGTTCACTGCATTTAGATGAGACAAAAAAAGTCCATTAGAGGTAAGCGATACTGCAAATTTTTGGTATCGATGCGATACAGAGTAAATACAAGACCAGGATCCCCGATACTGATACTTTTTACTTAAGCTTGATGTATCATCCAACTTCTGACCTTGTGGTTTTTTTAATTTGAATTATTTTCTCCAAATCAAGAAAAAAAAATTGGACTACAAATTGGACCAGCTGTCTACAAAATATTACGATAATATATCAACATGACAGTAAGAGTAGAAAAGCAGAACAAAAATGCGAGCATTTTTCATCAACAAATAAAATGTGCAACACATCAGTATCATATCTGAGGTACAGTTGAGAAACTAGAATGGAAACTACAATAACATTTCAAGAGGGAGTCTGAAACTAAAGTATTGATCCGACATTATTGATATTTTGAGTTGATTAGTGAGATGTAATGGAGAAGGTAGACATCTAGTCTTTAGTAACCGTGGATAAAATGCCCCACCATCATGTAGCCTACATGTATAAAACAAGTGGTTAGTAAAGTCTGGTGTGAACAGATTTGATCAAATCAACAAACACATCAGGAGGGCGGCTCGGTTTCTAAGTTAACTATTTCTATGAGTTAACTAATTTGCCACTTCCACAGGGAAATTAGCTTGATTTGAACAAGGAGAAACCATGGGGAAACAATCTCAGTCACTCCGTTCAATATTCCTTTTGCTCACTTCGACGTCCGTCGTGGTTCAATACAGTTAAACAGAACAAACACAACAATATGCCACCAAGCTGGTGGACTGCCGTCCTTTCAGAGTATTTCTTTTTCCAATTATCCTGAAAATCGTAATGTCACCAGCAATTTATGTTTCTAAGGGAGAGAGCAGCGTGTTGAAAACTACAAAAAGTTTCAAGAGTCAAAGAGTGCAGCTGAGGTGACATAGAAATATAATGCGGGTTGTGAAAAAGAAACAAAACAACAACAAAAAGAGAAATAAAACAGAGGACAGTTAGAGTTCAGCACAAGACACCAGATCCGTTTGAGGCCACCCTGCAAAGCTTTGTGCTAATGTGACTCCGCTGTGACTCGCTGCCCTTGCCACGACACCGTCAGTGGACGACAACAGTTTCAGGCCACCGTGGCTTTTGTTCTCCGAACCGGCATATTCGTCTTTCGGCTCTGATAATAGGAAACCGGTTCTCCTCCCTGGTGTCCAGAAGAAGCCGATGCATTTCCTCCCGCCGCGGCCGATAAGACGACAACGGTCAGGCACGACTTGCACTCGTCACTCTCGCCCTGCAATCTGCTCCATTTGTGTTACTGCATGGAAGCTCCTGGTCAGCAGAGCTGATTCACTCAGCGTGTGTGTGTGTGTGTGTGTGCGTGTGCGTGTGTGTGAACTTTGTACAAAGATAAAGTGGGCTGAAACTAAATAATAACATGATCTGAATATATCTAAGATTTCTTGCGTGTTTAAGCTCAGATTTTTTTAACATATGTATGTTTGTCTTTGTTTATGCTTGTGGCTTCGACAGCGTGCGTTTCAGTGTGTTGCTGGAGAGAGGTCCGTTCGTGTGCGTGTGTGTGTGTGTGCGTGTGTGTGTGTGCGTGTGTGTGTGTGCGTGTGTGTGTGTGTGGGCTTGCCGCAGACATCTCTCATCCATTAGGCTTAATGCTACATGACAGTTCTGGATCACACTGCTAGCTATTCACGGCCACTCTCCTCACCGCAAACATACAAGCACGCGAGTAGCAACCTATGTTTCTTTAGTCCTTGCTTACGAGGAGCACGGGCTGGAAGGATTGTTTTTCTTTCTGAAGGCTAAAAAAAAACAAAAAAAAACAAACAAAAAAAAAAAAAAAACATTTTGTGTTCGAATGCAACAACACCAGCTGCTGTAGAGGGCGCTACGTGAGTGTTTGACTCAGTGTCACTGTTGGGTTCCTTGGGGAACTCTGTGCACTATAAAGCAAATGGCCGTGCATCAGGTCACAGCTGAGTGGCTTTCTTCTAAAAGGATTTCTTTGAACTTGCAGCTGTTTTCTGGTTTCCTTCACTGATTATATTAATGAGCCGTCTGGGGGCTCATGAAAAGAACACGACTTTTATCGAGGTGTTTTCTAATTCAATGAGTTTACATTCGAAATTCCTCTTATAACTCTGAGCAGATGATTAGCATTTCAAAAGCTCAAGTGGTACCTGAACTACGACCCCAAACCCAACAGGAGAGACAGAAGGAAGAAGTTCAAACCATATTTTTCTCTCCATAAGTCAGTGACCATAACATGCTCAAACAGAGATTTAAAGCGGAGGGCAATAGCAAATGAAGTGGAGTAGCAGAAACTGATGGTGTCATGGAGGACATGTCACTGTTGCTGCCTCAAAACGAAGCTGTTAGCAGGTCGTGAGACCATCAACCAGCAACAGCCTTCAGCCAGAGATCTCTTTAGATTTGATAAAAGACTGAATGACTGCCCAAAACAACTCTTTCAAGATACTTGGATGATATCATTTTGGGATGAATAAAGTTTTTTTTATTTGAATTGAATTAAATTAAATAAAATATATGAGTTTTCTCCAGGTTCCCCAGCTTCTTCAAAAAGCCCCAAAACATTCAAGGTAGTTAATAAATGGGTCACTTTTGTTGTCCAGGCGTGTGAGTGCGTGGACAGCTGTGTGTCCTGTTTGTCTCTGTAAAGGAACAGCAACCTGTCCAGGGGACGGATGGAGACAAGCCAAGGCAACACGTCATCTTCATCCCATTTTAATGCCTGCTGCCACGTGACTGGCTCATTTGCTGTTGAGTTAGTAAATAATAAGGACTTAATTGCCTAATGAAGAGGCCAAATGTTAAACATTGAAAGGGTTTAATACCTTTATGAATGACATTACAACCTTTCTCATGACAAAGTGTACAAAAGAAAATGTCATATTTTGTATGTGGTGCCCATGTGGTGTATGGGTTGGCAACAGGAGTGAGCCGGTGGCAAAGACGAACTTTGTTCAGTCAACTGGTCATAATAGAGAAACAGGGAAAAGCTGGCTAGCTAGCCAGCTAGCTAGCAAAGTTTATTAGCAGCTAGTTAGCGTAGCCTCAACCGCCACAAGTCACAGAATGTAATAACGATATCTGCATGTGACTCAAACTTTTGACTGACAGAAAGTCCCACGAGAAAAAAGAACCTACGAGATTAAATAGTCCTGCCACGACAAAATCTAAGACCTGTGATTAAAGTATTTAAGGCCAATTTAAATATTTCCTAGTGGATTTTATACATTTGAATTTAAGACTTTTTGCACGGACACCCTGTTTGCGTTAACATCAATAAAACCAAAACAAGAACCGTGTCCTTCTTGAGCAGCCAGATCGAGTTCGGTCCATTAGATAACGGACTGCTGGCTCCACAGCAGGTGATGCCAGCCATTTTCTCCACGGCTGCTTGAAGTGACCTAGAATCTTCAGCTTCATCATTAATGCTTGCATATCAGGACATTATGTATTCCCAGATTCAGAAAGACTATGACTAGATTTGTGCCTTCTCATTCTGGCACCGAGATTGTTGTTTCAGCCCACATATGAGTGAGCAAGTAAGTGGATACTCATTCCTCCTGATGCCAGAGAGAAACAACTAGAGCAGAGGAAAAATGATTCATGTAGGACAGAGACATATCCTCAAACACTCTTCAGGAAGAAAAAAGAGAAAAAGAAAAGCACACCGAACCACCAGGAGGCAACGATTGCTCATTTCAACCCTTGTTGCCTGTGAGTCTTCCCTTCATTGTCTGAGTACGTCTGTCAGCGTTAGCTCTTTTTCTCGACACCATGTTTTCTTCTTCTGCGTTGCTACCTCCTCTCACTTCCTTTCCCATCTCTTCCCTCTGTGTGTCAGAGTCACTGAGGTGGAAGTTCACACGAATGGCTATATAGGTCAGCGTACGTGCGGTGGAAATCTTCTGCCTGAACATGCGCTAGTGCTTCTGTGCGCGGCGGGAACGCCGCCGCGTTCTGCCATTTGTACGGCGACATTGAGAGCGCCACGGCAACACGAAAACGTACTTCCACACCAATGCAGCTGGGGTCAAGGGAACAGGCGAAGAAATGGAACAAACACGGTTGTAACAGGACATTTATATGTCCAGGAATACAAAAGTTACTTTAGCTGTAGCAATAAAATAAAGCTAAAAAACCAGGAAACAATGAAAATCCTAAAAGAATTATTGATCTCATGTGAATTTTTTACCATATTTTCCAGACTACAAGTCAATTTGGAGCAAAAGTTGAACTGGATGCATTTGTCCATCTTTTCCTTCTTTGAAACCCTGTTCCACCAATCACAACTTACTGTTACCACAACTAGTGATTTTTGACAAATTGTGATGTTTATTGCTTTTTCCCCCAATTGGTGACTGTATGATGTTTTTTGTGATGTAAAGCACTTTTGAACTACTAGACTTGAAAAGCCCAGTTCACTCACTGACATACAAGAGAAAAATCCAGTCCACAGGTTCGTCAGAAAATGATTTGCATGAATCAGTTGTCCAGCAACAGTTTATCCTCGATTGTGTCCAACTTATTTTCAGAAGTCAGACTGAAGTTTTTCAGTTTTGAGGTAAAATGCATGCCTTTTTCCCAGGTTGTTCTTTATTCTGTGCATGCATACAGATACTGATGATGTGCGATCTGGAACTCTGTGTGGCTTTAAACGCTGCTGTCATTATGGATATCTACGGGCCTCGTGGGATTAGAAATAAAATGAGCACTCTGGAGCGGCAGACTGCTCTGAGTGCCTGCTGTGCTGTCCCGGCCGGTGCATTAGTATCAACCTGGGTACGAGCATCGCAGCTGGAAATAACCCCCTGATATGACAGAGAAAGTTTTAGAGAGAATCAATAACCCAGCCTCGCATATATCAGAGGCTAAAAATAAACCCAGGCTCGAGAAAAATTAGCAAAATGTTTCTTTTTTTAACAACATTAGTGGAATATCGCCAAACCTTTGCACAAATTTGCCCATTTTTCAAAAAGGCCTTATTCAAAACCAAGACATCAAAACGCTCGTATTCTGGTTAAAAGAAGAGAAACATTAACACAAAAAACATCCGATTTTAAGGTGAATGCATTTGTCTTATGATAAATAAAAATGTCACAAACTTAAATGCTTACAGGCCACTAAAAGAAACCCGGCAGCGATGAAGAGACCCCGGCTCTCAGGCTTGAGTCGAGTTTTGACAGGCGACTCACTCGTCTGTTTGACTCAAACACTCATGTCAGGATGCTGGTGTGGATGTTTTTATGTATGTGCCTCCCTGTCTAAAGGCAGCAGCCTTAATCTGGAGCACGAGGCTGACAAGACTCAGACGGAGTGACAGCTGTGACCTAACGCATCAAATCGTGCACACACACACACACGCACACACACACACGCACACACACACACACGGAGCCCGACTCACCTCTGGAGCGATGTAGTCTGGAGTGCCGCAGAAGGTTCGTGTGAACACGCCCTCTACCATGTTCTCTTTACACATGCCGAAGTCGGCGATCTTAATGTGTCCCTCTGAGTCCAGCATTACGTTGTCCAACTTCAGATCCCTGAGGGAGGAACGGATTATTAATGGATCATGTAAAGGGGTACAGGGAGTGCTTCTTTTTTTTTTCTTTTTGCCAGAACAGAAAGGTTGCATCTTTCTGACATACAGATTCATGGTTTTGGTTGTTTTGTACTAACTGCAGCAACTTTTGTCAATAATGTCTGAAAAAGTCTTCAAAAAGCAAATTCAGTTTACGGTAAAGGTGTATTGGGAAAAGAGAAAACAATATTAAAGACAACATGATGTCACACTGTTTCTCATCTTTCTATGTAAGAAAAAACAACGTGAACCTGCTTCTCAAAACGGTAAAATGAAGTCCATTTATTGAAACATCAAGTCCTGTGTGACGTGTACATAGTGTGAATTATGAAGGTCTGTTTTGTTTTCCATACAGAATGATTGAGGGTGAATGTTTAATGCTCTACCAACCGTCTAAGTGCCTGCAGAAGGTAAAATAGTAGAAATATAGATCTGATAGTTCTCCTATTGGAACTCCTTCAAGCATTCAGCATCCTGAGCTGAGTGAATCTTCATTAGCGCAGGCAGAGAGACTGCATGACATAGCATGACAGGAAATAATACTTTATGTTGTCATTGGTGTGGCATTTTAGTAGTAATTCTAGTATTTTATACAACACACCACGCAGATAATTTTTTTTAACATGTCCAAAAATTGTGTCTGCGCTTTTAGCTAGAGGTAAAACTGTAGGTGCTTCTCTATCAGAGACAAAAAAAAAGGTGCAGCACTGTGTACTTGTTTTACTGCTACATGAGGATTCGCACTTTGTGTGCTGCTTCTCCTGAGTTACATGAGAAACTGGGTTTAGTATTTGTCTAACGACCACATTGTTGTTGGATTCAAACCTTTTTTTACTTTACTTTTTGTCAGTGTTTCTACCGTGGAGGCCGAAGAAGACTAAGAAGGTCAAAGAACTGCTGAATGAATTTGACATATTTCACAGACCTGTAAATGACTCCTTGAAGATGCAGGAAGAATAATCCCACAGCAATCTCTGCTGCATAGAATCTGAAATAAGAGACATTTACAGAATTTGCCCCACATGAACAACAAGCTCCCACCAGCAGAACAAAACGTTTAAATAGTCTGAAATCTCCTGAACGGCTGACATGTCTTACACTGCTTGGGGTTCCTTGAACTTGCCCACTTGCTGGATGTGGTACATGAGATCTCCACCGTTCACATACTCCATGACGAAATACAGCCGGTCCTACAGACAAATGCGACAAAACAGATAAATTCATTAGAAGCTACACAATAAGTGTTGCGTTAAAAGCAGCTCTAATCAAGTTCAAAGCAGAAAGATGCAGTTTGGCTTTAAAAAGCTGAGAGATGTTCCACGCCGCTACGACAAGGTGACCCGAACGGCACACAACAAAACGGCTTTGCGAAAGAAGAAAACACCCCACGCAAGCCTTCTGCCAGAAAATGTTCTCTTTATTTTAAACCGCTGGTGTCTTATTGCCTGTGACAAGTTCAGCCTGACCCCAGCGCGCCACACTTTTGATGGTCCCTAAATAAAACAAAACAAACGGAGCTGTTCCACACAGCAACAGCGACGTGCTGACAACAAACTGGACTTTCCGCCTGGCTCGGCTTCACTGGCGGCTCAGAAACGAAAGGGCCTCGAGTCATATTTATACAACATCTTCACCGAGTCCTCGCATTTTGCGAAATTCGATTTTCCTCTCTCGGTAACGGGCCACAAAAACTGAACACTCTGGTCGCAGACGATCACATGCTGCCTCAACATCACTGCTATTATTTCTTTGAAACGAAGGAAAAAGACTTGTTAATTTCAAAGATCTGACACAAAGGTGCAGATGTAGACGGTTGCACATGCATACAAATGCTCCGACTCATTAGCCTACAAATTGGGGCTTGTTTATTTTTACCGTTTGGTTCTTTTAATTAAACCTGTCACATGTACCCTCTAAAACTTTTTTTTTCCCCCCCCGACTAATTTATTTAGCTAAAAGCCCCGTTCTGAACTAATCTGACCTGACCTGGGTGGAGGCGTATTGTTCGGATGTGCGTCCAGGGGCGATTTACGTACCACAGTCTGGAAGCACGAGTGGAGCTGCGTGAGGAAGGGTGGCTTGTCCTGCTGGGCCAGGACTCTCTTCTCCACCATCGTACATTCCACATCGTCGTCCTGGATCACCACGTCCTTCTTCAGGATCTTAATGGCGTAAAGCTCTTCTGTGGCCTTCATCTCTGCTAGCATAACCTTTGGAGAAGCAAAAGTGGATAGAATGACTGGCGAACTCTCTGTTACCAGAAAGTCCAAAGTTTTTTGGTTTGTTCCCCTTTATTTTTGAGTTGAGGCATACTTCTCACCTTTCCAAAGCTGCCTTTACCCAGCACCGCCAGAAAGCTAAAGTCACTTAGCTTGACCTGGTCCAGGCTGTTGGAAGGGTAGCTGCTGGGGCGGCCGTCGTCCGTCTCTGAGATCATCTTCTTTCCCGGGCCTAACTTGGCTTCCTGCACCCGGAACACAAAACGCAAAGTGTCTGACAACTGAACGTTTTCCGAAACGTAACAAGTACAGGGTTTCAAGGAGCCACTTCCTGTCACAAATACAACAAAACTTCAAGAATATCACTTATTTTCATTTGTTGTCATGAAAATAAATCTGATATTTGGTTTCTCTGCGTCTGTTTCTTCATTCGCACCACAGTTCTGGTCTACAAGTTGATATACTGTACTCAGCACAGGCATGGATAATGCCATAATTTGGGGCTTTGAATGATTTCCATTTATTTTTACAGGGCAGCATGGTTAGACCACATAGAACTGCAATTTGTTGACGGATTCTGCTTAACTTCATGCGTCTCATGCTGGTTGATGTCAGACTGATCTATCCTTTCTAAAACCAGTTGTGTCCAAGTTTTAACTACCTGAGCCAGACCTGCACCCTCAGATGAAAAGAGATTTGGTCCACATGTTGAGGAACAACCCAAGAAAGGGACAAACCTGCCATGAACAGAAAACTCCTGGTGTCTCTGGTGTTTTACTGGAGGATTTTGTGTGTTTAACGTTGACATTATCAACCTGCACTGACCAATAAGAGAGAAATGCCTGATGTGTGTCAGCGTGTTTAAACATGACTGAAATTTGCTGCTACTCACTCGATCAAGGCAAATTCCATATTATTCCAATTATTATTTTTTCATTCAATGAGACAAAAATTGAGCATTTTGGCAAAAGTGGAACCAAAAATGTTTGGAGGGATAAAAATGAGGCATTCAAATGTGAACAAACGATATGCATCAGGCATGGTGGTGGCAGCATTTCACTGCCAGTGGTACTGGAACATAGTGCAAAGTTGGGTGGAATAAATCTTCCACTCCTAATCAACAGGTAGATGATTGAAACCTGGACACAACAGAGTTTCCCAAAGGGACTGATGATTCCAAATCAATAAAACTGGATTTGAAATGGATAGGCAGATTAACACCAAGCCTCCAGTGATGGTCCTGACTGCATCATTCTTGAAAACATATGGGCTAAGTTGGGTCCAACCAATTCAAATCGGCTCTACAAAACGAGTGTGAATGAGGTCCAACTTGCGAAAAGACAAAACGTCATGTATATATTTGAATCAGTGTGTATAATTGTCCCTGTGTAGAATTGAGACAATAAATTCAGAATAAAATTGAAATTATATAGTGAATAATCATTCCACCCTGGATACAAAAGTACATTAGAAGCATCCTGTCAACATTTCATTGATGCCACTGATGAGTGTATGTAAACTTTTGACCAGAACTGTGCCTGTCTACTCAGTTACCACCACAAACTACTGGATGATCAGCGGATTTCAAAATGAAAGGTATGAAATGACTCACTGATGCCACTGGTATTATGGAGCTGATGTGCTGCATGATTAATTCATAACTGATCTTAATACATAGCTTAGCCTTTATTAAAAAAATAAAAACTAAAAAAAAGGTACACTGCATGTGCTTGTGAAGCAAAAAGCTAATGATACAGCACATCAAAAATAATGCCATAAATAGATAAATGAAGACCACACACAGCACTAGACATGACTGAATCATGGGAGAGTTAAAGATTTTTATTATTACTATAATCACAAAACAAAACTTGCAAGAAGTTTTATGCTATTTTGTGTTAATTATAAGTTTCATGAACACTTCATTTGACTAAAACCTGTAGTTTAGACAAGTTAAAACATTGTTTAGCACTACTTGTTTCCTGAGTGAACATCATAATGGTGCTAAATTCTCAAAACCTTTTTAGCGGTTCTTCCCCTTGTAGGACAGAATAATTGTTTCAACAAACTTTTACATGGAGGAAACAAGAGTAGAAGAACGACACAAGATACTAAACTGTTTACACCAGGAGACACATCAGTCCTGCATTTACTCCCTTCACTGGTTCCCAGGACATATCTCTGTTGATTTTAGTCTTTTAATTGTGTTTAAAGTTGTTAATGACATTATGTGATCTCTTACAAACACATTACCCAGTCAGAGCTCTTGGGTCTGCTGACCAACATCTTCTAGAAGTCCCCGGGTCCGAACAGTCCGAACAGTGAGGTGACTGTATCTGGTTCAAGCATCTTGATCACTACTTTCTGAATTGTGGACCATTGATGATCTGATTTTGTGTAGAGCTAAACTTAAAATGCATTTGTTTAGACCTGCTTTTAGAAAATAGTAGCACTGTGAGGCTTCAATGCAGCTATTTTTGGCAAAGTAGTGGCCAAAAATACAACTTATGCACATAAGATTTGGTTGGTTGGTTGGCTGACGGATTGCCTTCCAGAAAAGTGAAGCAAATCATTAATATTCTTTAGGGAAACATCCAAAAAAACTCAGATTATTATGGTGTTTCGTGTTATAAGGTATCTGAAAGAGTTAAGCTGTCACTAAATGAAATGGTCTGTCTTAAACTTCTATCCACTTTTTACTCAACTACAAATTAAGGATTTGTAAGCATTCTTGTGCTAAAATAATCTTAAATCTGACTAAAGCCTGAAGTTCATCTAACCTTCTTCAGGAAAGCTTTACTTTACCATATCAGAAAAGGTGTTTAGGCCACAATGACCGAAAGAAACGTCCAAAAGAGAAGAACTGATGCATTCAATCCAGACCAAACAGTAATCATGATAAACGGAGCATCATCTGCTGTGGTTGTGTTTGCCATCACCGGCAGTCTGCACATAGGACGGGCGCTCTAATGGAGATGAGGTACTGTCCCAGAACCGTTTCATCAAAACTAACCATCATCTAGACGTCCTACCAAACGGGTCAAAACTTTTGATGCAGAGCTTCCACTGAGCCAAATATAAGAGTTCTTGTTTTTCAAATATGCATTCACACAGTAAAGCTTAAATTAGGTGTTATTCATTAAAAACAGGTGTGTTTCTAAAACTACATAAAAAAGTTCAATCGCAAAGATGAAGAGTGCAAAGAGATGAAGATTCATCAACACAACACATTAAAATGGCAAGAGTGGCTTGTCACCAAAACAAGAGAAACGTCCCTGTCAGGTTTGAATGAGAAGTGAAGGATGCCACACTGTGGTTGCCACACGACAACGCAGGCCCAGTGCAAGTCGACCTGCAGAAACGGATCATCTGTGCATTTCCTACATGCCGTTTCATGCTCAGTCACCCAGCGAGACAAAAAGCTCCAGAAAGCTACAGAAAATGAACTCATTCGGCGATTTGAACTCCAGACAACGAGCAAATTCAGAAGAAGACACGTTCCTTTCTGCTTTCATCACAAAAGCAACAAACAGCATAATCCAGGTTATAATCTCAGCCAATCAGTGCGCAGGGAAAATTCATGCTCTAGCCGACGACATGATCCACCACAGATTATCCGAGAGTCAGGTTGTATCTCTAGCATTTGTAGGAGAGTGAAGCGTTTCAAGCAGTAAAGGTTTCCAGCAACATTACATGATGTTCACATAAAATCCATTCTACTGTGCTTGTCTCTATATCCCACATTCACAAACAGAGGAAAGCATCATCCAGCAACGCCAAAACACAAAACCTTATTAAACAAATGCCACCTCTTCATATCTGTACCAAAGTCAGATTTATGCCGTGCCGTCGCATAAAGGTTTTAGTCTGGTTATTAGTGGCCGCTGTGGTCTGCCTGTGGCAGCAGAAAAACACAAAGCCAGAGCGACCGCATGACATCACAGCAAACCTGTGAGTGTTTAGACGAAAAGCAACAAGCCTGGCCAGGGCAGGTGCTCAGCTGCCTTACTTTCCTCCAGTCAGACGCACCTGGTCAGAGTCTTCCACAACGGCTTGGTCCTGCAACCACAGGGAGAAGGGAGCCCAAGGGACTGACTCACATTGCACACTAGTGAGCAAAGGCAAGCCGAATTATAAAGCAGGTAGTTAAGGGGAAAGAGCAGCGTGTCTTGTACATTTAAAAAAAAAAAAGCAAAACTGCTGACTAAGGATGATGTTTTTAAGAAACTAAAGAAATGTCGGGCTGGTTGTGTGGATGGTGACGGTCTTGTTAAACGTTTGTTGATCTGATTGTTCTGTCCTGCTGCAGCGCTGGCCTGTTTGTGGAGGCATGAAGTGCACAGTGTCATTTCGTTTAGCACTGAAAACACAGTGTTGTGACCTGGAGGATCAGAATAAGGAGGATGAGAAGGTAAATCCTTATTATTTAGCACATACGGTGAGAAATGTGGTGGAATACCAAGACCATGTGATAAACTATCCATTTCCACTGCAGCGTCAGCATGTAAGCCATGTTTAGAAAATTATACAGATGATGTCATAATAGTCCTTTCGGAGCATGTTGCTCTTACTTTTATGACACTTGCTTACCTTTATATATACTTTAACAAATTTCACATCTGGAGTAATTATTGTAAAGCCAAACAGACGACACAGAATGAGTGTCAGTCATTTTTTAGAAGCTGGTTTACTGTTTTTCATGAATTCATACTTTCATTTCATATCTTTCAACAAGCCATTTTATATCTTTGTATTTCATTTCTGTATATGAGCTTAAGAATCTTATTATTTCTGGTACATAAGAGTTAATAAGAGTTACATTTCCTGCATTGTTTAATTTTATGTTATTTTTTTTAGGACTTTATATTTCACCCTATTTCTACTGACTGTGTTTCTGAGCCTATTTCTGATTTTTGATATTTTTAAAGGAGAACATTGTCATCATCAAACCAAAATATCTCAGAGAAATCTCCTGTCATTTGTTGTAATCACATAAAATAGTTTCCCTACATGGAACAACAAAATCACTTTAAAGGCAAAATGACCAACAGCCACATCAATGTGTATCAAATGAAGGTTAATTAACAAGTATTAAGTACTAAAAGTAACAAAACAACTGACACTGTGCTACCATGTCTCAAATTGATTTTTTAAAAAATGAATAAACACTTTTTATATGACATCAAAACTCATAAAAGTTTTTAAAGACCGAAAAGAGATCTGGTATAAAACCGAACACAAAGCCATGCATTCTGCTTTAGCCACTTCAGTCCACTGCTGACATCTTGTGATCACAGGTGGTATTTCTATTCTCTACTGCTTTAAAAACACTACAGTAAACCAGTCATGTACAAGTTACAGGGGCCAAAATAAGGACAGAACATGCTCAGTAAGTATATTTCCAATATTTGTACTCGTATAAAATTCACACCAGATGTCGTCAACGACCAAAGTAAAAGAAATGAATAAGAAAAACTTCAATGACAGTGAAAATAACTTTTTCTTTGTTAATGACACATTCAAGACATTTTCTCCAGGGAGAAATAAATCACACGAATTGCTCAAGTGAGATTTTGAGAAACTCTTAAAACGTTCTATGCACTCTGATCTTTTCTTTTTTTTCCCCATAGATATTCAATTAGATCACATGATTGACTAGCAGCTTTACTTTCTTTCCCTGAAATCAATTAAGAGTTTCCTTGGCTGTTTGTTTGGATCTAGAAAGTCTGGGTACGTTTTTCCATCCATCTGTCCTTTGATTATATGACATCTACCAGAACCACATGTTGGAAGAGCAGTCACATCATGATGTTCCCACTTCCAAATTTCACTATTAGTATGGTATGATGTGCACACACTTTTCTCCGTAGTGTGTGCAATAAAATCTCCAGAGTTTAGCTCTGACCTCGTCTCCCCTGATGCCACTGATTTCTCTAAATCTTCTGAAGCAAACGTTAAAAAGAAGCTTAAAGATGGTTTTCCTTCAGCTGAGGAGTTTTGTGCAGTGAGTGTGCATACAGACAAATTCCAGCTGGTTTCTTGGCTTTTCGCACTTCTTTGTTTTTTTTACACATCCTTTTTCTTAATGTGTACAAAACTTACTCCTAGCACCATTTCCCTTCATTGCACACATTTTATTAACCGATTTGTTTTCATTTCTTGGCTTTTCTAAGCTAAACTTTTACTGAGGACAGCTGTGAATTCAATGTCAAAACTAATATTAGACATATATTCACTGAGAGACACGTTGACATTTGAAATACTAGTTTACCTAAAGCGATGAGGTGATGTTTGAATGTACAACAAGGACATTGCTTGAGAAATTTTAAGGATTTTTGGGGGGTGAGAAACAGTAAAATACATTCATACAGGAGAAGAAGTGAGCATGAAGGATGTAAAGGTCAAGATGGACAGGAAACGAAAACATGCAGAACCACAAACTTGTAAAAGTACAGGGTTAGGACTAACAGGCAGTCATTTCACAAACAACACAAAGACTCACCAACAAACATAAAAACACCAAAAGGGACTTAATACTCAACTAGCTTTTGTTTTTACATTCATAAAATGTCCAAATTCTGCATGTAAGACACATAATGTTGGCAAAACTGAATTCACAGCAGCATGAGGCCACATACAAACGCACAAGGGCGGGGAATAAATGAAGCAACATGTCACCATAACGAGATGAGACAAAAAAAAAAAAAAAGAAAGAAAAAAAAGGGCCATGTGAGCAGATAAAAGGTGGAGGGAGGGCTGGAGAGGAGAGGGGAGAGGGCTACCTTCAGATTACAGTTATTTTGGCAGTCCTGAGAGGAGGGCAAGACGTGAAGAAAGGAAGAGAGAAACTCTTGCATTAAACATGAACACGTGACACAGGATGTACAGTATTCTGCAGGTCTCACCGTGGACACAGGGGGGGAGCAGGAAGCTAAGAGGGGGGAAAACGGAGAAACCACAGAGGGGTTTATGAGGAGGAAAGAGAAGCTGGAGGACAGAGAAGTTCCCCACGACACGAAGAGTTCAATAACTCATCAATACAAGCAGTGAAAGGAGCTTCTGCAGAATATTGACTTTGGAGGACGGGGAGGTGAATACCAATACATTTAAGATTCTTTTTTTTTCTTTCTTTTTTTTATGTGAAAATTGTACAACAAAGCAGAGCAAAAATGTTAGTTCATCTCAAATTATCCTAGTGAAATACACAAAGTGTGTCTCAACATGAGGACATGTGGAAATATTTAATGTTTATATACAATAACCTTTTGCAAGTATCAGAATGTAGCATGATCGCATCTAGCATGGATTAGATAAAAGTTAGTGAACGACTTGTAAAACTACCTCCTGCTTTATTAAATCTACCAACACATAATCAGTAGTACAAATGAAACGAACAGTTAAACTCTGACAATGAAACAATTCACCAAAAAAAACATATCGTTTCACAACATGCCACTTTAAAATCTGTGGTGTCCAAACCTCCTCACTATTACTATTATATTCTTGTCATAAAATGCTACTTCTAACTCGCTGCCAACTCTCATAAAACCATTTTTCAGGTAAGCATAGCTGAATTAAAATATATACTTAGCAGCAGAAGTTCCTCTGAGAACTGCTTAAAAATGTGACGTGAGAGAAATGTCAGCAGAGATGCAACTATGGAAGTAAAGATTTACCAATTGATTTGCACTATGACATTTTGACTAATTAAATCAGACTCAAACTTTTTGGCGGGTGATATTACAATGTCAACAAAGAATCTGGGCCTTTCAAACAGAAAAGAGAGGAGTTATGGGAAAGACATGTAAAGTAATGGAGAAACCTGTAAATAGTATTTCTTCAACATCTAATGAAACATCTGCAAAGGGTTAGGCTCGCATTGTTTTAGAAAATATTTCCACCAGCAATTATACTTCAAACTGGATGGACGAGGATTCAATTGGGACTGTAGATGCTGCATTCTTGCACTGAAACAACCCAAGTGAGCAAACTGACAAATTTATCATTATTTAACTTTCATCAACTCCTTTGCAGTCACTAGCTGCGTTTCCATTGATCATAAAATCGCCCAAATTGGAATTACGAAAATAAATTTGCTCAACGGAAACCAGTCAAGGTTTTCGACGGAAAGATGTTGCTCCAGGTTGAGGTAGTTTTTTCGACTGTATCGAAAATTAGTGTATTTTGCGAAACTGCAATGGGAACACTCTGTTTTCACGTCACACGAGTCGCATGACAGGAAGTTACTTCTGGAGGAAAAAGAACAAAGGAGACGACAGGAAGTGGTAGGAGGATGACGGCGCTGTGTTTTTTGGTGACTTATTATGAGAATAAACTTATTCACATGTGATATTAATTGCGTTTCTAAATTAATGGAAACACCGCGACTGCGAAAGTGCGTTTTTTCTTGACATCAGCAGACTATCAGCATTAGTGATGGAAACGCAGCTACTGTCTCTAAGACGTGATTTCCTAGCAGTAAAATACGATCTAATTCATGTGGCAGCTGGGTGTCTTCACTGAAGAAGGGTACTAAAAGGTGGATGTGCTGACATGAAATAAAGAGTTAATTTTTGCAGCAAATATGACCGCTGTGGACACAAGAGTGTAAAAGAGACAATAAGAACATCCACAGCTGCAGCTGCCACATGGTGATTAAGCCAGCAGCTGTGGCGCTCGGTGACAATCTGATAATCGTCCTGGACATGATACTGAGCTCAGGACAGCTGGACCAACCACGTGTGTGTGTGTGTGTGTGTGTGTTGTGTGTGTGTGTGTGTGTGTTGTGTGTCTGCGTGTGTGCGTGCGTGCGTGCGTGTGTGTCCTTTATTTAACCAGGAACAACACATTGAGATAAAAACATCTTTTCCAAGAGAGATGTGCCTAGAAAGCAGCAGCATAAAACACACGACAAGACGAAACACACAAACACATAAAGAACCGTTTCACATTTCATGAGAAAAACTCTGCAGACATTGGAGAGGTTACAAGAGACACGTGAGCTGACGTCTCTGTCCTTTAAAGCCGACTTGAATCGCCCCAAAGTTACGGGAGGTGACCATATTAAATCCCTCTGGATATTAATCCAGGTGGCAGGAGAAGACAGTTTAAAGCCTTTTCATTCAGTCCAGTTCTAACTCTTCCATCAAAGTTACAGCAACGTTTACTTGAGTCACTTTTTGGAAAAAAACAAACAAAAAAAAAAACCCTGTACTTTCATGAGTATTTTTTACTTTTACTTGAGTAATTTTACTATGAAGTATCACTACTTTTACCTGAGCGAAGTTTCTGAGAGTAACTTCACTGAATGAAGAACAAACAAGTTTTAACCAGAATATCTCCAGACCTGCAGCTTTTAGTTAAATCTTCATTTGTTTCACATTGAAATTGATGTGGGAAAAATGTTTCTGATCCCTGACTTTTATTATTTTGTAATTATGCAGTTGATCTGATTTATTTTCATTTTGATCATTAAACTACCAACATTTCCACACAACTTTCTGATGATGTAACTTTAAGATATTAAGCGACTGATGTTTTGATCAGAGTTTTGATCTGCTTCACTAAATACTTCTATTAAGTCTCACTGGAGTCATTTCTTGGACGGCTACATTTTACTTGAGTAAAAAAAGTGCTGAAGTAGAGCAACTCTTACTTGAGTACAACTTTTGAGTAATCTACTCTTTCGACTTAGTGTGACAAACACTTTTTGTTTTGAAAAAAGAAACCCAAATTAAGTTTCAAGTGAGAAATCAATTTGTCCATATTTAGAAACTGTTTGGCTGCTCTACTATTAAAAATGTATTTTTAATGTTAGATACGTATACAGCTCTGGAAAAAAAATTAAGAGACCACTTGAAATGATCAGTTCTCTGATTTTACTTTTTATAGGTACATGTTTGAGTAAAATTAACATTACTCTTTATTCTGTGAACTACTGACAACGTGTTTCTGAAATTCCAAGCAAAAATTTTGTATTTACTTGCAGAAAATGAGAAATGGTCAAAATAATGAAAAATATGCAAAGAAAACAATTCATTTAGCAACAACAATACTAAAGTTTTAACTCCGGAAGAGTTCAGAAATCAACATTTAGTGGAAGAACCAGGAGGTTTTCAATGCGGTTCAGTGCAGTGGGCTCTTCATTTTTTTCCAGAGCTGCACATATGCAAAAAATTCACATGTCAAAGGGCAAAGACGTCAGCTGGAAAAAGATCAACACACTAAGTGACATAAAAAACTAACAGGAAAACTGAGGGGTGATGGTTTTAAAGAGATCCTCACCTCAAATTTCTTCCTCAATTCGTCGTTTCCATCATCCTCCACAGAGATGGGGACGTTGTAGTACTCCCCCTCCTCCTGACACAATAACTTGAACCTAAAGACACACAGAGGAAGAACAAAGAAGAAGGAAACACAAAGGAGAGAATCGGAAGATTAAAAAAAAAAGCAGCTATTCCTCCAATGATCTTAAATTGAGTAAATAAGTAAATAATAAAGCAGATAAATTGATCATACATTTACATTCTACAATATATGAGATAAAATCCCAATAAAATGTAACTAAGTTTGTGGTTGTAACACAAAACAGCAAGCTAAGGCTACATAACAGGAATAAGCACCAAATACTAAAATAATGTCTGTATAGAACAATTAAACGGCTAAGTAGAGCAAAAGTCACTTTCTTCAAACATAATTTTATTTTTTTTATCTAATAAATATCGGAGTATTTACTTGGTGTGTAGGTTTTACGGATAAAGGTTTCCAACTATTTCTGTTTGCGGTTTAGAGAAGCGATAATCAGCATTACCAGCCGCAGACAGGAGACTTCATGAGCTCTGACACGCCAAAGGAAAGGGATCCCATGAAGTCGTTCCTGGTGGTCCGATCCCAGTCCCACACTTCTACAGACAGCCTGCGATCTTTGTCCGAAGGCTTCAGCTTGCTGAAAAGCACATCATGATCATTATCAAGTAAAAACAAAAAAGAAAAGGAAAAAAATGGGGTACCAAAGTTTCCCCCAGCCCGGTGGTTGTGGCGCTCGGCAGACATTCATCCAGCGGCCCGCCGTGTTTTTTAATTAAAAAATATTTAAAGTTGACGGGAAATGTGAAAATACCACATGATAATTATGCATTATTGGAAGATCAATACCTGAACACAAACTATAAAGTCTTAAAAAATGCAAACATTAAAAAAAAAAAAAAAAACTTAAATAAATAAGCAATGCTATGCCTGGTGGCCCGCCAGGCTTATAATACTCCAGGGGAAACCCTGGGTACAAACTACAACCTCTTGATAACCAATTCCTTCTGTACTCCATGATTACTTCAGGCAATGACAAGTGAAATTTCAGACAGCGTCTTGTGGCTTCGTGAAGGACAGAACAGAGAGAGAACGGGAAATAAACAGCGCTCACAAAACTATGGTCTCGTCCCATCTGGGGTTGAGGTTGGAGTATATTCTTTTGGTCTTCTGCTTGGTCTCGTTTTTAGGATCCGGTATGAGCTTGAGTTTGACGTACGGATCGGAGAGGCCGTTGGGATCCATGGGAATGAGGTTTTTGCCTTCAACAACTGAAAGAGACGAAGAATGAGGGAGAACGTTTAACCTGGCTGCTAAAACGAAGACGAGACGGCGTACAGTGGATACACAAATATAAAAATTTACAACACCACTAATATTATGTCAGATGTATTTTCTTTTTGTGACATCCACTGGGGGAAAAAAAGAGAGAAAAAATAAAAGAATAAATTTTGACTTCGATCTTCTGAGATCAAAAGTCAGCATTCTGTGCAGTTTTGAAGTTACATTTTACATAATTATTCCATCCTAGAAAATAATCCTTCAAAGTAGAATGAACATAGCATTCGTGTTAGGTGTATGTAAACCTCTGACCAGAAGGCTGTAATCTGAGCGAGTTCATCATAAGTAAGCATGCTGATAAAAAGAAGGGCTTGTTATATTTGCACTTCCTCTCTTATCCACACAGACGTCCTGTTTAATGTTTAGCTAGAGACCACAGGTTGGCCATGTCAGGAAAACATTAAAAAAAAAAAAACCTGAATTTTAATCAACAGGTGAACATCTGCAAAATGAAATTGATAGATTCTGGATCAAACGACAAGCTGGAGCCTATGAGGATTATTCCTGCTTCTGAGACATAAAGGGACTGAATGCAGGGAGGCATTATGGGAACAGTGAGTCACACATGCAAGCTGTGTCATGCTTAAGTAGGCGAAGGCTCTCGTCTTGTCCTCCCATATGTAGTTATTAAGTAAACAAGGGCACACTGGGGACATTAGCGCTCCATTAGCGCTGAGATTTGGAGCACCGCCAGACATGCATTACACTACAGCACACACATATATCTGCATGCAGTCAGGTGTACGTATACACACAGAAACACACACACGTTGTGTTTACCGACACACACTGGACTGAAATTCCCTGCAGAAGCAACATGAATGCATGGCTGCTTGGTTCAACTGCGAACCCCTGAGACTTTATGTCCTGTTACTGAGACATAAAGGGACCCAATGGTATTACATTACATGCATATAATACTTGGTATTATATTACATACATATAATACTTGGTATTTACATACATATAATACTTGGTATTACATTACATACCAAGTATTTTTGGTCTAGTTTCTAGTACAAATATCTTAGCACACTTGAAATAAGACTAAGCTAACTAAACTTACAAGTAACTGTTTAAATAGATATAGGAGCTAACAGAGTCAATACCACAAAAAGTACTAGTTCACTTATAACAAGACATTTTTTCATTGTTATAAGTGAAATAATCTGTTATCAGTATTAAAGCTGTAATATGTAGCTTTTACAAAAAATATGTTTTTACATATTTGTTGAAACTCTTACTATGTTGTGACAAAATAGTATGAGACAGATATGTGAAAAAAATTCAGCTTCTCCATCTTCTCCGAGTGCTTCCAGTAACAACCAATCAGAGCCAGGAGGAGGGTCTTAGCGCTGTCAATCATGACGGTGTGTGCGCCGTTCCCCCGATCTCTGTTGCGCTACAGCTTCTCGCCAAAGCCTGCTGCGAATGCTAAGGCTAGTTAGCATGGCCATCGATGACAGAGGATAAACAGTTTTTCTGTATCTCGTTTCTCCGCCATTAGCACATTTAGCAAAGTGCACATGAACATGATTGACAGCGCTAAGACCCTCCTCCTGGCTCTGATTGGTTGTTCTTGGTAGTGGGTGTTGCATTTCTTCAGAAGCTCAGGGAGCAGGAAGAGGAGCTTAATCTTTTCACACACTGTCTCATATTACATTGACGGTTTTAACAAATATGTAAAAAAACATTTGCTTTATAGGTTACATACTGGAACGTTAAGGAATTATAGACTTAACACATGCGCCTATACATTGCTGAAAAGTTGCTTGTTAGTTTTATCTTATTTCAAGTGTAATATTTGCAGTAAACTAGATAAAAATTATTGAGTTTGTTATTTTTTGCAGTGCATGGAGGCCTAAACAGTGACGACTGTCAAAGACAGGGAGCATTTAAAATAGTCTGAATGCTATAATTTAATATTTGAATTAAGACAAATAAACAGCAGCAGAAACATCAGTACCAATGCCACTGAGAACCATCAGAAACCTGAAAAACAAATTCGATAAGCTTCTAATCAGGGGAAATATTATAAGTGTTTTATTCTTTGCTTTACTTCAGCCTGTTCAGTTGTGGTAATAGAATAAAATGGCTCTTTGGAAAAAGAATATGTGGCCTTCTGCAGTTTGTTTTTGTCCTCTGGACCTTGTGGTGGAGAATCTGAGTGCTGAACAAATACAGCAAGAAGTTAGAGGAGTGCTGGAGAACGCTGCAGCAGAGCGTGTTTGGATTTCACGGCAGATGTAAGAGGTTTAGAGGAGCAGCTCGAGGTGGAGGAAGATATCGAGCCATTCCTCCGCACTTTTCAGAAAGCAGACGGCTGCCGGTTTAGAGAGGTTTCGCTGCGGCTGAGCAGTGACCTCCCGTCACGAGGCACTTCAGAGAAAAACAACAGAACCGGCCGATTTCCTGGAAATCAAGAGTTTAGCGGCTTCCATCTCAGATAATTGCATTTTATTTCATTTGAACTGGTAAACCAAAAGCAGCTAAACTGAAAATATAATCATAAATAAAAGCCATTGAGTCGGCTGGCCTACTTTCTCAAATGAAATCAAAACACATGGTTCAGACACAATGAAGAGCCTTTGGAGGTCATGGTATATATGGATGATGACAACAATACTGAATATTATACTGAACAGCAGAATATTAACAGCAACTTTCTTTTTTTCTGAGTGTCTGAGCCAAACAGGGTTTAGTTTAACTAATATGTGTCACTTTATGTTAGACTTAGTTTTTGGGCCAAAACCAACAGTGACAAACTGGTAATTGTTTGACATCACGTTGAAAACTCATGAGTAAAACCCAACCTGCCTGCATGGAGAAAAGTGAAACTTTCAGCTGCTTCCATTCACTGCTGCTGTTTTGGCTACATCCTCGTCAGATTTAGGTTTTCTTTTTAATTCTATGTTGTTGTTTTTTACTTACTTACTTTCTCATCTTCAGAGATGAAAGTGAATTAAGCTGCCATAAACTGCATACTGGCATATGCTGAGCAAGAATGAGTTTCTGCTAGATAAGAACTCATTTCTTGATTTCCAACAGGACTTTTCTCATGTTCTCTCTGCTCTACACATAACAGGTTTGAATGATTATTATATTTTTTTTTGCACATGCAAATTGATAGCTTCAGTAGCTCTTAATCCCAAAATATTATGTCATTTTTGCATACTTCAGATTCCAGCTACAAATATGCAAAAGCCCCCGCCCCCGTATGATATTTAGTAATAAAAAGGACATTGTTCAGACGGCTGTTATGAGGAACTGAGACAGAAAAATTAAACCAAGCATATTTTGGCTGTGGACACAGTTCAGATTTAAGGGCCAAAACAGTGTCTAAAAAAACACAACAAAAACAAACAAACACAGTAATCAATATAAAGGAAACCACATGAGCAATTGCATTGAAATCATTTTTTGTTGTGTGAAAGACAATGAAGTGATACTGAAATTTTTTGATGGCTCTACAGACTGAATATATAAATTATCTGACACATTTTAACTGTCTTGCAACATCTGGGGCTTTACTTGCTCACAGGAAACACAATTGGTGGTTGTTGTGTTTCCATTTGTCACCAGTAGGGGGCATCCCAGACTATCTAATTCAGCTCAGAGGGCACAGAGCATTGACTTTCCGGGAGAAATCAAACAAAGTGCGTTTGTGTAACAATGTGAGGATGGAAGAAACACTCTTTTCAACCCATTATGCTTCACAGGGGAAAATGAGCATTTGTACCGTTTTCAAGACGCTGACCCTCTTTAACCAATTAGTCAAAAAAAGAAAAAAGCTTTAAGACTTGTCATAACTGCTGACACTGCGTAAGAAATCCAATCTGCTCTCTGAGATCTATAATTCCACTATTATTTCATCCTTTGTCAAGACGTTGTTCCCGTTGAAAAGAACGAGCTGCTCAAGTTCACACTGGAAAAAATGTTATAAAAAAATCAAAATACGCGTCAGCTGCTGTTCTGAGACACAAAGCAAAACGAAATAGACAAATAGAAGGACCGGAAAGCACTGGAGAGATGAAAGGTGGGTTCATGTGTTGAAGGCAGAGGGCAAAAGCTGAGAGGAGGGAGCTGAGGCAGGAAAACACAGTGGGAATACCAACAACACGACTTCTGGGAGTCTGGCAGCAGAAATCCCTCAGCAACAAAGTTCAGCTGTTCCCCTGAACTCCGTGGGGACGCTGTGAACAGGAACGTCGCCTGTGTGTGTATTTATCTGTTAGTGTGATGGTGGGGGGATGAAACGTTTGGCCCACCGTGTCCCACTGCGCTCCACGGATCATTTCTCAAATGAAAATGTTTCGACACATCGTCTTAAAAGTTAAAACGCGTGAAAACGAATCTCTGAAGCTTTTGGGAAAGTTCTAGCATGCTCCGATAATAAAAACGTCCCTGCGGACCGACGTATTCTTGTAAAAAGGCTTTATTTACGCAGTGGAAACGCTTATGCAGAGACAAAAAAAAAAAAAGTCTTGCTCTCGGACGACGCTGCCTCGTAAAATGTCAGCAAACAATAGAATTTAAAAGTGGAAAAATACCAGGTTTTTAAAGATTGTAATAAATAACTTCAAGCTATCTTCGATATATAAAGTGATATTTATCATGTAAAGTTCAAATGAAAAAACGTAAACAATCTGCTGTGAGAAAAACAAACAAGTTGGCTTATCACGATAAACTTTGTTGGACGTGAAATTGTCACAAAAATTATTGCCATAAAGGATAATATTGTTGTTTTGAGGCCATTTTCAAGTTATAAAATGATAATCGCATAATAATGCAAGTTTACCCTCTCAAAGACCAATAAACTTTAATTTTTAAAGAACATTTAACACTGGGAAGAGGAAGATTAAAAAAAAAAAAAAAAAAAAAAATACAGTGTGAATAAAAACCACACACAACCAGAACCATAAATGAAATGAATTATTAAGTCTTTGTAAATAATATTTAAAACACATCAATCACCTAATTATAAATCATCAAACTTATTTCTATTCATCATGTTACTAATTGATTAACTGATTCACTTTGGCTTTTAAACGAGGCTGAAATAACTGGGACTCATAAACATGCAGGCCTTTGTACTATTAGCTTCTGAAAACAGATTTTGATTCAATTTCAACATCGGGTCTGTTAAGAGACAAATATTTTCCAAATCTATCAGAATTTGAGAAACGACCACAACGCTTTGTTGAATGAAGCCATCGAGTCAGAGTGACACTGAAGAATTTCATCTGTTCTCATCTTTTGCTAAGTAGAAGAAACTTGGAGGTGTTAGAACAAAAATTAACTAATATTTAGAACTTCGTATTTTCATCTAAAAAAATCCCCCCAAAAACCTGAATTTCTACCTAAACAGATTTACCCCCACATCATGGTGACGCCACCGCCGTGTTTCCCTGTGAGTTCAGTGTTCGGTGTCGTTTTTGTGTCAAAAATACAGTTTGGCATTGTGACCAACCACAACACGTCCTACCAGAAGGCTTTGGGAGATTTTAGCCAGGCATGGTTCTGTTTAGTAACTCTACTTCTTCTTCCAGACATGTAGAAATTTTTGTCACACAGAGAAAAAAAAAAAAACTGCCAACAAAATTCAGCTCTCATTTCTCTATAAAATACAACAACTTGGATTGAAAAAGAAGCTACCGTCCTTCCTTCATCTGACTACAAGTAGATGAGTAACAATGCATAAGAAAGCATGCAGTAAATAATAACTGGACTCATTTTTTACTGCTCATGTGCTGCTAAAAATATCTTCTCGGCAACCCATCACCGACTCGCTGAAACCTCCCGGTCGCGCTGCCAAACGCGCGCTAAATGCAGGAGCTAAAAAGTTATGAGCTGGAAAGATTCTGGCTCCAGTTCCATCTCGAGTGCCATCAGCTGCGTCACTGTAACTCTGACTCATTGGAGAAAAATCTAATAACTGGAATTTTTAAGTGAATTTTTCTCTTGGCCAAAGAGACTGTTGGATTCTGTGCAAATTGAATCAGACACTACAAAGAAATGGAAATTACTGCGAAGCCGGGCTGCCGAGTTAGCGCAGGCATGCAGGACGCTGGACGGCGATCATCATTTTGGAAAGTGGCAGGCTCTGCTGAAATGCCAGCGAGGAGCTTTGATGCAATCTGAAAAAAATTATATTTGGACAGAGACGGTAACTGGACACCTAAATTTCAGTTTTTATTTTATTAGGGTTGCAGTATTATAGCTGATTTACCAATTTGATTGTAAGGACTGATGTACACTAGATATTGTATTTCCTAGAGTCTGAGGCAGAAGTTGTTTTCTTTACAAAAAGAAATAAGTTTATCTGAATATTTAAAAAAGACTGAAAACTAGGATACTCAAAAACTGAGTAACACATCAACACGTCAATCAAAATATAAAATGTAAGTGTTTTAGAGAACAAAATTAAAATATTTTATATGAAGAAAATAAGTACAAAATAACAAAATCAGGCAAAATAAAAACTTTTTTCCAAATCAATTTCTTTACATGTAAATCTCATGAAACGTCAACAAAAACTAAATTTTACTCAAGTAAGAGTAGCGATACTTTATAATAAAGTTACTCGGGTAAAAGTAAAAACTACAATGTAGTAAAAATACTCCTAAGAGTATCTTTTTCCCAAAAAGTTACTCAAGTAAATGTAACTCTGTCCATCATGGGACACAATGGATTAAGAAATCTCAAAATCTCCCATAAGGATCTACACGCACCACTTAACATGCTAACCATGTATTTTCTGGTCTAGTACACTTGAAAAAAGACAAAACCAACATATCAGCATGAAGTAAGACCTTATTTTAAGTAAATAATTCCTTAATATTGATGATCAAAGAGCTACCTGCATTGGCAGATTATTTCACCTATAACAGGACATTTTCCCATGTTACAAGTGAAATAATCTGCCAGTGGAATGAGCTCTTTGTTCATCAATATCAAGGAGTTATTTACTTAAAACAAGCTGCTATTTCTTGTTGAAAAGTTATTTGCAAGTTAGTTTTGTCCTATTTCAAGTGTGCTAAGATATTTATACTAAAAACATCGCATCAAAAATAAGATTTTGTGTTTTTGCAGTGCAATGCGGAGCTGTGTAATGCCTACTGCTCTCTCACACAAATGGAAAAAAGCTGCTTCCAGACTTCAACTGTAACATCTGGGTCCTTAATCCAACTCCATACACTGGATTAGATACATTATTTAAAATAAGGTGGCTTATAAATTCAGGGTTTTCTTTTCCCCCCTGCAAAACTCTGCAAATCAACAAAGGGAGCAAAATATATTTATGTATTTATTACCAGTTTCTCTCACAAAACCCAAAAGTAGCAAGCGGCTCTCGGAGGTTTCTGTCCTCATATATTCCCCCAGTGTGGAGAATAAATGAGAAACTAAGGGGGGGAGAAAATGCTCTCTTCCAAGTGAATATCCCTCCCTGGGATATTCACTGCGAATAAATGAACAACAGTGTTGCTGAAACAAATACGAGGGTGGCTCTCTCAGCTCCACCAAACAGAGGAGAGATCTGTGTAGCAATACAATATAAACAGCGGGAAACAAGCTTAGTCATGTCTATACAAAAAAAAAAAAAAATCATTTTGTTTTGCCGAGTTCCTCCCTAATTCCATTTCTCTCCACCCCAAACAATAACAAAGTCTTACAACTTATGCTTCTTTTGGATTCTGTAGACTAATTTCTCTCTGTCTTTTTTTTTTTTTTTTTTTTTTCTGGGTGAGTCATTATTTAATTTAGCTATTTGAGTGTCTGCAGCCAAAAAGTCTGATTGTCTGGCCTGGAGTTCATGTACGGGGTTTTAAGGACCAGCTGCTTCCCCTGGCATCCGTGTCACTTCCTGCTAGACATTTTGGCTCTGGCCAGCTGATGACTTGGAGACGGTCACTGAATGTGTGTTTTCTGGTTTCACGTCCTCTTCGTTTTGTTTCACGGTGTCAAAAGGCCCCACATTTCATATCTGCCATCAAGTCAGGAAAAATGTTCACACAAAAATACGGATTCTGGGGAAACTCGAACAAAAATAATAATGTTAATTAAAAACGGGAGGAATGGTTTTTGCAGTAAATGCTTGTACTTGCTTCCGAGTTTGTTTCAATAAAATTAATTTCAGAAATACAACTTTGTACATAAAATAACATTAGCTGCTAACCACCTTGATCAAAAGGAAACTATTTTCAGGGTTTATTTTTCTATTAACTCTCATTTGAACCAATTTCAGGTCAGTCAAACAGGATGCAAACTGCTATTTGAAGCCAAATTAAATTTCCATTGGTATTTGAAAGAGATTTTTTGTTTTTTGGCTCAGCTGACCTGTTAATCTTTTAATTTAATGAGAGGGGATTTGGTTTTGAGTGAAATGTTTTCCTGTTTTGTGCTAGTAAAACCTAGGGGTTTTGTTATTTTCTTTGGGGGTATTAGAGTATAGGAGTAAATAGAAATACGTCTCAGATTTTTGGGATAAAAAAAATAAATTATGCAATCCTAAAATTGTCATGAGTTACAGTGAGGTTTGTGGTGTGACAACAAGTGAAAAGTTAAAGCGGTTTGAAGACTTTTTGCAAGACACTGTCACTTTTATGCAGTTGTTTAGTAGACACCCACTAAAATGTTCTGTCATTATTTATTGTCCATTATGAGTATTTTTAACCCCATGATTTTTTGACAACTATATCAGAGATTCTTAAGGTTTCACCAACTCAAATTAAAAACCTTTCTAAGACCATTATGGATTCAATTTAAGACTCAGACAGGCTCAAAGACGATCAACTGGCCATAAATCTGCACTTAGTGATGATGGATGTAAAAAAGCTAGCTAGCTACTAAAGGTGTAGCTAATTAGTGTTAGCCTCGACTGCCTTGAGTCACAGAATGAATAAAGATGAGTGCAGGTGACTCAAACTATAGAATGACAGAAAAGTCTTGAGAAAAAAAATGTAATGGTTCTGCCACAACAAAATTTAAGACCTGTGTTTAACGTATGTACGGCCGGCTTGAATTTTTGAACCGCATTTAAGAAATTTTAAGGCTTTACTGTCAGATACATGAATTTGAGACTTTCTAATGGTGTACAGACTCCCCTAACAAACGGATTATACTTGTGTTGCAAAAACAGTCCATGATGTAAAGTTTCCTCTCTCCATGTCATCCGCTACACTTTCTTGCCACTCTGCATCTTCATGTAACACAATTCTGTTGGCAGGCCTGTCTGCAAGACGTCCACAGCAGCTAATGAAATCTGAAATGCAATCTGGCCTGAGTGGGCCGCAGGCTGGGACAGCAGTTCTACACACAAACACCTACCCACAAAAACACAAGACCAATGAACACGAACGGGACCGCATGCATGAGCTCACATCAGGAATACGACTCGCCGCAGATCCTCAGTAATCAGCCGGTTTTGCACAAAGCAAACACGATGCAGGTGATAATAGTGGTTTCCCCTCCCGCCGCCTAACCAACGCACACATGCCGTCACACGTCTGTGGTCACACACACACACGCAGGTGTGAAAGAAGCATGGAAGTTTTGGAAATGGAGAATACACAGTGGTCTGTGCTTGAAAAATGTGCATAAGGTTAAAGACACAGCTTAAGTCAGACATGTACTGTACATTCACTGTACAAGACGTTTTCCTTATTATCTCAGTTTTGCTTAGACTAAAATCTGTCCTGTTTCAAGTCATTATGTAAAGGTATACAAACAATTTCTATTTGGTGAATGCCGGAGTAATGGAAGATTTATGAGATTTGTTTGTCAGAATGCTACGTCTTTATAAACAAACAGGAAAGAAAACGGCCAAATTACCAACAGATTGGTGATTTTTGATATGGGCTACATGGGCGGTTGTCCAGGGCGGAACGAGAACAGACAGTGGGTGGGGTGGCAAGATGTTTAAGGCAACAGATAAAGGAGGTATACTTATCTGTCAGTGAAGTTTTGAGAAATTTTTTTATTCCTGATTATCAATGAGCAGCTGGAAGCTCCTGACTCCGTCTGGGAAACATAAAGGCTATTTTACAAGCTCAGTGCAAGACTGCACTACGTTTCTTACCGACAAGTTCACCAGTTTGATGCCTGCTGCCTTTGGGTTTTGTAAGAAATGCTCATAAGAGCCATGAACCAACCACTAAAAGCCTTGTGAAGATGCTAGCACAAGTCGGTAATAAAGCTAGTTTATCATGGGGACCAAGTTTTGTACCCTTTGGACTAAATGACCACTTACTAAGGCAGAAGCTATTACTTCAATTTCACGATGAAAAAGCCAGACTGGAGTTTTCAAATGGACTTACAGGAAAAAGATTTTCCTGTATTTTGATTAAGTTTAAATTGAAGTTTCAGGCTATCCATGAACACTGCTACAATGCTACATTTTAAGTAAAAAGAGGTAAGCCTGAGGCCGTCCGAACTGTCAAACACCCACACTGAGTTGATGCTATGTGGGTGTTTCGCTGCAGAAGGGGCAAGTGGACCTCGCAAAACAGATTGTGATACAAGCAGAGAGCATAATGTTAAAATATGGAAGCATTTACTCTTAATAGCCATTAAGTTCATATTTGAGCACAAACGGGTCTTTTCCATTTGGACCAATTAGCCTGACCTCCCCACCAAGCTAGTCGCGAAAAGTGCCTAAGGGCAACAACATCAATGTTTTGACCTTGTCAAATAATTAAAAGTCCTGATCTCAATCAAACTGGGAATTTTGATTGAGCTAGAAAGCAAGGTGACATCAGAACCTGAGCAGGTTAGTTCTGTCAAAAGAAGAGAAGATTCAAAATTCAAGGAAACTATTTTGAGAAACTTGTGGGACGATGAGAACAATGTGTCAGTTTAAAAAGCAGTTCTACCAAATACTGCATTACATCTACACCAACTTGATGAAAATTAAAAAAATTCTCTTAAAAACCCACCGTGCTCATTATCCAGTGTTGGTTATTAACCGTACTGACCTAAAACACGAAAACCTGAATCTGCTTTAAAAAAAAAAGTTGTCTTTTTATGCAATGTGTGTAAAAATCTGGTTTCATCAGTGGTTGTGCAGATTACTGTTTAAAGTACATAGCAAAAAAACCAACAAAAAAAAAGAAAAAAACAAGAAGAAGAATGTTGTTCAGAGAGAAGAGCCAAGAAACCCAGAAGGATCATATTAGCGACTGGCTCTATAAACCAAACAAATGTCACCGTTTAAAGGAGGGAAGTGGAATTTGTCAACAAAAACTGCATTTTGTTCATATTAGTTCAGGCAGAACACGGCTAAATAAACACAAAACTCTAAAAACCTCTATTTGGATTCTTATGGCTATCCAGAACTCCTGCTAATTTTGCACCTGCACAACATCGTGAGGATTCCTGCCGAGTGTCAAAGCAGCTGTGAGCCTTCGGGGAACAAACACCAACAACAAAAAGTCCCTCTGGAAAATGTATTTCTGGGGGATCCTGTGTGTGTGTGTGAGTGAGTGACCGGACAATGACCTGGTGCTTTGTAAGTAAGGTCAAGCGAGCCACCTCTGGGTCGAAATGGTTTCAGGACACTTTTGCCAAGAGGCATCTGCACGTTATCTGGCTTTGGAAGTCAAATATGTGTCCAAGAACAGCAGGCGGCAAGACAGGTTCAACTTGATCTGATACGGTGTTTGCATGTGTGATGCAACGTCAAACATCTACAGAGCTGTCAACAATCGTGTTTATTTTTAGCATGCTACTGCCAGGTGTAAAGACTTATTGTTTTTAGTCGCTGTCTGTTTTTTAAAAAAGACAAAAGTGAACTAAGTAGAACTGAATGCTGAAATGAACTCAAGATGTTTCAGCAAAGTATCACATAAAAGAGCTTGAACTTAACCAAACCAGATAATTATATCCTTTGTATTTTTCTATTTGCACGTTTTAATAGATTTCTTATTTGGTGGAATAATGCAGGTTTTATGTCACATTAAAAACTGGACAGAGAGTAATTTACAATAGTCTCAATTTTCTCAAAATTTAGGAACTTAAAATAGGAATGCGCCAATCCACTTTTTTTCTTTTTTTTTTAACTTGCGATATGGATACAGATATCTGAGGTTTAGTATCGGCCAATAAAAAAACAACAACAACAAAAAACAAAAAGCAGCTGAATTGACTTTAAATGTTCACAGACATAAAGTACTGAATTACAATTTATTTGCTAATGCTGCAGCAGCACAGCACACCTAAATACACCGACAGCTTCACAAGCTTGGGCAAAGATGTAAAAACGACTTTAATTTGTTCTGTCAGTAAAATTAGAATTTAACAGCCAAAGTGAAATAAATAGTAAAGAAACTTGCAAAAACAATAAGCTGACTACCTCAAACATGTAAAAAATAAACTGCAGCAGTTTATTTTTTACACAAACTGCTTCAAATTTAAAATGGTTCAAAAACTCTAAATATAATGTTAAATAAATAAGATTGACGTAGACTGAACAGATCATCAGCAATTCTCAATCTAGATTTTTTTTTTTATATATCTGGACCGATACAGATATTAATATCGGATCAATGCATCTCTACCTTAAACACGATTGGCTCCTTCAGTAATCCATGACTGGAGTTTCCAGAAACATTCAGTTGCACATGAATGCCTCATTCATTCATTGAAATGTCAGCCAAGGTAAGTTGCCTTTGAAGAACTGTGCAGAATAAACCAACCACTTGCACAGCAAACAGATACACAGTGAGAAACCAAATGTCGTTTCTCTCCCCCCCTCCTCCTCTCTCAATTAGTCGTTTCCTAACATTTACTGTAAGCCATGATCATACTCCGTTCTCCCTGTCGCCTCTGCTGATAATTCGATCAGTCGGTGAGGTTCAGTGCCAGGGCCCTGCAGTGCACTGACCCCTGTCTGCCAGTTAATTGAATGATAATGGGAGCTCGCCGTCAGCTCCATGCCGGCCCTATTGTTCAAGCAAATGTGCTAATGCTCCATCATTACAGCTGGCTGATCTACAGCCGCCCCTTAAACCAAACAGCAAAATGGCTTCTTCCAGGAGAATTGGGCATCAAACCTTCCACTTCCTGTGAAGGTTTTGCTTGTCAGGGAGGAAAATAGGAAATAAAAATGCACAACCTTACGAATGGGTTGGCGAGTCATATTTCTCCCGCTCCGATTCTTGTTTTTAATTTCTGTATTTCACGTGCGCCGATTAATGTGAGATGCGATTATATAACGTAAAAATAGTTCCTAAAATCTTTACTGGAGTCAAACATGAAGAGGATATGAATGTAGCTTAACACACAACAGCAGCAAAATTTGAAAAGACACTCCAGAATCTTATATAATCATTTGAGTCCATAAAAAATGCCATTAATAATAGCCTCATTAAATCTTTTAATAAGCTCTGTAGGTGTTTTGTTAAAAACCGCAGGCCTCAGTGGCTGGAATGACAGCGACAGCCACAGATTTGCTCACCACACAGAGTAGCCGTCAAATGCCTTTTGACTGCAAAGCAGTTTATGAGAAAAGAAAACCAATTCTGGGTTTGGAGTAAATTACTATAAAGCAGAAGCTAAGAGATGCACCAAGGAATCTGCTGGGGGCGGGTTAGTTCGGTATGTAAGTTTGTCTGCACTCAAGAAAAACTTTGTTAATGTCAGACACATTAGGTATGTATCAGATCAGCACTCAAAAGAAATAAAAACGGCACTTTATAATTTAAAATGCTGCAATACTGACAGTCAAGATGAACTTTAGTCAACATCTAATGAGTTTCTCAACATAAATTCGACATTTTTACATTTTTGTTAAAGTGGATCATCAAAATCATCATTTTACCCTTTAATCATCATTTCAGTCAACCTGACTGACCTTGTCCGGTTGGAAACTAAAAATGTGATCCGTCCGATCAGTGAACACACTAGGACCAAGACCCAAACTTAGCCATTTTCTGTCTGAAGTGTTTAAAAATGAAAGAGGAAGCAGAAAAGGAAGGAAAGAAGGAAGGAAGGTACCCAAAAGGAATCTAACCGTGATATTCAATACAATACGATGCTGAAGATGGCTTAAAATGTCAGCTCTATATATATTTTTTCTTTGTTTCAAACCTGATTCTAACCCACATGGTGAGATATTACCTACAATCCTAAAATACACAGGTAAAGATCCCTGAGAGGAGGGTTTCATTATAACTTTTATGAAAGTAATTTAAATCAGAAGATTTAAGCTTTTCTTAAGAGTTAAAGGTCACAAGTTTGCAATACACCTCAGACTGGAGGGTCTTTCACAGAAATAAATATTTCAAGCACTCGGTTTGGTTTTAGTTCAATCACTATGTGACACGAAGCACATTGTGGTAATTTAAAAAGACAAACAAAGAGGCCACAAAATGGCTGTTACTGAAAAAGAGTTGAGGCAGAGGAAAGTGCAGTTCAGGTTTATTGGAGGAAACAAATCGATTCTTAATGTCTGTGTGAGATTGGACAACTAGGAACTTGAGACAAAAGAAAAGGGTTTAAATCCATCCGGGCTTATAAATTAAACTGAAAAAAAAACAAAAAAAAAAAACGCTGCACAAGCAACAAGAACATTTTTAATCAATTCACATTTGCTATTTAAGCCCATTCAATTCACCGAGTGCTAAAAGAGAGGGAGGGCTCCAGGCCTTACCTTTGACCTCCAGCTTATCCCCGGTGACCACACACTTCAGGTAAAGGCGGCCTCTTCTTTCGGTGTGATCTGTTCCGCAGAGGCTGGGCACGTTCATGACGCACTGCTTGTGGACGTTCATGTCGCAGGCTGGGGGGGCAACACAGAGGAAACGAGGGGTCAGGGTTCACACAGCCGACTGGGCCGACACCGCTGGGGAGTTTTCATGAAAAGGTACGGCAATAAAAACTGGCTTGGCAACAAAAAGGGGACAAAACAGCAATTTACAAAAAGCAATCTGTTCACCTGAGTGCCTTTTCATTTTGTTTTGTTTCAGGACTGTGTGGAGGAAAAAAACAACAAAAAACTTCAAGGTTTACTTTAGCCATTTCTACGCCTGCTTTCGCTGACGTATTTCAATCTCGTTTCGTGTTTGGAGAAGGATTGTTCTTGGGGAAGGTCAGTGAGGTAAACGAGGTTACGACCCAAACCCAGGACGGTTGCGTGCTCATCCTGTCGGTCGGGCAGCTGAGCCGACACCCCTCCCTCACCCTCCTGCCTCCTCGTCGGGGATTGAGAGCGATTACATCGCCGTGTCACTCGGTCAGTGGGATAAAAACCATGAAAAACAGCTTCAATCAATCTCCAGTAGGATATTTTATCTCCTATTTTGTCTTCCTGTCTAATGAGTAATGGCTGATTGAAAACACTGCAGCACAATTTAAGACAAATGGGGAGGAATATTGAGGTAAATAAATACATTTGAGAACCATTTATAATGTACTATTACACATGCAAACCTAAGAGAAAGTTTTAAAAAAAAACACACAAGCTTGATTGACAGCACTAAGACCCTCCTCCTGGCTCTGATTGCTTGTTTCCGACCACAAGGAGGAGCCAGAGGAGATCCATTTTCTCACAGATTGTATGTCTCTTAGAGATTGTGACAGTTTAAAAAATATATATGTCTATAAAAGTTACATACTTTCGCTTTAATGTGCCATTTTTTTTTCTTTTGCAAAGGTATGGGACAATATTTAGTGATTTTGGTCTCTGTCAGGATCTCCTGTTGCCAATTTCAAAACATCTAGCCAAGCTCAAGTTGGAGCTGAAAAGCACACTGGCAGGAGTCACAACGTCTGCGTGAAACACTCAAAGCAAGCCAAGACCAGGGGATTTCTGCAGCCTTTAGTTTTACTGCCAGGTTTAGTATCTAGGCAACAATATGCTCAACTAATAATGCTGCTGCACGAGTTCACAACTTACTCTACTGGGAGAGTTGTGATTCAGTTAGCGGATCGTCGTTTTATCTCAGGATTGATTTATTTTGATCTGATTGTTTAGCTCTAATTTTGGAAGTCGATCTCTGTTTCTGCAATTATTCTGTTGATCTGTGTTAGTGCGTAATTTCTTGGTATTACAAGCCCAATAACCCCCATTTTAAGTGAGACCGGTCTTGTCCCTTGTCGTTTTCAGAGAAGAAACCCTCTCGGGTTTAAAGGTCTCCTCTCTCGTAACAGTATTGGTGCTGATTGTCCTGAACAGCAGCAGATTGTTCTGGAACTTGTTGCTCAGACGGAGGACTTCACGAGTCTCATCATGTCGGGAAGCAATGAGCCACTCAGGCTCAATAACAACGTTTAGGAGGAATGCGGCTCCGAAAACTTGCTTACTGGTCTGAAAGTGTAAATGTTTATGCAATGCGAATCGACGCATTCCTGTGACTGTCAGCTCCTTTATGATGGGAAAATATGTATTTAGAAAGATTTGGGTTGCAGAGTTTGCTTTCAAAAATCCCTCGTTAGTAACTTTGTTTTTAAAGCTTACTATGTGCTTTAGGAAGGCGTAACAAACCGTATGAA
This sequence comes from Poecilia mexicana, assembly GCF_051168715.1. Lineage (NCBI taxonomy): Eukaryota > Metazoa > Chordata > Actinopteri > Cyprinodontiformes > Poeciliidae > Poecilia > Poecilia mexicana. Next base: position 5,990,968 of record NW_028263371.1, on the reverse strand, counting down.
GATAACGTGGAAACCAAATATTTACTCTTTTATACTGTGCATAAAAAGATGAATCATAACTTTTTTCTGACATCAAATCAGACTCAGTGTTTTCTATTTTAGGTTAGATATGGTTATCAAAATCAAAAGTACAAACATAAATATACATATATTACTTTCTTTAAGGCTGCATATATTTAGTGCTAGAGTTGCCTCTTAAGCTGAACTGCAAAGGTTGGATGTTTTTGGATGTCCTTCCTCTTTCTATAAAACATTGAGAATTAACTTAAAAATCATAAACCTTGTATATTTAAAACTGCAGATCTATAACCAGATGTCCATTCCTTTCAGAGTTTTTAAGAGTTTAAGCTACTCTTTACTCACAGTCACACTTCATGCCCTGGTGGATGAGACCGTAGAGCAGAGAGCCGCAGTGATCGCAGAAGGTGGGGCTCCCATAGGTGTGGATCTTGAACTTATGCTTCGTTCTGGGATCCTAAAGTGGGACGAAAGAAGAGGAAGTGATATTGTTAATATTCAGTCAAACATCGTGATTCATTAACGCAAATTGAATCAAGGGTAAATCATTTCATCTCTCGTTTTGCACAGCGGAACTAAAACCGTGACGCTCTACGTTTGGAGAGATCGACGTCAGAATGGACGGACTGCATCGAACGCGTCGCTCTGCGGGGGATTTCAAATCGACTTGAAGTGGAAGTCAATCAATCCGGGAGAGCCGAGTGGCAAATTACAGCCGAGGAGTTTCCTCTCCTTCCTGCCTTGATCGGATCAGCAGGTGAAGAAGCTGCGGCTGATGGTTTGAATTCAAAAGCAGCAAAAAAAAAAGGAAAAATGAGTGAATTTTAATTCGGCTCACACTCTCAGCAACATGAATCATTTATAAACTCTCCTTACAAAGGAAAAGCCAACACGTTTTGTCTTTTTGGAGCCACTATACCCAGCGAAAGGCTTTGCAGAACACAATGAAAACCGTGAGAAGAGCAAAACACTGCCAGCGTCGAAAGTGGAAACGGGACTATTTTAGTTTCCGTTACAATGTCAGAAGATTGAGGCAAATGACTCATGCTGCGTATTTATTACCGTTCGTTGATAAATTGTAAATAATTGTGTTTGTATGCGAGGTAATGAAGGCCATCAAAGCCCTTCACTCATCATTTGCCTGTACTGAGCTGCTCCGGGCTTTTCGTATAAATATTTGATCAGTCAAAGTGTGAAAAAGCATTTAATGGACAGAGCTGGCACACAAACGAGTTCCTGACACATTACTCCACAAACTGCTGAGATTTCAGACCAACACAATCCTGAGCTGGACGGAAACAGATACAGGTTTTTTTTGGTTGTTTGTTTTAAATCTAATCTGAACTTTGTATGTATTTGTATTCAATATTTAGGGATAGTTGTTCAGCTCAGTTGTGTGGTGCTATTTGGTCACCAGTGTAGTAAATCTTGTTGGTCCTTCACTGAACATCTGCACATGTCAAAGTCATAACTCAGAAAATTCACTAATTAGGAGGAATCTGAAGGAGGTTTGTTCCACACGCACTGCACACCGCACTTTTCAGATTTTTACTCGGACATTAAATTGTGAAAACAAGACGATCCGTACTGTGAAATACATCAAAATATTTCACGGTGTGTTTGTAAATATTTTGCAAGGCAATATTTCTTAATCTTTAAATCCTATTTATATAATAAACTGCTTATTTTAAGCTGTAGGACCTTCCAACATGGGGAGTACATTTATTGTATCGTTTATCATTTATCGTGATAAGTTTCTTATTATGACAAGGATTTTGATTTATCGCTGAAGTAATATATTCAAATCAATGATGTTTAAAAGGAAAACTGTCAGGATTATCGAACGCATCTGACTGGTGTGAAAGAGTGACCAACTACAAACAGGCCACGAAGTTACATCGAAAAGCATACACATAAAAATAATCATGTCAAAGTTTAGGTTAACACGAGACAAAGTTACACACGACGGCAAGAGAATTTGCTCAGGTTGAGGCTTAAAAGATGACTGAGTGAGTAGCAGGTGAAGTCAATGAAAATAAAATGACAACGTTTCACACTTTTGAAAATAAACTAAGTACAGCCCTTAATCCCACTTGCATGTCCTGCATCCATTGTCAATGTAGATGATTTGGTTATTCAAATGAGGATGCGTTTAAAATGCAGAGAAATATTTAAATCCGGTAGAAACAGGCAGACATAAACAAAGATACTGAAGAACACCTGGAGGTGAAATATTTGCATTAGATCACAGGAGTGATAAGAAAGGTGAAATTAATCAGTATTATAATAAGTGACGCTCCACAACTAAGCAACATAAAAACTTAAAACATCTAAACTGAGCAGCTCTGTTCACACTTTAGGTTTGTTGAGGTGAGATGAAATGTTATTTTTCTGTAAAAACAGTATCAGTTTAAACAAGCACTGCTAACCCATCCTTAGGCAAATATTGGTGTTCAAAAGAGCTTGTGGGGTTTTTCTATGGACTATCTTAAACAAGCAGTGTCCTCCCTTTTTTATGCCTGCAAAGGAAAACACAGAATCACACTGCAAACAGAAAACACACAGAAAGGTGTGTACTAAACTAAACTAAACTAAACTAAAAAGTGAGGGATGCCAGGTAGAGTGAAGATGACTGAAGCTGCAGCACTTTCTGACTTAGCACAGCGTACACTCATTGGTGTACACTCATTGTGACATTTATAAAGTAATTCATTTTAGTGAAGCACTCTTGAATGAAGAGAATAATGAAAGCTGACTCCTTTTTAAGTGCTGCCTCGCTCACTCTCACGTTTTTAGCGCACTGTGAATCTCTATTTTTAAGTATTTAGAGAACCAATATATTTTTTCACTGTTAAAAAAAACATTTGCTGTGATCTGTATTCACTCTCCAACGTGAAACAGATTTAAACATAAAATAAGTCGGCGTGTAGGAAAACAGTGGAGCAGTGGCCACGAAAAACTTATGGCGAGCCAGATGTGGCCCCCAGGCCTTTAGTTTGTGTCGTAAACTTAACCTAAATTTGTCACATTAAAACTGCTAACGTGTAATATTTCATTGGGATTTCAGGCTGCATCATGCACACAAAGATGTGAATACTAATGAAGTGAGAGGGAAACGATGCATGGGTTTTAATTTCCTTTTTACAAACATAAATCTGAAAAGTGTGGGGTGCATTCGTATTCGCCCACCTTTTACTCTAAAATCCAGTACAAACCACTGGGCACAGAAGTCATACATTTGTGCGTCTTCTTGTGATTTCTTTTTAGGCAACTTTAATAAACAAAACAATTATAAAGACTAGAAGGGATGAAATTGTGGAAAAGTTTAAAGCAGAGACGTTGGATCTCAGCGTCTCACAGAGATGTTCAGATCTCTGCAGCGTGTTTTCAGTCACTCCTGAGGCTTCACTCCTTCACTGGACAAAGAGGAATGTTTTGTACTTCCTCCTCCCAAGTTTTCAATTCCTGCCGTCATTGTAAATTTTTTTTTTTTTTTTTGCCTTCTACGGAAACACAAAGTTGCAAAAGCCACTTAAAAGCCCAAGGACTCAAACTCTAGTACAAAAACAAGAAATGACATGACATTTCCTCAAAGCTTGGATTCAAATCATATCTATGTGCACTTCTTCTTAATTAAGGCCTGAAACAGTTCTGCTGTTTTGGCAAGAATTACGGAATTACTAAATCGAGTAGGGCCTGTATCAGATCGGACAAAGACAGAAAGGAGGACTGCAGCCTGATGGGAGAGGCAGAAAAAGACAAGACAGCAGGAGAGACTCGCATGGAGCCACAGACAGCTGATCCTGAAGGATTACACTCCTGTCTCCTCCTTCCTAACCTTTGTGTCCTCCCATCAGGGATGAATTAGTTATGGCAGCTGAGAACAATGCCGAGCTGCTGATGAACCATAAATTTCTCACAAATGCCATTTGAGCCTTTTAAGGGGGTGAAAGATGGTTTAAGGTTGGAAAACTCTGACAACATAAAGCAAGAGTGATTGCTGGTCAACTGTGCTTGAGCCTAAAGAGGTGCTTTATTCAATTCAATTCAATTCAATTCAAAAATAGTTTATTGATCCCAAAAGGAAATTAAATGTTGTTATTCTTTATCCCTACAGAAGCAGTTCAAACTATTGCGTTTGATCAGGAAACAGACAATTAAACTAAATGGATCATCTGCTAAGTGCCGTGTTGTTGTACGAGCATTAATCGGTCTAATTTTATCTGCTTAGAAGGAGATAAGAAAAGTAATGGTATTTATCCATATATACACACATTTCTTTCCCACTATCAAAATATATGTGTTGAACATATCAGACTCAGCTCCTAAGCAACGGATGGTCACCTTAAAAATATTTAAAACTAAGCATTATTTGAAAATTTAAAATGTATATATTTATGACTTGTTAGCCTAATAAACTAATATTAGAAAATACAATTTTCATATGTTTACATTTGTGTACTTAATTGGATGAGATAAAAACTATGAGTAAATAAATCCAAGAGGGTTTCCTTTAGTCACGTTGCTTATTGAGACGTTGGTAAATCTAAAAAACTAGTTTGTCGAGCTTAGCTAAGTGCCTTCAGAGCAAGATTAACCCTCAGATAGGATGTGGGTGATGAAACATTTCCGACATTCATGTCGGTTCTGAATTTATAGCATTTAAAAGCATTTCGGGTCAGAGTTCTTGTTGTTCTTGTTCTTTTGTATGGAGTTCCACCTTTAACCTACATGAACATTACACAACATGGTTTAAAGTTGTTGCTTGACTGAAGCGGCAGTCACACAATTTATTACCTCACTGTGGATGTTAGAAAGTCTAAAAAAAAACGCTTGGGTCAAAAAGTGAAAAAAATAAAGTACATTTTGTCAAGGTTCTGATGTTTCATAAAAATATATTATCTATAGTGTGAGAATATTGGGATGATGAGTGTAAAATATGAGCCTTGGGTAGCTAGCTATATATTTATCAAGCTATCTAGCTGGTTATGTAGCTAGCCATGTAGCTAGCCATATATCTATCAAGCTGTCTAGCTAGCTATGTAGCTAGCTATATATCTATCAAGCTATCTAGCTAGCTATGTTAGCTATATATCTATCAAACGGTCTAGCTAGCTATGTAACTAGCTATATAGCTATCAAGTTAAAGCTAGCCAGATATAAACTTTCTAGCTATATAGCAACAAGATAGTTTGAAAGACGTAAATATTTCTGAGAAATTAAGTCATCTATGTATGTGTTTTTATTTATGTCTTGCTTTTATGTATTTATTTATGGCTATTGTCCTTTTTGGATGTGCTGTTCTTATTGTTGTTCTGCAGTTTTGCCCCTGCTTTCTAGACTAATTTCCCACACGGGAGACTAATAAATGATCTCATCTTATCTTATTTGTCACCATCCAGTCTGACAGTACGACACTGACAGCTATTCAAATTATTCGCAAGGTTCTCTCTGGAGATTAGATGTGCTGAAGATCACACCTGTAGATGACTTTTCTTGACAGTCATTATAGACACTAGTTCTTCCATTAACACACCCTTTCTGAGAGCTGTCAGCTGTAAGTGCTTCGCCTCTCCGGCCTCTGAGTCCATCTGGGGACTTCAAGGTGGGAAAAAAAGATTCTTTCAGATGAACAATTGAAAAAGAACACCAAAAATAAGAATGAGTCAACGTAAGAAAATGCCAAGTGGTGATTCAAAGGGATGCTACATGCTCGGTGAATGACGTGGAAGGGAGGATGAGAATAGACGGATGAAGAACATGAGAATGTTTTCATCATAATTAGATAATAGGCAATGTTTCAATGTTTGTTTAAGGATTTGATTGGGGTAATATCCAGCTTAGTCAACAAAAAGAACATCTGTGAGTAAGGTGTCAGTCTGACAGAAGAAGAGAGAAAATGAAATATGACTAACACCACTTCATAATAAGGTTCAGTGACTTCTCACAAAATTAATTACTATTTTTTATATATATATTAGGAACAACTTCCATTGGCTATTTCTCTGGTCAGTCTCAGTGTAACCCTTAGTGTTTCTTTTCATTCTTCATCTTAGTAAACTCAGAAAAGATGTGAATACAGGTTGAAGCAAAAAAACAAAAGATAAATGACACAGCAAACCAGATCAGAAGATTCAAAGCACCCAGACGGTAACGATGAAACAGAAGCAGAAGCACGGGGGGTCAGCACAATGGTGCTGGTTAATTAGCCAGGCTCTCCAGTCCAGCCTAATTAGATGCAGTGATCCATCCAGCTCCTGTTAATGAACAGCTTGGCAGAGTGAAGGTGTGCAGGGTTTCCCTAAAGATTGTAGTGGAGCAAAGGTGGACGACGTGAACATCGTGAGTCATCCTTTATTTAGTTTACTTGTGTTATTGCCGTAAAAAGTTAAATAAGAAAAAAACTTCAGGGGGATTCTCAGTGCTATTGCAATCAATGAACATTCCCCCCCCCCACACTTTTCAGTTCCCAGTCAAGGTTTTACACCAGCTGAATAACACAAGAGTCCATATTCAAGTCGCTCTCAAACATCATCCTGCCTCTGACGTTTGTGTGTTGAAACACCCAGCTGAGGTCTGCGGGTCAAAACTTGACACTGTTCTGCCAAACATCAAATCCTGGTGGTGGTGTTGCTTTTTGCAGAAGCAACTTGTCTTGTTTTGTCTTATGTCCATACTTAATGGGCTCTCTGACCACCTTGGGCTGAAAGTTCAAAGCTCTAGACACAGTTTATGGGTTTGTCCAAGTGGCCAAAATACTACTAGATGAATTAATAATATATATATATATATATATATATATATATATATATATATATATATATATATATATATATATATATATATATATATATATATATATCAGTGCAGAGTTTCTCTCCATCATGTACAACCACAGCTTTCAAAATATGCTGGTGAGGTAATAAAAGTGGTGTTGAGTATTTTTCCTAGCATGAGTATCAAGTTTGAAATGTTATCTTTATCTTCCTTATCTATTGTGACACTGGCGAAATTTCAGATTAGTAAAAAGGTCACTCATTACACACAAGCACTGAACAAGCATAACAATTCAACTTGTTCTTATTCTTCATTTTTATTTGCAGGTATATAAAAAAAAACATAAGACAGTCGTGAACACTTCAGGCAATACATTCAAACAGAAAAAGATCAACCTGGTGTGAAATGTGCAGCCAGACAAGAGAAGGGGGCGAGCGCGAAATGAGACACTCTGATTAATTTCCGTTAATCTCGGTCATATTTTCTTATTCGCTCGTCTCCTTCATACAGGACTGGAAAATAAATTGCCACGCTGATTACCGGGGATGGAAATGTTAACAATCGGCATCGGATGATTATTGACCAACACTAGGCGACACTTTCATCCCGTGCTCGCTCGATACCTCGCTCTCTGCTCTCCTCTCTCTTTTACCCGTCATCCCTCACCAGGAGGGTGACATTTGAATTGGAGGTGGCAGGAAGCTCCTCCCTTCACCAGATTCTGAGTCACCCTGTCTTGCGGTTTAAATGAGAAACTGCAGAACAAAGCACCTCTTCATGTGAGCCGTCTAAAAGTTGACAGTTGACACCAGAAATGATGTTTACGATGTAGAAATTTGGCTCCTGAAAATCTGAAAATGCAATAAAGGTTTGTTTTTTTTTTGACTGAGCTCTTCACAGAAACCCTCTGCACACCAATGAAATTGATAAATGAATACCATAAGAGCCTTTGTGCAGTGCAGTGTTGGTTTAGGAGTTCAAGCAGCACTTTTATAAATGTAAAAAAAGAAAAACATTCAACCATCCATTTTATTTAATTTTACTCCATTTAAAAGTCAAACTTGATCATTTGAAAACAATAAACTCGACCAAAATAGTCGCATGGTTTTGTATACACTTGTACTGGTGTCAGTTTCCAAAGGAAGAAACAAATTAAGCTATTGATTTACGCTGTCATGCTTTTGATGGGATCTTTTAGTATCTAATAGTTCAATCAATGCCAAGTCAAATCTACTTAATGTTGACAGGGAGCTGATACTTTAGTACCTTAGAAATTTGGCAAATTAAACTTTTCCTTTTGCATTAATCATGAACATACATTTAGTTTATCTACTAGCCTAACTTTGTGTTTGAGGGTTTTCAACAAAGGATAAACATAAACAAAGGATACAAAATAACTATTGCTCCAAATACAATACAAACAGCGATCCTGGCCATTGACTTCCTATGCATTTCCAACTGAGTCTCATCTCGCTTCACAGCTCAGTGTGGGCTTTCTCCCATTCACTTGGATTCCTCTGGTAGAATTTCAACCGGGCCAATCAGTGAAAAGAAGGGGAAGTTGTGAACAATGATGTCAATAATTGTGGTCTGCTTGCATTTTTAGCAAAGGCAGCACAGGAAGTGAACGAAGCCATTCAATCCGTGTTGACCAAATATTGAATTAACATCAACAGCCGCCTCATTTATGGCACTTCTCTCTTCAGAGGGGAGGACGGTTGTTTACAGCACAGGCAATTTTCCGGTCAGCTTCCCAGCGACGACTGGGGCATTACACACGGCAATGGCCAAAAGTTAGCAGTTGGGTAAAATTTAAAACCTCGGCATCTTCCACGTTGCCAGAAAAGCAAAACATAGAAGACAGGGTTGGTTTTTACCAAGCTAACATACAATATATTGTGCATTACATCAAAAAGTCAACTTTAGACTTTACTAGGTGGATCCTGGTTTCAAATTACTCCTGTGAAGTAGACATGCTCCTTGTATTAAATTTAAGGACCAGCAAACGTGTTAAGTGGCTAACTAAACAGCTACTTGGAGGATTGAAATATGCCTCTGGATCTGTTATGTAACGTCCCTTCTCAGCAAAAAGGATTAGTCTTCTCCTTGACAAAGAGATATCCAAAGCCAATTAGCACCCCGTATGGAGACCCACGACACCATCGGCAATGCACAGACACACTGAGGCATATAATCAATTTGATCACCGGTTACCCAAACATCTACAGCTGTGGAGAATGCCAGAACAGTTAGAGAATAACAAGACATCTTTTTCTCTTTTCTTTCTATTTTCCCTCAATCCTCATGTGTGATATCCTTGTTAAAAGTTATTTAATACAGTATTTGCACAAAAAACTTCATCTAAAACACAGTTTTATCCCAAATACACTACAGAGTAACCCATTCTCCACATTACCGATCATGTGAGCAAATGTAAACCCTTTGACTTCAACCGTACAAATCTACCAAATTTACATTATTAATATTTTGAATGGGTTTTAAAGTTTGTGGTATCTGTTTAAAAATCCTTAAACAACCTTTAGAGCTAATGGAGACTAAAGATCATTGCACCTGTTATAGACCCGGGATACAATTTTAGAACTGACATTGAGTGGTGAACATTGTGGGAAAGATTTAGCAGACAACAATACGGAGCGATCATTCACCCAGATGTGTGCGGTTAGGCTTGGCAAGCGTACTATTTTTAGCATATAAATCACCAGTGTTGGCCTTTCGCTAAGCCGCTGAGTGCTTGAGGGGTGGTACGGGGTGGGGATAGGTTGCCAACGCGATTCACAGGGTTTACCTTGCGGATCTGTTAACATATCTGTCCGCTACTGGCGCTGCACCCTCGCTGACTTTCTGATAGGCTTTAAATGAATAACGCCTACAACACTGTGATGCTAGCTTACCAAAGCACTCAATGGGTTTCCTGTGTTCTATTAGAGAAAAGTTTCAAAATTCATCACTTTATGCGGGTAAACTTCAAATCCATATCAACAAATTCGACAAACAGCTAAAAGTGACTTTGCCTTGAGTTTAAACCTCATTGGATCCTCATTTCAGAGCATTGTGGGAAGTCTGAGGATACATTTCAAATGATTAAACTTCGAATCTGTTTTCAGTGAAGTAGGCAGAAGATAATGGAAGAAATTATTCAAAACACCTTAGAGTGAGCAATACGTTACATTAAACACAAAGCATTGTTTTTTTTTTTTTTAGGAAAAAGAAAATCAAACACTAATAATAACAAAAATCAGTATCTGTTCAAACAAATACTTGTTTAGCTTTTTGCTGTTTGTTCCAAACAATTTCCAAAACATGCTAGGACTAGAAGTCTTCAAGATATTTTGAATCAGAATCACCACAACATCGGTACGTGTAAAATCAAAGGCACCAAGAACTGCTTGGATGCAATATTATGCTCTCCTGTATTTTGAGCGACATGACGTCGACTTTGCCTGTCTGGAATATATTTGGCCTTTTGAAATGACTTTCCCCGTCTCTGACACTCACACCTGGTACAGATTTTAGTGACAGAGACGCTGCAGTTTGAGCGGCCGAGACACTGTGATGACTGAAAGAATGAAAAGGAGTGACGAAAATGTGGCTTATCTGCAATAGATGCCATCTCTGAAATATTAATCAATAATATTGCAGCTGCACATTGATCCTGTGGGAACTGCTGTCATCAATTTCTGCCATTTATTGGTCGTCTCCATCTGAGCTACAGCTTCAAACTGAACCTGATGTGGACGACACACTTGCTTCTGTATCCAACAAAGAAAGTTGTGAAAGTTTTACTAAATTTTCAAAGGCCAAAGTGATCTTGAAAGTAGAAGTGTCACTTCCGATACGATACCGATATTGCATCTTTGAGTATTGGCCGATACCGATGCTGGTACTGATATTGACCCAATACGATATAAGAACAACTTGTACGAACTTTTATTACTCATTTTGTAGTTTTTAAGGCTTGATAAAGTGATATTTCTCAGAGAAAAGTAGTCAACAACAGATATGAGAACAACTGACCCATTTATAATTAACACATGGGTCAGTGTGTGTGGGATACAAATGCTGATGCACAGAAATTCTGGAGCGGACAAAATGCTGGAGCGGAGTGCTTTTATCTGCGTATTTATATCAGAGATTTTAGATGCAGGTTGATATAATCCGATACTTGTCTTCTTGTCTGATGTTGAGCCGATTTACCAGATCGGGACAGAAATACTTAAAAATAAAAGTAATTCCAGTTGAGTAAAGCAAATGAGGCGTTTTGGATGCTGTAACGTTGCATAGACACACAAAAGCAACGCAAGTACCATAGATGAATATGTTAAAATATGAAATTTTAAACTTGACAAACTGATGACATAAAATTTTTTTCCTTGACGTCCCACTTATGACTGTCCTAAAGCCTTTTTTTGAATACAATATTTGACACATTGTATTTTTGTCGTATGCAAAAAAGAGAAAAGATTTAAACTATTGGAAAATTAAATTGTTTTGTGGAGGACCACAACTGTGTTTATATCATTCAGCTAATTGTAAAATTCATGTCAAATTGTCTTCAGCAAAAGATCTGAAGGAGGCAAAATCTGAGACTCGCTGAAATCCTGAAAGGATTAGGAGCCTGTGGACAAACTTCCCCTCCTCTTCACTTCTCACAGCTGGAGAAAGCTGAGCTCCAAGCTGATGAGGCGCTTCCCTGTCCGACGGCCATATTGTTAATTTGCAGACGCTGGCTCATTAGCAGAAACACGCATACATGCTGTGCATGACATCGTCAAGGTCAGAGGAGGGCAGGAGGAGCTGTCACAGCTGTCACCCTGGCTGGAGGGTGAAGCCACTGTTTACCAGCGCCGATGCCAAGGTTTCCTCCGTTTGGTCGGGCTACCGACTCCGGAGACAAGAATTAATTGGCTCATCAGACACGGGCCATCTGGCAGGTACTTAATAATGAAAATACCTTCACAACCTGTTCCAAAAGTCAAATCCAATTGTAAACACCTTGGCAGCACTGTTCCTCCTGCGATAAGTTAAGAGCTTAGTGGGTCAGCTCTGTGATCCACAGCGCTTACTCTGTGGTTGGGTGTGCAGAGAATTTAATACGTTTTTGTGTCCGAAATCAAATCAGTCCCATCTCAACAAATCACCAACATTATAGATTGATATCAATAGTTGATACATTTGATTGAATATTCAACCATTTCACTGAACTCGGATCCAGAACCGCATAGGATTCTGGGGGATGTAGGCAGAGAACAGGACTGAGACGCTCACATTTAGCTAAGTGAGGTGGGTGGCATCAACTAACTCACTTGCTCTTTGGTTACCTAGCAACAACTGTGTGGGATGAAAACTGTGAATAAAACGGTTGGTAATATTTCACATATTTAAGACAAAAAACTAATCAATAATAATCAATATTGGTTGATAGGAAACGCTTACATCACGTTACGTTTTTCAGTTATATAGTCAAGCCCTATTTAGTGAAAAATATAATTTTCAATAGATTTAAATAAAGTAGATTTTTTAGGATTTTTTTTTTTTTAGAAAGAAATCTATATTGTGATTTCCACAAGCGACCTGAAATATAGACATAAAAGGTCTTGTTTGAGCTTGCTTATTTTCTGAATTTTCATCCGTCTTCTTGGCTCTCTGTTTGCAACATAAAGATAATGTTTCTCTTAGGAAATGTATCCTGTTTTATTTTTTACGTAACACAACCTTCAACATAAATGCAAGCAATTAGAGCCAACATTTTCATTTCATCACTGGCATTTCTAGATTTCATTTAATGAGGCTATATGACAACTCACAGCAATAACACCCAGTGAGTTGGTGTCATGTCAAGTCACGTTGCCATGCTGTGAGAAAAAGATTAAACAAGGAAGGATTGGACACGAAATTATCCGGCAAAAGATAATAACAAGCTCATCTAGTTATCGGTACGGTAGTTTGGTGACAGTGTTTATGATGGTGGTTGTGTGATGCTAAATTGACATTTACATGTTCCACAAAGTTCAAATAAGTGGTATTCATTTATTTTTAATTCTAAAATATTACTGATTATCAAAGGTAACTCTTTAGACTTCTCAATATTTTCCTATCCTACATACAAACAAGAACAGAGGATGTTGGTCTAGAGCTGCAGAAGGAGCAGCAGAGAGTCGGTTTGACCCATCTGTAACTTGCATCGCTCTATTTCTGGCAAGAAGCTTCAAAGCTCCAGCTTGTTCTGCTTTAGACTTCCCTACACATGCAGTCAGGTTTACACGTTTAACACCGTTTATGACTGGGAGTGGGCAATGTGGCCTCAACGCTTCATCACGGTGTTTTGTGGTAGTATTGTGATAACGACAAAAGTGGCAATAAGAATGCGGTACGTCTATGTTAGATAACAGTATCACATTGATTATACATCAATAGAAATTGATGTATAATCAAATGTGTGTCACAGCAATTATGGCCCCACAAACACAAATACCGCTCTTGAAAAACTTTCCCACGTGTATCGCGCCTCTTTCTGACACCAGTCACGTAAAGAAGTGAGATTTGCATCACATCACACGGTAACTGTGTTTTCAAAGTTGTTGGTGTTTATTGATGCTTTTATTAAACAAACAGTGGATGAAATAGTAAAACTTCCAATCTTGATAACAGGGACAGATACGGGGGGAATTAAACATGACAACAATAAATCAAAATTCTTATCACAGCGAGAAATTTATTGCGATATATGATAAACGATATGATAAAAGTCCACCACTACTGCCCAGGTTAAAGCTGCCAAAATCAAAGTGTAAAGATACAGAGTCCATGATCTGAACAGAGCTACTCCCAACATACGAAAGAACAAACTGATGTATAATCAATGCATGTTTATTGTGGAACTATGATCTGCTTTATCTTACACTAAAGAAGCACTTTATTTATTTGATCTAAAGTATTAAGATTTTTTCTGTGCATTTTTCTGCCAAACTGGTTCCACTGCCAAACAGGTGGTAACGCTACCTTGGCTCCGGTTTCAGCTTTGGCTCATTCCCAATCACAGCTCTGGTGCTGGGAAGCTAATGTCACATGAATTCCTCACAAGAAAGTAGTTCTGCTTCAAATGTTTCAGGACGGGATCAACGGCAGAAACAAGACAGAGGACAGAGACACATAGAGAGGCAAAAACTACAAGGTTAAATGTTTGATCTTCTGAAAAGAAAAGAAGAGTCTTAAGGTGAACTGAGTGTTTATATGTTCATACATGGACTAGTTGACTCAACAAACTCTGCATGAGAAATATTTCATCCTGACATGGCAGATTTCAGCGCCTTCACATGCTGTTTGCGACTTCGAATCGAAACATGGAGCTGGTGAGGAATGTGACTTCGACGCGATCGAGCACAAAAGATGAACAGTGGATGTTTGATTAGGAAAAACCCCCACAACCACATTGACACGGACAGTTGACTCCGAGTCCAGAGGAATATAAACTCCCCAGAGTGAAGGACGTTATTAAAAAAAAAATACTTAAAAGTCTGGCAGGACTGGACACTAGATATTTGTTATTATGAGATCTCAGAGGGAGTGATGGAATGCATGCAAGTAGGCTTCAGGGCATAAATTGTGTGCGACTTTAATGTACTACAAATAAGTTTGTTGGTTTGACAGATAGTGTATTTATATGCTGCAGGGTGGAAAAAAAGGCGGAAATGCATTCTAATTAAGAGTGTTTTGTCTGTCTGAGGTTCAAGACACGAGTTCAGTACTGAACTGTTTACTTAGGAGAGTTTAGTGATTTTCTCACTAGAGTTTCGTGAATTAAAAATATGCAATGGAATTTCAGACTTTATTCACCTTCGGATGACAACCCATCCTCTGACTTGAAGTAGTTAAGCGACTTGTTTTATGAAAGACTGTATTTGAAAGAAATTTTCCCCTTTGAAATAAACAGGAGTTGCAAAATTACATTCACTGTATGCACCCTCAATACGTGCAACATATTTACAATAGTTGTATTTTTCAACTTGTTAGGACCATCATTCTTATATGAAAACATCGCAGCATCACAAGACTCATTATATTGTTTTTATTCAAACCAACTTACGTCACGTTTTAAGTCACAATAGCAGTTTTTACATCCATTTTCGAAGGGTTGGCACCACAGTCGTCCCGGTCTTCTTGCTTCTGCTTGTAACCTGGTCAATGTCTCTCAAAAGCGTCCCATAACATTATTATCTATTTGTGTTGTGTTGGTTACATGAGGTAATAGCTCTGTTTGGACGGTGATGCACACAGAAACTTTGTAGGGTAACACTTTATTTGACAGGGTGTGCCGAAGCCTGACATAACACTGTCAAACATATAACACCTGTTATGAACATGTAGGAGTCTTTATGAATGTTTAAGACTGTTGTCATAAAGTGCCATTCAGTGACACTTTTAATGCAAAGTTGTATTAAAACTTGTATTAAAAGTCCTTTACAATTGTCAACTTGCAGCCCATCCCAGAGTAATCCCACCCATCCTCTGTCCTCCACCATTATCAATCAACACAGGCAGCAGGACTCTGTAATGCACACAGACACTTACACCTCTCCACCCCTCCTTCCAGCAAAGCCAGGACCAAACCCCTTTTTAGCAAGCAGCGTCACACACCATTAGCATAAAGACTGAAGATTTGCTCGTTAAGACCCGAGAGGGTATAAATATCATCAGCTCCGAGCCCAGGGGACCCAACCATCACATCAGTCATCACTCAAAACTGTTAATACTGCAAGCAATGGCGTAGCTGTGAAGAAACCTGTGTCTCCTCTATTTATGGTAAGATAATTGGCTCATATGTGTCCAAATAAACAATGTGTTAATCATAGTTAGCTAAATTAAAAAAAAATAAAAAAAAACCTCTTTAAATCTCATTTTTGTGGTTTTAGCAAATAAAAAAAAATATTGAACTATATGCTGTGCCAAACTCGGCCACAGAAGTGCATGACTTTTAGCCAGGTGACGGCTCCGGTTGGTCAATGAGTATAACATCCTGTTACAGTTTGACATGTGGAGATAATCATTTAAGGCACTTAGAGTAGCAAATTACACTGAGTAGTTTTAATGACTGTGTGATAGACGCCACAGCAGATGGCAGATGTTAATGTGAGCAATCGTATGCAGGCTGAGATGTTCTCTGCGCCTGTGGAGTCCGCTGCATTCAGTTTTTGTTTTTTGTTTTTTTCCCCCTCCTCATATCAACTGGTGTTTTGCATAATGGCTGAGGAAATGACTTCCTCCTCTTGGATTGCTTATCCTTAGTCCGGCAATAGTGGGCTTTTAGGTTTTATTGCCTTTGCAGCAGCAACCACAACGGAAACAAATCTATACGAGACATGCAAAGACACGTTGTAGCTGCTGGTCTGTAGGCAGGACTGCTGATGACTTTATTATGATCTATACTGTAGTGCAAGATATAAATCTGATCGTTATTTTTGTCACTTTAGCTACCATGATCAATATGGCTCTTTGTGTATTTCACTCTTTTTTTCTTAATTTTGTTTCAGTTTTGTTCTTAGACGCTTTTCTTCCCGAAGCAACACACCTCTTAATAAAACAAATCATAAAACATATCTTGGATGACATTGTTGATGTAATACATTTTAAATGGAGGTGGGAAAATATCATAAGACAATTGTTTCACAGTAAATGCAAAAGCCCTCCAAAGAATATTTTGGAACAAATGTTTATGTTAATGTAATTTTCCAACTTGCATACAGCTAGGGCTGAAACGATTCCTCGAATGATTCGAGTACCGCGATTACTAAAATTCCTCGAGGAAAATTTACCTGCCTCGAAGCTTCGTTAATTTATGTTTTATTAGTTAGCGCACCGTGTTCCGGCCGGGACTTCATTTGCGTTGCGCGGAGCTCTCACTTCCGCCTCTGAGTTGTTGACAAAAGCTAAGTCTCAGCGGCATAAAGTCCAATCTTCAAGATTGGCCCGTGGGGATTTTATTGATTGATGATAATGCCCGACTTTTTATCGTTTTTGGGGAACCAATAAGCATCCTTAACATGACTGGGGGATGCCTGGAGTACGGCAGCATTTCTCCTCCGGGGCTGCTGGTTGAAAGCGAACGGCGGGAAGAGCGCTGAGGTGAGCGGATAGCCTGAACAGGGCGGGCGGCTGAGTAGCTGATGCTTACCGTGTAAATGTAGCTTTACCGACGAACCGCACAATAAATTTCATATCCCGGTCTGAAGAAACGGGTGGCGGAGCGCATCGTACATGGCTGGTAGATGAGTTTCTGAGTGTGACCAGTGAAGGTGTCGTAAATATCCCGTATTGCTTCCCCCCGTGTTCGTCCCCCGGTCTAACGGTTCGTCAGTCCGCTGGTCTATTTCCTCCCCTCCACCCCATGTTCGTTCATTCGCCCTCTCCTCCCACTCCAGGCGGCATTTCCCGTATTTTCAAACCCAAAGCGTGACAGGTTAGGTGGCAAGGTGAGTTTAATTAATCTATTAAACTCACTGAAGATGAATACATAAACTAAAAGCTGGATTGTAGACATTTTTTATAAGCATATTTGTGAGCCTGCCTCTTTGTTATTAAATTCAATATAATTTCAGATTTTTCTATAACTTTTCTTCTGGTTAACTTAGAAAGTGAGCTATTATTGTTACAGGTTAGTTTTCTAAACTACAAAAAAGCAACTGTTAGGGATGCTCAAATATGAAAAATTGGACTGATATTGATATCTGATAGTAACACCGGTATTATGCCAGATTTACCAATATTTCATTTTATAATTTTTTTTTATCCGATTACTCGATTAATCGTAAGAATAATCGATAGATTACTCGATTACTAAAATATTCGTTTACAACAGCCCTACATACAGCGATATTGACGTTTAAGGCTAAGCAGTCCTAAACCAACAAACATATTTTAAGCCAAAAGGTAAGCACACTTCCTAATGATAGGATTAGTTGGGAACATTGGTAATATTGTAGCTTTTGTCAATCAATTATTCTTCAAAAACAACCCCATGGCGCATGTCCTGGTTTTATGGAGCTCTCTGCTTTACAAGAGAAAAAGAGTCGAGCAGCAGGATAACAAACACTGACGACTACAACTGACTTGTAAACGCATCAACCGGAACAGCATTTGATTCAGATGTTATGCATCAAAACCAATAATAAGATTTAAAAGGCCTGCATACAGTGAGACAGACGTGATCCCAGTTTAACACTTCCTTAGCGCAGCTTATCCCATACTTAGGTTTAGAAAATCGTTTCCTAATCTAATTCAGTTCTGCAAACACTTTTCAGACAATAATTACCACTCATTTTCTCTGCATTTGTACTTTTTTCACCAATACCGAGTATGGGAGCTCAAAACATCCTCCTTTCTCATTTGAGCTTGCCTGAGTCGATAACCACATCCTACCTTTTAGACCATGTTTTGACGACTCGAAAGGCCAGAACGAGTATTAAAAAAATCTCAGTTTCCATGTTCTATCAGGAAATTTAATCTCCTCAGAGTCTAAGACATGAATTTAATGAACCTCTTTCCTATCGGATAAGAAGTCACTGTTAGGTATAAGGAGGAAGAAAAAAAAAAGGAAGAAAATTCTGCAAATTTGATAACACACTGACAGGTATGAATATGAATCAGCAGCTTCATTTCTTGCCTTACCGACTGAAAATGATCTCACCTTCCCATTTGTCTCTCTTCACTCTTCCTTTCCTGGATAAACTGTGTCTTGCTTGGTGCCAACTCGCTACTTCACACTGGCACACTGGCTCCCACACACACAATATAAAACTTACTTTGATTGTTTATGCAGCACCTAAGATTTGGTCTTACAGTCTTTTCAGGAAAACTCTTGGTAGAAATTGCTTTCACAGCCTCCTTACAGTTGGTGATCAGGCAGGTCAAATATGACCAGCTCAACAAACTGTAAGTAACATCCAAGCAGTGTTTTATAAATACCCAACAATGGGGATTGAAGTGGGTGATCTATGGCAGCGACTGCAGCTCCGTGAAAGAGGCCAAATTTCATTAGATACACTACAGATTTAGAGCATACAGTATGCTCTCGTTTCCTCTGCCACAAGTAGCTCTCTTACATGCACTAGCACCAATCCCTGCTCGCTGACATCATCCTATCTGGCATGTATCACTGTGTATTTCTTATGGTCGTGTGTATTCAAAACATGTTGAATATACAATAACTTTATTCGACTAAAAACAGTAAAACCTGGCAGGGCTCTGAGAAACATGCTGCCACTTCCACAGGCTGAACGCACAGCTCCGTGCACATCAAAATGCAGGCTCGAGTTTCTTTGAAACGGTGTTTCCTTGGAAGCAGCGCCGGTGCCAAAGCTTGCATAAGGGTGTGTGCTGAAAGCATGTGTTACTGGCATCTAATTCTGTATGGAGTAGGAGGCTCACTTAAGCTTCTATGTTACATCAACATTATAGCAACCTGCCCAAAATCGACTAGGGACCCGGTTTTACAGCCAGAGCAGCTCTAACCAGTCCAGGCCTGGATCAAGAACAGGCAGAAGTGTCTGGATGGGGGGATACACACAACCGTGGCACACAGCCCACCTGGAAACATGGGTCAAGGAAATCAGATAAAGACGATAGATGGCTAGATATAGATTACAGATGTGAAAAATCCCTACTAAGTGTTTGACATGGCAATGACTCTCTTGTATCATCTGGAATTATCTTTCCCATTGCCTCATTTCCCATTCTTCTTTGTTTTCCCATTAAAAAAAACAAAAAAAACTTTCTGCACTTAGCCGTGTCTGCCTTCCTGGATTGAGTGATTAATTTTCTTCCTTTGCCTTAGAAAGTGCTGCTGCAATGCCTGTCCAGGGTGTACCCCGCCTCCTGTCCAATGATCGCTGGAGACCTTGCGAGTATAAGCGCGTATGGACAGACGGACGGATGGTACTTCTGGCTCAGCAAATGTCAGTTACCTTGAAAGTATCCCTGGCTCACTCACACCTGTGTTTATATTATTTAACGGAGCTACTGGTTGCCCTTAAGTCTGTGTACACTTCAAGCCAATGGGAAATACTCGTTGCCAAGTAATTCTGATTTTAGCTATGTCTCTTTTGCAGATGGAGTCACTGGTAAAAGAAGCGCTACCTTCAACTTTGTGTATTCTTTGCACTTCCTGGGCAACGTTGGCTCAGGAGGAGGGAATTTGTCCTGTAGCTGGTGGGTTGCCAGTTCAAACTCCATCTGTCTCAGTTGTTGTGTCCTTGAATGAGACATTTTTATTTATTTTTTTTATGCTCATAGAAAGGACTCCTGGCTTATTCGTCAGTGTCTTTTTCCTGGACGAGACGGTTTTTGGAAGAGGCCATTCATGCTACACCTTTGCATATTCTCTTCCTGGTTCAGGTGTACACCTGTGTTTTGCCCAATGAGCACTGGAGATAGTCACCTCCACACTCCTCTGCAAACCTGCATGGACAAGCGGATATAAACAATGGATAGATGGATCGTCCCTTAGCCGAGCTTGTTTGCTTGTTAGCTTTGTTTTTCCATTCCTTTTGAGAGGACCATTGGGTCAGTCACCCTGGGTTTAAGTACATCTCTGTCCTGGATAGAGTCAGGGTAATTAGCTATTGCTGTCATTACATCTGCATACCATCTGTATTTCTTTTCAATGTAAAGTACTTTCAGCACAGTGCTTCTAGGTTTGGCTGTGTCTCTTATTTCTACCTTTAATATTGTAAACCATGTATGTTTTTCTCTACAGCAGAGGGAATTCTTGGCTCTGTGCTTCAGTGTTTAGCCGTCTCTCCTGGTCCAAACTATTTAATAATAAATTCCCGCCATTACTTTTCTATTTTATCTTTATTTCTATTTCACACAGAAATCCCTTTTGCCTCATTGTGTTATAGTACATATAATAACTAACAGTGTAGAGTGAAATGATTTGGGATCTTCTGGATTGTCATTTACCATTAAATTTTTCAGTATTTACAATCTGCCCGTTTGTTTTGTCAAGTCCCTTAACATTGTATTTGTTGCAAACTGCCACAATATAAATGAAATGACCCGAATCACTAGACGTGGTGGACCAACAGACAGACAATCCGATTTATAGTGTTATTCATCCAATTCTCAACAAAAGCCAACTTGAAGAACTTTCAAGAAAAGACTCAAATCTCTGCCCACTTAAATATATTCTCATAAAAAAGGTCACTACAATTCAAGCTTTAGTTTGGGAGATGAAACGACAATCTCCAGTCTTGGCTTCAATGTTGACTTGATGATAAAAGGGCAGACTTTAAAAACAGAACAGAACAGGCCAGTCTAAAAGAGAGGGCCAGCACCCTCGCTGGAAGGTAAATTGACTAAACATACAGATGAAAGGCTCCATTGCCTGTGACAATCCAAGATGCCTGTGGCAAAGATGATGCAATTTAGCACCACTCCAGTTTAATCTTGTTTTCAATTTTCGGGCAGAATCCTTGTAATGAGACTTTGTGCATCCCGAGCTTTGAGAGCAGAATACCGCTCCCTGCAGATGTGCTGTCAGTGAAGAGCCTCCCACGTGATTTGCACTTTTAAATATTGCTTCACTTTTTTCTGGAGGCGAAACGAGTTCTTGTCATTAAACATGAGCGCTCTCACGTTAAGTACATGGTAGCCTTTTCAATGCGTCTCTGTAAATGTGTCGTTTCAGAGTCGAACTTTTAAATAACGGTCCGTCACATTCAAGCTCTTTCAGAGTCAACTCAGAAAATGCATTGAATCTTAGCTCCATTTTCAATGATTTACTTACAAATATATGAAAATGATTGCAGTAAGCGATCAAAGTTTTGATTCTTGGACTTCACCCAAAAAGCGTTGTTTTTAATATTTTGTCTTGCCATTGCAAAACTTATAACTTCTCAGGCTTAGGCTAAATAAATGCTTATTTAGTATCACACTTTAATAATTTCTAAAAGATAACACTAATTTACATTTGACATTTAGGATGTAAATGGTCTGAAAAACACAGTGATTTTTTGTTGTTTTATTATGTTACAAGAGTTATAAATTAATGATCTCTAATGCTTGATTCTGAACTGAAGTTACATTTTGTGTATTTTCCAGCAACATAGAGCCATTTTATAGCACAATCACAAAACTATGTTACCTTCAGTTGTGATAAAAATGCTGTATATAAAAATTTGACTTTTTAGAATTTTAGCGCTTTAAATTTGGGCTTCTGTCTCTTTAAGAAACTCTTGTTCTTTCTGAACCTCCGCCTTCAGGAAGTCATCACAACATGGCTCCTCTATTAACCCTTTAACAACGTTTTTACCAGTGTTGCACGGTTAAAAACGCAACACTGACATAACGAGCTCAACAGCTGCGCAGTTCCACCAGATGTTTGCTAATTGGTGCTGGCTAGTCTGTAGGAGCCAAGTGGGGGAGTTACATTCCAGGTATGTTTTGATGAGGGAATAACATTATAACTTGATGTAAAGCTCAAGAAAGTACATTTTATATAAGACTTCCACGCTGAAACATGTTCTCCTAATTGTGCACAGAGTGGCTCACCCACTATTTTCAATCCCCACCTGCACATTTTGATAATCTTTAAGTAGTTTCCCTTCTTTTTGATGGAGAGCAAAGGGATGATGTGAATCTTAACACCATGAATAATTACCCACAGCAGGCCTGAAAGTAGATCTGTTTCTCTGACATTATTTAGTTACTGTCACACAAACGCTGTCGTCTCTAATTTGGTGTGTTCTGATGCGTTATATTTGGTTTTGAGGTCAATCTTTCTAAACATAACCCGTTCATACCAAAGTCTGCTGAAAGCTAGGTTAACATTACATCAGCGGTTCCACTGATGTTCCATCTGACTATTGATGACATATCAGCTTCTTGAATGAACATTGCAGCGTTTTACCATTTGTGACGTCAAATTGAAAACTAAGTGGTTGCACGACACAAACCAACTTTTGAGGTACACAAATAATAGAATACAATGGAACAAAACAATGGGGAATGTAACTTGAATAAAATTCGACAAACAGGAAAACCATGAAGGTGTCTCTACTATTCAGTCTCCATTTTCTGTCCATTTGTTATTGGTTTGTTTTGGATGATGTGTCACCCTCGGGTCAGCTCCGTCCGTTTCCA
This sequence comes from Poecilia mexicana, assembly GCF_051168715.1. NCBI lineage: Eukaryota > Metazoa > Chordata > Actinopteri > Cyprinodontiformes > Poeciliidae > Poecilia > Poecilia mexicana. The sequence goes on along the minus strand of NW_028263371.1, from coordinate 5,968,018 downwards.
AGGAAATGCGCTGCTGCTTAACTGTATTACTCTGTCACAACTATCTGTGCACTGAAACAGGCCCGAGGGGCTAAGAGGTGATTGTTTGAGCATACGTGTGTATACTCGTGTGACTGTGTGTGTGTGTGTGTGTGCGTGTGCGCAAGAAGAAAGGAAATCAGTGCAAACAGACTAGCAGATTGCCTCGGGTCAAATGTGCTGTACTGGTTAAGTGGACATTAATGATGCAATAGCCACACACCCCCACAAACGCAGGCACATCGTACCTCTCAAGTTCATCTGCCGTGCCCCGGCGGTGAAACCAAGAGCTCTTGAATTATTGATGGCGCTCTTCCGTAAAGCACTGATCTTACATGAGCTGCAGGCTAACGTTATACCCAGCAGCCACACAAAACATTTAGCCAAACTGTGATGATCTCCAACCAGCAAGGATACCTCTACCCACCAACCTCTAGGTACGTTACAGCAGAAGTGGTATTGTAGATCAACCGATGTTGGTTTGAACCCAAGTAAACTGATGGGTTTGGTTCAGAAACTCAAAGACAGGAAGTCTGTTGTCCCAGCAGCTCTGAGGAAAAATGCATTTCTGCCCCGTCAAGCCAAAGTTAGCTTCTGCTGAAGAGACCTGCGACCGCTCGACACGCTCCGTTTCTTATAGTAGAGGGAGTTATAAAACACAAAAATGAGTCATAAGATGCACATAGCCGAGATGCAGCAGATTCAGAAGATATTATCTGGCTGAAGGAGTTATTGGTTTTCTGCTCTGCTTTAAGCCTTGTAATATGTGTGGCTGCCCTTGGCAACGGCAACTCAGCTGCAACTGCGCAAAAAAAAAAAAAAAACGCATAAAAACAACAATCGGACAGTTTAGTAGTGAAAGGAGTGTACTTTTAAAAGTGGATGGATTTGATTTGTAGCAGTTGTGAAAGAAAATGGACTGAAACAGAATTGAGTTTTGTCTGAAAACGGGCACGAGGGCAGCAAGGATCTCTTACACACACATATCAGACAAGTTACTGAACAATGTCCCCCGAAAACATTAAACCTGATTTCTCAGTGGATCATGGAGCACCTCGCTCAAGCTACCTTATGCTTCTGGAGACTCCGTACAATCTGTGGGGCACTCTATTTAGAGAGTCTGGGTTGACGATCCCTACTGACACACTGACATATATCCAGTTACAGAGGCCAGGCTCTGAGTGCCCAGCAAGAGGCCAGGTATGCAAATGGAGTTTCACACTTAAAGAGCTGACAAGCAAACGACTGATAGCAAATAACTGCTCCTATAGGGAACCAAGAAGAAATGGTGGGAAACTTCACTGCAAGTGTCCTTGATGAGTTTAAGAGCTTATGGGGCATCTTACTTATTGTCGTGGCTGTAAAAAATGTCCTTTGTACTATTCATACAGTGGCTTACCCATTGAAACTTTTCACAATTTATGACAAGTGTCATTAAAACTTAAAGATGGCAGCATCTCTTTTGGTGAAACTGATATAATTATGGAGAAAAAATGCTTTTCAGATCAGTAAATGTGTACATTTTGTTAGTTAGGAATTCCAGCGCAATTGCGTCTATTAAGTAATAAGGAGAACTGGTTTGCAAGATGCACATCTATGCACAGCAAAACCACTGGGGTTATAACTCCTATGTTCCCTGAGGAGCTTTTTTCTAATAAAAATCTGTTAACGTCTGGGAGTCATGAAGTTGTAAGATGGACTGCAGTTCAGGATGAAGAGAAGTAAAGGTCTGAATTCAGCTTCCCTCACTAAATGTCAAAATGTCTAGAGGGCATTTGACAATGCCTCCAATCTGCTCACCAGGAAGGGAGCGCATGAGTGACTGGAAGTGTAAAAGCGCTTTTATATAAGTGGAAAAGCGTCTACACTTTTATGCAGGATGCCAAAGAAGTGGAAAGAAGGCAAAAAAGGTTCAGATTAAGAATGTCTTCAGTGGCACTGACCACAAAAAGCATCAACAGAATAGGGTTTAAGTTAGGCTTTTCTGGGTTTGTAAAGTGTCTCCTTGAGATATTTCAGTACCGCTTGACTCAGGTGGTGCCTTACATGACGGGACAGGAACACTGACGCCGAATGAACCTTATTAACCACCTGCAGCTCTTCTGATCGCATCGGGACTTTTGCTAGTCTTACCCTAGAACTCTTTCTTCGGAAAGGCGCGAACACCGAAAAAGGTTTCTCTCCTGAGAGAGCCCAAAATGACACACAACCCCAATTTCCTTTTCCACAAATTTGTTTGTGATTAAATTATCCTCAAACCATCTAGACGCCGCGCCAACACTTTTCAGCTCTAATTGCGAGGGAAATAATGCCAATTAGTTAAGTAAGATTCAGCTTTCCTTCATCCCTCAATAGACTGCGACATTTTTTTATACGAGGACGAACGAGAAAGGCTGGTAAACAGCAACAGAGGGCTGAATGTTAGAAATGCATTCTGGCGCCATTTCATATGTGCTGAGGTCTAATGACATAAATGGCAGCAAACAAATAGGAGGGAACAGCTGGTACTCTGGTACTTACGTCTGTGTCGGGCCCCTTATCTGCCCCCGGGCAGGAGAACGTGACCAATTCATGGCACCTCTTGTGGACCACAAAACAGCAAACTGCAGGGCAAGAAAACAGGACGTAGTCAGGAAGGAGATTCAGAGCAGCAAACATTGGAGAAAGACACGACGAAAAGATGTAAAAAGCCCTAACGTCTAGTGTTTGTAAATGATGCATTGAGATACACCAAAACAAAGTAGGAGACCTAAAAAAAAGGGTCACTTTACATATTTTTGAAATGGCCAGTCATCCCTCCACGTTTGCTCATCTTCTTGTGCAAACTTTACACAAACTCAAATATTAAAGTCCCAGACCCACTTAAGAAACAGGTATGAACACTACAGAAAAAAAGTGTTGAAAGTTGAATGTTTTTTCATGGTTTTAAGGTCACTACAGCGAAGGTACGATCTCCCTTACTGACCAATCTAGAAGTAGGAACCGCTGTCTCACTAAAGAAAACCCTTGCATAACCTGCGTAGAAAATCAGCTGATTGTGGAGAAAACAAAATGCATTCATAATGGATATTCAGGACAAGACCGTGAGGTAAAAAAAAAAGATTTTTAAAAAATAACATAGATATGTATTTGATTTATTTGAGGTAAAGCTAAGTTATTTGACATGTGTCTCCATCTTGACTGAAACATTCACAGGTATAAACATAAATCTGGGGATTTTTAAAATGATTAAATTGTGACACTTCTGGCTTTCTGTACATGCTGATGTCCAAATTGTTAAAATTTTATTCTTCTGCTTGTGTGATGTTTAAATTTGAGCTCCGCGTCGTTCTGTTAGCAGTTCAGGTTCAACAGCAGTCCCTTAATTTCCTTCACCTCCACCCACAAATCCCGTATGGAGCGGTGAGAAGACATCTGGTAGGAATGCTAACTCGGAAAACAGCAGAGAACAATTAAAGTTTACAAGCTTCCCAAAGTCACCGGTTAGCCCTGTTCCACCGGCAAAGACACATATGTCTGACAGGAACTGCTGTGTGTGCTGGCGCCATTAGAGCCGAGGACACAATGAGAGGCTGGGGTGTACCTGCACCTTACGGCGCATCAAATGTCTGATTTTCAACAAGTAGTCCTCAGATGACTGCAGGAATACAGTTTCTTTATATCAAAGTAATGCACTGGCTGCCTGAGGGACAGACTGAAGCTGAATATTGTCCTCTCTGTGCCTGTGGCGCACCAAATATTTTATACTTTACCGGAGCGGCTTAAATTCAAAGTCATGTCTGCTGCCAAACCCCTTTATGTTTGGGGTGGTGAGTAATTTGACGGTTGTGGGGTCCAGTTTTTGCCACCAAAACCCATCATGATTGACTCAACACATGATGGATTTGTGTGTCGTCTGCATAGCAGTGAAATGAACTGATGTATTTGTAGAAGCAGGACCACGAGAATCATGCACAATGTCAATAAAACTGACCCAAAGACAAAACCTTGTGGGACTCCAATGGCAACCGGGGGTACTTGGGAAAGAGAGTTTTCCTACTTAACAGAGAAGGATCAATTAAATAAATGTGAAGTGAGCCCTGAATCCCAACAACATCCAGCAGGCGACGTAACGAAACCAAAGCGCCACATTTACAGCAACGCAGTCAAAGGCAGACCAGAATCTGCCTTTGATATTGTCGCCCTTCTCCACCGCCCAGCATTTCTAAATACACACAGACAGGCACAGTTGGCTGTCATGCATCTACTGAATGCACATCCAGGGCCTCATACTTTGAATCCTTGTGCCTACACGCTGTCAGAGCGCACAGAACGGTTCTGTATGTCTAAGTGCTAGGTCGCCGAGTACACCAAAGCTCACAGCCAATGGAAGCAGCTGAGTCAATGTGGAGGAAGGCGCCTGTCACCGAACTGCCTCACACCAAGACGAGACAGGAAGAGGAGGCCTGACTGGGCATCATAAAAAAAAGAGAGAGAGAGAGAATAATAAAAACTATTTATTTTTCCCATCTGAGAGCAAATGTGTCTAATAACTGTTAATTCTGCTTAAGGACCTTGTTGAAAGAAAACCCTGTTTTTTTTGTTGTTTTTTTTATCTTTGACAAGCTAACGTTCAAGGCCAGAGCTCACCTCCTGAGCGTCGACATCTGCTGTTTTCAATGGTCTTCGTTTCTAGTCTCTATAAACGGCTTTTAGTGATTTCGTTTACGTCAGCGACGTGATGCGCCGGCCTTGGTTGATCGCTTCATTTCATTCCCTCTAAAAATACCAAGATTGGTTCAGAGATAAGTTCAGAAATTTAAATCCGCTCGTCTTCAACATCGAACACTTCTGGGCTTTTACTGATTTATCTGAACTGTTCTCTCTCCAAGATGGAGAGGTTATGCAACTTGCAAGACTTATAAAAGGAAGAGATGGGTCTATAAATTACATAAAAAACATTGTTGATGTTTTCTTCTGCACACAAGGGTCAATAAATTGCAAATAAGCGCAAATATACACAGACAAATATACACAGGATATTTTTTGACTACTGATAGTCAAAAAATAGCCTTTTTTGACTATCAGTAGTCAGAAACAGGCCTGTGACGATAACACATTTTGCTGGACGATAAATTGTCCCAGAAGTTATTGCGATAAATGACAACGTTGTTGTTTTGAGACCTTCTTCAAGTAATATAATTGTAATGGCATAATAACACAAGAACACATTATCAAAGGTGAATAAACTTTAAATTCTAATGAACATTTAAACACTGGAACTGGAAGACGTTTTAAATATCCAAAATAAATAAACAAAATAACAAAAACAACAAATAAGGTTGCTTTCTAGAGGCAACTTCTAAACAACTCTAATGTCTAAGATCTAAATTTAATCTCTAATTATTTGGAAATGTCACTTCTTCGCCAAGGTTTGTGTCTTCAGACAAAATGAAAATTGATATACGTTTCTTCACCCAGAAAGTCTCATACAGGCAACAACTTTAAAAGGAAAAAAAACACTGAAACACAACCGTCACTGGTTTCATTAGAGACAGTTGTATACATCATCATGAACTCAGTAAGGAGCAAGCTGCATAGAAAGACCTGCAATCAAAACAACTTCAAACTCAAAATGAATTTTGCTGCTGCTCCCCAAATGGGCAAGCAAAATGGCCGAAACGTTTACGGTCAAATGAGACGAACTGCTTCATCCCTGCTGTGGTGCTGGTGTCACAGTCACCAGTCCATCACAGGGTGCTACATAAATAAATATTGTAGAAAAAGAAAGAGAACGCATGCTGTAATTTGGTGTCAAAGTCAACTGAGTTAAATCTGTCTGCTGTCTGTCCTGCAATAAATCTGCATCCACTATTATTAAAAATATGCCAGATAAATCTGATGTCGCTGGCAGATTATTAATCATAACTCATGAAATTACCATTCCTCTTCAGTGTGATAATCTCCGCTGCGTTCGGACCACATATTGCATTTTTCTCATAAATAATTCACAACAACATGCTTTGTTTGGCACTTAACAGCGACATCCCCATATCACATAGTGGCTCTGATCTATATATTTTTTTAATATATGTTATCTGCTGGATGGTTAAAAAACCAAACGAAACGCATTCCAAACGTTTTACATCGTCACGCCTTATCTCACAGTGCGCTGTTATTTTAGATGTTTGAAATGTGGGCGGCAAAGATCCTGTCAATATTTACCGTGTTCTTTGAATTTCAGTAGCCGCTAATTCCCTTGGAAAGAAGCTTTACACCCCACACTTCACACTAACAGGCATGTCTGGTCAAATATTAACTCATGGATTTGACCAGGCAGGGATGGGAAATAAAAATAACGTCCTTTTCAACAATACTTTATTCACTTTAAAGCAAAATAAGGCTAAAATGAGCCACTTTGATTTTCCTTTGCCATGTGAAAAATTCCAGGAAAAATGTTTCGCCTTTCTTTATCTGTATCGTCGTAAAGCACACCATAAATTGTCTCATATGAGGAACGCCACAAAAGCGGAAGGTCAAAGGTTACTTCTGCAGCAGAGGATGACTTCATTGCTTTAACCACTTCAGCTCCAATGGAACTATGGCTCATAATGTAAGTGGCATCAATGTGTCTGTCTAGCTTTTCACAAGAAATGTCTCTGGTCTAATTATTGTTAAAAGGGGAGGGGGGACTAAACCAAAGAAGAACTGAAATGAAAAGCTACAAGAATGCTGCCACAAATGGACCCAGACCAGTGGAAACCCTTATTAAGACTTAATGAGTCCTTTATTGGAGGCAGAGACGGTGAGCAGATGGTATCTTCACGTGTGATTCTCACATTGGAGCACAAAGATAAAAGTGTGAGAGTGATGAGGGGAAAAGCAGAACATTCTGCTTTTCCAACAAACATTTTTAAATCATTTAAGGTTTGATAGTTTTCAATAAGGCAAAAATAGATTATTTCTAAAGTAGTTAGAGCGATGGGTTGAGAATATCTGGAGGTGTTGCTGCTGCCTGATATGAGCTGTCAGCCACAATAAACTGCACTATTATCACAATAAAACATTAAAACTAAACATTAAGCAAATATGGGAACTCCCTCAAGACTTACACAGGTGACAGCATTACTGAGCGCGTTTTAATGAGCCATTCAGTGAACAACACAACCATATAACTACTGAAATAATCCACTAATTACTGACTGCTCACAGTAACTATAGCAGAGTCTAGATTTACGGCCCGAACCGAAATTAGTCGCTTTAATCTACATATAGTTTAAGGGGTTGACAACATATTACGTTGAGAAAAGAAAGAAAGGAAGAAAGAAAGAAGGAAGAAAAGAAACTAAGGGGCAGACGATCTTTAGACTGTAACAATGGCAGGACACTGCATAATAAATATGTCCTGCTCCGCTCCCATCAATCACACATCCCAGATGATTTGCCCTTGACTCACCATGCGGTTACAACAAGATGGAGCTGGAACACGTTAAACACAAGCTAACACAAATTGCGGTCCAATCAGTGAAAGCTTAATTAAAATAATACGTCAGGTTTACGTCAGGTTCGGGCTTAGAGTTAATGCTAATTCGTCGGGCACAATGCGTACCGGCTCGGGCTGGGTCAGGTTGGACTTTTTAGGTAGCTGGCAAGATAACTAACAGTGATTTTAAAACTGGAATGAAAGTTAAACATGTAGAAATAACACAGAGAAATTTCCAAATCAGTTCAAGAACTGCTTTAGAGAGCCAGGAGTTGAGCTGGAAACCTATTTGTATTGACATATACTTTAATGATGGCAAATCAATACAACCCCCCCCCGCAACACAGACGTCTCGCATCACCACCAACCCCGACCCGCTGGACTCGCTTTGCCTCAGAGGAGCAATCAGTCAGCCCAATCCACAGCCAGCATGAAACCATGAAACCGTAACTCACACCACCGCCAGCCAACAAGCGAGACAGGCAATACATTTCAGGAGCAGAGAACTTCCATAACTCATCCCGAACTGGAAGCCGATGGGACGCGGCTGACCCACTTCTCTGATTTAATGACAAAAAAAACCTTAGATTGTTAATGTCGGAGCTGCAGGGAGCAATCTTTTTATTTAAGAGTCTCTGTCTGACACATGAGTAAGGTGTGATGCCCATCTTCTGTTTATTCAAATTTAGAGATGACTCTCAGTGCTTAAGTTCTACCAATATTTATTAATATCCACTAGAAAACATTTGCTAAGTCAATAGTAGAATCAATTTTAAAAACTATGAAGACTCAACATGGGAAAGTAAAGACTAAAGTCTTTTTAAAAAATGTTGAGGGGAAATTGTGGCTTCACAAATCTTTGAATACCAACAGCTACTTTTATTTCCAAAGGAGGTTAAAATGTAAATAAGCAGTTGCAAGCAAAGTGCTGCCCACTTCCTGTCAGCATGCAACCTCATCTAGTAAAGTAAGTCTTTACTTTATTATGGGTGGCTAGAGCTTCAAGCTCAACACCCTGTTGTATTTGGTAAGCCAAAGTCACAGAAGCTAATGAAGCTAAAGTTCGAATCAGAGATCATTTTCAGATCCTTGCCCTAACCATTTGTTTCTGTCTCTGTGTTATTTTTGCCTTTAATCTCTGTAAGTTTACCGAGTTTTATCATGAAATATTCACCTAGAATATGAACTTGTCCTGCCTCTGCTTGGGTCCTATTCAGCAACAAAACTTGACATTAGGACATTCTTAAGTTTCACAATTTTTATTTTAATCTAAGAATTTAGAATTCTTTTAAAAACTATGAAGATTCAACATTCTAAGAATTTAGAATAGAGTGAGGCATCTCATTTCATGAACCACATCTATTACGACGGCTAAAACATTAAATTGTGAATGGTCCCATTTGGCCAGGACTTCTAATTATTCTAGCACTCATTATGTTGGTATCCCAGTTAAATGATGCACTGCTTTTTTTTTTTTAATCTTGGTTATGATTTTCTTGCCATTCCTAATGTGCTTCTTAAGTTAAACACTGATGCTAATCAAATTCCACAGCTGGTTTTAGGAGTGTGAGACTTTGCCTCCCCTGCAAAACGTCGGGGCCTGCTTGCTTTGAGGGAAAAGACGGAAAAGGAGGTCAGCTGAGGAAAACAAGAAAAGAAAAAAAAAAAGATTAATCAGGTTGAAACTCAGTGTCTTCTGGGGTTCTCATTAGCGGCCAGCTGTTTGTGATTGGTTTTCCCAGTGGCCTCGCTCGGTGGGGCGACACGAGTTTCACACACGCCACCGATGCCTCTATCAGGAGGCAACAACACAGTAATGTAGATTATTGTACCTGAATTATGCTGAGATCATTATGAAAACTGATTGCTACTTAATTTCTAAATTAGGAAAAATGAAAATAAATACATACAAATAAATAGCGAAACTTCAATGCAACTAATACAAGAGACACTTTAAAAAATGACATGTTGAGCTCTTCAGGGGCATTTCTTTTTATTTTTACAAACAATATTAATATTATAAGCTATGACAAAAAAAGTAGTAGCAATACATCTGGAGCATATGAGTCATGCAACATGTCATAATTCAGACATTTTAAGTAACTGTAAGAAATCGGGTGTCAGAAATTAACTTTAACTTAAAATGAATTTTTGACGCTGAAGTACCTCAGGACAAAAATAGCATCCTAGTGATGTTTGACTCATGCCACTGAAATAACTGTGCCATCAGTCACACTGGATCAACAGGATTTACACAGAAAGTAGGAATTTAATGAAGCTCTTTAAATGATTACTTATAATCTATGGCAATCATTTTATCTCATATAAGATGAAATAAAGGAAGTTCACTTTACAATCCACTTCAGAAAATTTATTTCAAAACTCCTTTTTTTTCTCCAGACAGGAAATTACAAGAAAGTAATGATTTAAACTGAATGCTTATCCATGTGGAAATGTGATTTAAAGCAGCTGCACCTTTCTAACCCAAACCGATCTAAACCAGTACGAACTCAATCGGCTTAAAACTATTGAAGGTGATTCCAGCAGATTATCGTCGGTGAACATCCACGGAAACATCTAAAACACGACTGATTTGTTCCAGTCGCAGCTCTTAAGACTGATCACTGTCACGGCTACCGTTCACTTCCACTTTGTCGTCTACGTCACTGGTGTTACGGCTCGGGTGGAAACCAGGGTTGAACTGGCTCTGACACACACGGTTTGCAGCTCCAACACAGCTGGAATGATTCAAGATGTCGAAATACTTCAAAAGTTGCTCATCTCCCCTGCAGAAACCACAAAATCTTACCAAGTATTTTTTTTTGTGTGCAGTTTATAGTGAAAACATCTTAGTATACGTGAACTGAGACAAAACTAACTTTCAAGTAACTTTTCAGCAAGATGTGTTTGTTTTAAGTCAATGATTCCTTAATATTGATGAAAGAGCGCTGATGCCACAGGTAGATTGTTTAACTTATAACAAGACATTTTTCCAATGGTACAAGAGGAAAAATCTGTCAATAGAACAATTTTTTTAATCAATATTAGGGAATTATTGACTTAAAATAAGCTTTTATATCTTTCTGAAGATGTACTTAAAAGTCAGAACGCTTGAGATGAGACAAACATAAGACATTTTCATCATAAACCTGACGAGAAAAAATACTTGGTAGGATTTTTTGTTTTCAATTAAAACCCGTCTCTTACAATATGCTGGTTAAAAAAAAAAAAAGATCCCACAACCAATTGCCAGTTTTGGCTTCCTGGCAGCATGCAGGCATGTTTTAAACATGTTGCTGAGCGTCCCAGCAGCTGATCCAGTTCGGCAGGTAAGGCTGCGGTTTAAGCAGGAGGGCGTGGTCCTGCTCGTCCCTCAGCAGTCCGTCTTAAATTCACGGCAGGATTTCACCACAGCCTCTCTTTGACTTGGCATCGACCTCTGGGAGAGCAGCTGAACACCACCGCTGCACTTTACTCCATTTATCATCGTTACAGGTGGAGCTAGAACCCGGTTCCCATGCATTTTAGACTTGCACCATTCGTGGTATTTTTTCATTACACCATAAAAAAATCAGTTTGATAATCCATACTAGAGCAAGACAATCCATCTATAGTGTTATGGGTTTTCCCTGAAATTGCAAGTGGTATAAAAATAAATCTCAGACAATAGCATGTATGCCAATGAAGCAAGAAAATGAGGAAATATAGACATGCTAACGTTAATACGTGTGCATATGTAGTGCATTTATGTAGCCATAATTCACATTAAATACTTTAAAAACTATACAAAACATAAACTTCCATATTTTCAAATGCATATATTTGAATTGTATCCCAGTTATAATACCATATGTTTAGATTCAGTGTATGAATTTGGTAAAGTTATCAAGCTAGTTATCCTTTATTCTGGCTTGAGGTGGTTTTTGACTGAAGTTTTCAGAATGCCAGTTTACTTGTCAAAACAGAAAAGAGCAGCAGAAGCATCAGCTTAACTCCGAATGAAACTGCTGCACCTTTGCTTTTTTTAAGAAACTTTTTTTTTTTTTTTTAACAGAAGCAGCTGGATATTGGTTACGATTTTCAGTAACGGAAGTAGTGGTAGTGAGACTGAATGCATCCTGGATGACAGCCAACGTCCGTCACACTGGAGGAAAGGGAAAAATAATAAAGCTATTTTGGTTCATATTTCTGTGTGTGAAAGAAAACGTTTTCACACTTTCATAATTGCTGAAAGCGTCGTGGAACCAGAAGAGTATTAAGACCAACTGTAAAAAAGATACAATTGTTAAAAAAGCCTTTGAGACGATTAAAATCTTGGTCTAAATATGAAAAAATTACACCTACGGATACTGAATAAACGTTTTTGCTACAAGAAAACCTCTACATGTTGAGACCTCATATCTATATCCAATGTTATAATGGATCAGAAATTACTCAATTACTGATATTATGAAATTCACGATTGCTAACGTGAGCTATAATTCAGATGGAACTGCTTAATTTGGGCGCAGAAAGGAGGTAACTATGCCTCCGATTACTTCACGTAGCTCCCATTTTGCTGGTTATTGAATTAAGTGTCTCTTACTGAGGGGCACACAGATGGACTTTCTTACACTGGGATTTGTAGTCTTTTCATAAAACTGGTTTTGCCTGCTGAACTGCTCACAGTGTGTGTTTGTGTGTTGGTGTGTGTGAGTGAGAGGGAGTGTGCTTGTGAAAATCACTCTGAGGATTTTTTTTTTTTTTTTTAACTTCTCCAGATGCTGCTGCTCTCTGCTAACTGGCCCTTGATAAATGCTTGACTGAGTCCTTTCAGGTAAAGAAAGTCTTTTCACACATGACCGATTTGTTTTGAAGCGCCGAGGGGCTTTGGGGATTTAAAGCGGTTCATTCAATTGCTGCTAATGGCTTCGGAAAGAGGGAAATCAGCGGAAAATAAGGATAACTCTGAACGGCGCGAATGAGTGCAGCAGCACCGAGTGTCTAGTTACAAACGTCTAATGGAAGTGGCCGTGGCTCTCATTTCCTCCTGAACGCTGCTACAACTCAGAGTAAACTTTGACAAAGTTCAGGACGCACTCGAGAGAACAGATGAGCCAGTGATTCCAAAATAGCACCGTCGTTTATACACACGCAGGAGGGATGTGAAAGAGTGTGAACAGATTCATTCTCCCCTCGCTGGCAGAGCCGAGGCGCCGAATCAATTTTGTGCACGCGTAGTTCATTCTGATGAGAATTGAGCCGGCATAAAAAGTTAGTGTCTTTCGTTAATCTGGGTGAGTTAAAAAGCTGCAAGCTATGAACTCTGGGAACTTTCGGTGAAGTGAGAATTTAACAAGCGGTCCCGTCTGAGCCCGAGAGGGAAATGACTGAACTCTCTCACCCCGATTCTCAACAAGTGTTCAGCATATATAGCTACACAAACCAATCAGCACAGCGCCAAGAAAAAGTATTCAGACTCTAAGCTTTTGTCGTACTCTCATCGTTTTTACAACCTCGAATCTCATTGGATTTTATTGAGATATGAGACTCAGGTGGGTCTCATATCTCAGGTTGTTTTCACACCTGGTTGACTTGGTTTGATTGGGGGGCTAAAATTGCAACATTTGTTACATTTTCAGCTGGTGCACCGCACTGTGTCAAACAATCCAAACCATTTGAAAAACCCATTCCCCCACACGCCTGTCGGAGGCGCTGCACCAAGAACCGCTAACGAAAACACCACAAAAAAACCTCAGAAGAAGATATGAGCGCAACTTCCTTCACAAAGTGAAAAAGAAATGGATTGGCATCAGATTTTAGTGGTTGTGGGATTTCTCTTGTCTTTGGTAAAAGACCGTAAGTCTCCTGACCGTAAGTCTCCTGCTAGCGGTAAACTCAGACCAAAATTAGTTAATGTTCAACATAATTTTAACACTGCTTTAAGGTGCATCCTTATCTTTTCGTTGTGTCCTTACTCGCCTAATTCAAGAGTGAAACACAATCATTGCATGTCTTGAAGTGATGATGCCGTTTTGCAATTAGCTCCCATTAAAATGTCGTTTAGAAATAGGGTAAGCCAAACACAACTGCACAGAAAAGCAATATTAGTTTATTAAAACAATCACCCCACAGCTAACAGTACCTCTGTATGAATATAGAGAGGCAAAAGTCAATTTCAGGACTTTTTTCTTTTTGAAAGAAATTCCTCTTTCAAAACCTTGTAAACTTTTAAAACAAAGAACAACCTTAGATAAACGATTCTTTGTTCATCTGCCCCAATGCAGATGAAAGCATGTGTTGCTGTTTTTCCCCCAGAGGAGGACCTTAAAACAACTCTGCAGCTTTCCCTCCCAGCAGGCTTCCAGGGCCGGGCCCGGCCTCCTGTTCCAGACCCAGAGAGCAGACACAGCTGGCTGTAGTTTGGATTTTTTTCTCCACAGACAACTCGACACCAAGGCATGCAGATTTTGGTTTAGCACTCAAGCTGCGGCGCATTTAAGACCAGTTAGAGGCGACTGCAGTCTTTGGTTTTAAAAGGTCTTCTACTAAACATGAGAGTGATGTAGGTTCATGCTTTGTAAACACGAGCAAAGGTGGAAAGTACAGCTCAACGCAAGCCGCATGAAGTCATTACCAAGAGCTGACTGTAAACACTGGGGACATTAAAATGCCACATTATTATATTTATGATGAAAGCGGTATCCGTTTCACAAAGGGCTTTCCAGTCTCTCTGAGCAATCAGTCTCATATGGTGAATTAAGTCATGATGGGCCGTAGATTTAAACCATTTCATCATTATTTACATAATAATGACAATTTAATGCAAAGTTGGCACTTTTAATGCAAAGTTGCTCTAAAAGTTGCATTAAAAGTGTCATTATTTACCGAATGACACTTCATGACAACAGTCATAAACATTCATAAAGACTTCTTTATGTTCATGACAGGCGTTATGTCATGTTTATGACAGTGTCATGTCAGTCTTATACTCACCCCTTCAAATAAAGTGTTACCAGGAAGTCTAAGTTGGGAGGGCATTTATCGTATCGTTTATCATTTATCGTGATAAATTTCTTAACGTGATGAGAATGATATTTTAAAAACTGTCCAAAACTGTCCGTACTGTTGGGATTGTTAAGTTTTACTATTTTCTCCACTGTTTCTTCTACGAGAGCATAAATAAGTATCAGTAAATTTATGATTAAATGTCGTCACTGTGTGCAGTTTGGTGATAGAAATCAGATTTCTTTGTGACTCTTAGAGACGAATGTAACAAACAGGTGTGTGTTTTAAGAACAGTATAGCAGAAATTAAACAATGCCTCAAATTATTAAATCAGTTTCTGAACTTGATATATTTTGTCTCACCGGGAAAAGAATGCATCAATCTCAACATTTTGATCGACATCGATATCCAATATTAACATTGTTGCCATGGCTGATACCATTACATTCTGTTTCTCCATCGTTTCTTCGCTTCAGTTAAACATCCCACAATTCTTTGCTGCATCACTGGCACATGCCGAAACAAATCCCACCTGATCCATCTTTTATATTTCTTTCCCAAAACTCAGACACAAGTGACAACAAGATGGAAATAAACATTGGTTATTAATATCAGAATTGCTTTACTTATGGGGTCAAAACTGATATTTTTAAAATCAACAAACATCGTTTGATGCCGATGTTGATGCCAATCTGTAAAAACAGAAACATCCCTTCACAGCGACAAAGCAGCTCGCACTAGCTCCCATTGGGACTAGCACTAAAATTATTACTATTATCATTATATACCTGCTATTGAACCTAAAGACAGTTTAAAACAACAACTACATTAATCATGTGATACTTACAATCTTAAGTTATTTAAGAAAACAAACACAGAAATCATTTAAGTCGCACACAAATGTAATTACTGATTAATTGGGTGTGTTGGCTCAGTGAACTCTCCAGCAACCTTGACCTGCCTGAGATTTGAAGTCACTGATAGGGGAGAGTCTTAATTGGATTTCAGAAAGGCGGGGCTAATCCACCGCAGAGCCTGTAATCTCCCAGCAGGACGAGGAAAACACACCCCACAGAGGCAAGAACCGGCGCATCTGCTCAGCGTAAAATGCTCATGAGCAAAACATATGATCATGAAATATTTATAAGTAGTTTTCATATAAACATGCAGTGACAAATGGCCAGATTTATATGGGAGAACACAACAGAATGTGGAAAAGATATTTATGCCTACAACTGGCATTAGAACCCTCTGAATTTATGAAAAAGCTCTGACCCTATTTCGCCAACACGGCTGAGATTAACCTTGTTAGAGAAATACCAAATAGAACATTTGACTAAAACAATATTTTGCAATGAAAGCAACCAAACAAAGTCAAATAAAGACTAAAGTTCTCCTCTTTTCCCTCGTCTCGATTATGAAGCGATCGGTTTTTATCCCCCATCAGTAATTTAGACATCTCCGTCTCTGGATATAAAAACTGTGAGGCAGATATGAACAGTGTTAGGAGAATTGATGTGAAATTTCTCGTCGATTTCTACCTGAAAGGTAAAACTCGCGCCGCCTCTGGATCTGATGAGGTTGTTTCATTCAGGCTTTTATTGTGTTTGGGAGCATATGTGTGAATTATTTCTGATCCAACATATTAAAGTAAGTCTCTGCAGCTCATATGCAATATTATCAAATTACACCCATTGGGTATTCATTATTTATACTGTGATCCTGTATTAATATTGTACTAAGCTGCAGGTCTGTTTTTTCTTCTTTTTTTTTTTTTTAAAACCCTCTCTGGTGCGCCGATGGTTCGAAAACACGGGTGATGACGCTAAAATTCATTTTTAATGCCCGTATGAACGTACTTTTGTTCCCATTTGTCCCGTTGCCTGTTTTCAGTGCAGAATTATCCTCGTTTACGGTATAATAGTCACCTGTTATGTTGGAGAGTGCTGCAGCGCAGGGAGATGTATAAATAACGTTTTTGTGCGTCTCCATCTAATTAGTCAGCTTCTGCCTGCTTTTGTGCAATTATAGCTCAAGAGCTGTTTCGGAGAGAGCGATGCGAACAGCCAAATACCGGCCTCCTTTTGGATCGACAACAAGCCCAGCAGGACTGCAGGGGACGGAATAGAGGCCAAAAGAGATTAAAAAAATTAATTTGATAAACAGAACAGACAGTTGCAACCAATTTCAGTTTCAGTGCCAGCAAACAAACGTTGATGTAGATGTTCTGGTATATTCAATGCAGTGCAAACTGTAACTGAGCAGGACACGCAATGAAGGATCCGCAGATGAAACACTCACGGTTTCCCGGTGACACGTGACAGGAAGAGGTTCAAAGGAGAAAAAAAGCTGAGTGAGCTTTTATACCGACAATATCTGTTCGATTCACGGAGCTTCGTGTGACACAGGAAGTGCAGCTGATTGCAGATGATGTGGAAATAAAGTCCACTTTCCTCAACAGCAAAGCACGACCGCTGCAAGGCGGGTAATTAATGAACGGTGGAAACTTGAGCAGGGGAGCTGTGGAGAGAAAATGAACTGCTTTCTATTTTTTGCCGTCAGATCTGCGCTTCGTCCGCAGCGGCGACTCCTCCTCAGATTAACTCTGGATTCAGCCAAAAAGCATCGATCTCTGCGTTTCGCAGCGCTACTTGGGAACATAAATTAGACGACCACGACAGAGCGGGACGATGAATGGAAAACGGGGGTGACGACCTTTCAGTGAAAAATAGTTTTAGTGGCAGCAGACTGGAATTTCACTGCTTCCTCTTACCTTAAAAAAACTCTGAAAACAATTCATTCCCCTAAGCAAAGGCTAGCACATGAAGTAGGTCATGGGGCAAAAGGCAAAATCCTTCACATTTATGAAAAAGTACAATGATCCTGCTCTTATTTTTGCCAACTAGATAAAATTATAATCATTGTAATAATATGTATTCTCTTTTTCACAGCTGCAATTATTGGCTTACTTGCTAAAACCAGGTTTATATACAGTGAACAGTCGAACAATGAACCATCAGTCGACACGCAGCCATGAACAGAAAGTACCCACACCATCGCACAGTGGTTTAAAGTTCGCCATCGTCCCATAGAGGATAGCACTGGGAGAGGGAGAGGTCATGAATAATAATAATAAGATTACAGGGTGTGGCATCAAACACGCTGGTCTCTGTCACTTCCACTACCCTGAAGTCTGTAAACGACGAGGTAAGATGTGTTGGAAGCTGCACAAATTCCTTTATCCAAGCAGCTTAACATGTGGGCAAAATGGTTTATCCAAAGGAAAGTTGACACGATTCTTTACGCACAAACTGAGCTGACAGGATCAACAAGGCAGGGAAACGCAGACCAGAAAGGTGGAGGTGTTTCTTCAGGTGTGATTGGGAATGTTTGTCCTGAGGGCACTGAGAGTATTTGATGTGAGCTGAGCTAAACACAGTTCAATGCAACGTCTAACAAAGGCTAAATTAATGTTGCAATTACATATGGCGCTAATAGATTCCAGCCCTAATTTAAAACAGTGCCAAGCAATTAATCTACTGCTTTTGTAAAGGTCAATGTAATGCATCAGAGGAGATTTTTAAAACTTCATATCTAAGGTCTAAAGTAAAGAATTACAATGGCTTAAAGAACTTGGGCAAATAATTAGTTCTTCTTCTGTTGTGAGCCAAAACCGGGCTCAGGATTTGATGCACCCACTTAATAATAAGTTAGCATATTTTCAGCAGGCATCACTGAAAACTTTTTTATTCTATATAAACAAAATGAACCTCTGCAAGAAAAAAAAAAAGTCTGAAAAGTAATTTTTTTTAAAAACCGGTAGGAAGCTGTCATTCAGTTCGACAGTAACCTTGAATTTTTGTTATTCAATTCAGACTTAACACCCAAGAGTGAAAATTTGTCAAAATACAACGACAAATGTGAAAGAAAAACATGTATTTTTCCGAACCGTGCCGGCATGCAGGGATGCTAAAAGCTGTGTGCACAGCTGTCACCCAGAAGTCAAAAAAAGCAGAGAAACACGTCCGTGCACTCTGGCACCCAGGACGTCGAGAGACGCGAAGGAAGCATAAGAGAAAGTTAAACCACAAGGAAAATGATTAGAGGAAGTGAAAGTTAAAGAGCATGAGAAGAAAGTGAGAGAAGGAGGCAGCACAAATTGGAACAGAAATTTAAATAATTCCTAGCCAGACATGAGTAAGAGCAGTCGGTATAAAAGTTTGATGTTTCCTCAGGTTCGGTGCGAACCGGAGAGCCTGGGTGGGAAGGGTAAGAAGTCGCTCTGATACCACGAGTGGCGCCTTCTGCCGCAACTCACAACCCTCTACTTCACAAAGTGTTTCCCCTGTTCCTTCAGCTCCCTCGGCTGTGGTCAGCTGGCCAGGAAAGCTGCTTATTGTGGTTCTTCCAGCCTGCAGTCAGACAGGACATTACACTCCTCAGCCATGCAGCGAGTGGGTCTGTGTGGGTGGGTGTGTGAAAATACGAGGGGAGGTGCGCACCACGGAGCTGGAGACGCTCCAAGTTGTCCCTACAGGACTGTTGCCACTTATGTAACAACTCCTCTATTTTTTTCCCCTTTTCTCTTACTCTCTTCCTTCCTTCTTCTTCTCTTACTTCTACGTTTTGTGCCGGTCCGGCGGCAGATTTATCTCCAGCACGCCATCATGCTTGTTAACGCCGAACAAACAAAGGCTTCCTACTTCACTGTCGCAGCAGCGCGCGACAAATGCCAAAGCAGGAAAAAAAAAGAAAAAAAAAAAAAAAAAAGGCTCTGACAGTTACTCTGTGGTTTTGAGAAAATTACATTAGCCCAGAGAGGCAAAAGGGAGCACAGCTATGAGGAGGTTTGCCTCGCAAGGCATGCTGCTGAAATCAACCACATCCTTTGTCAACAAGGCAAACAAAAGGTAGACGGCAGAAAGCAGGCTTACCGATGCAAATAGGGAGGTCATATGACTGTGGCGCCTACGGTGCACACAGCCTAGGACTAATGTTTGCTTGGCACAGTCGATGGCTTTGAGTGACACGTTGGAGTTATTGTTTCCTCCACAACAATCTGTCTTTTATTAGGAGGAAGAATAGAAAACAACAGCTGATAATGCCCCAGAGATGTCCCCCTCAATAAAATTGAAACAGACTAGACAATCTTTGAAAGGAGCAGTGTTACGTGCTTTCCTGGCCATATTGTGCCATTTTATAGCACAGTCAAGTCGCTAAGTTAACCCAAGTTGACTAAAAAATGCTACATATATCAAATATGACTTAAAAGAAATCTGACTTTGTGGTTTAACGTCCTTGAAATTGGGCCTCTGTCACTTTAAAAATGCCTCCTCTTTCTGAAACTCCACGTTCAGGAAGTCATCGCTATATCGCTCCTCCATTAACCCAGTTTTCACCAGAACTGAACAGAGACTTAGTTCGTATAATGAGCTCAGCAGAGGAGCAGTTGCTTATGATGTTTGCTAATAGCTGCTGGCTAGTCTGAAGGATCTGAGAGGGGAAGTGGGGGAGAGCTGCTCTGTGTGGCAGAAACTTGAAAAAACTGCAGCTCAGAGGAGGAGCTACATCTCGAAGGCGGGGCTAGGTCCACCCAGGCGTTTTGCACAGTCGATGGAGACACACTTAATTTGACATTTTAAGAGTTCACTCAAAATTAGCATGTAGAATCGGAGGACAAGAGCCAACGTGCCGAGCTCTGGGTGTCAGAGCAAGTTCACCCTGAGAGCAGTCTGCAAGATGCTAAAAGAAGTCTCTAAAAACATTACAATGTCATCACTACACCTACTGCAGGCTATTGCTTCTTTTGATACCAAGGTGCATGACTGACATAATAAGGTCAGAGTTATTAGCCATTGGTTCCAAAACAAGCAAGACAAAATCTCCAAAACATTTCATTGATGAACCGAATTACACGCTGAAAAATGACATTTTTGTCCTGATGGCAAAAAAATATGAGACTAAAACTGAATAATTCGGACACCAGAGACGAGAAGATGTTTGGTGCGCTCATCCGATGATCTCTCTGCCACCAAAAGCGAGGTCGCTAAAAGACAGTTTAGTGTCCGTCCATATCAGCCTCCGACTTCCTGTCGCAGAAAATAATAACCAGTAATGGGAGAGCAGGAAGGAGGGTATTTGTGCAAAGGAAGCAGTGACTGATTGCATGTCAGGAAATGGGCGTGTTCCAGTTCATCTCCATAACAGCCAGCTGCCAGACGCCACAATGCCTCGTTAAGTGATTGACATTAAAAGCAGATTAATCGAGACCGTCGTTCATGTGCGACACAAAAACGGTAATTGACCGTGTTTTGAGTTCAGGTGGACCCCATACACACACACACACACACGCACACACACACACACACACACACACACACACAAACACAAAACGAATTAAAAGAATTACGCCCGCTCATCGGACGGCGAATTTGATGCTTCTGATAGAGAGATGAGAATTGAGTGATTATGCAAATTAAACATCAGGAGCGGAAGGACTTTTGAAGGAGTGTGGAAACAATAGCGATTAAAATCAAGACGGCCCTTAGGTGTACAACAACACAACCTTACAAATCCCTTCAAAAACACCCCCAAAAGACCAATTAATAGAACGACTAATTATATATCCTAGAAACGGATTGCTGCCAGAAGCAAACATAGACTTACAAGGAAGATTATGTGACGGTCAAGATGGAAAGACAGAACAATAAGCCAGTAAAAACATTTGTTACTTTGAAGCCACTTTAAACATGAAAGGATAAACATTTCACTGCCACAATCATAGGAACTTTTTTGTTTATTGGCTCTGAAAACGTGTTAAAGTCAAACTATCAGACAGCAATTTAGGAGCAGAAATATATGCACATGCAAAGGGATAAATAAGGCCGTAAAAATGAATTCATGTCGCATTCATCGCTACAGCAAAGACTAAAGTGCAAATGCAATGCAGGCGAATGGGACTCGATCTCTTTTCCCCCCAAACACCACAGATCAACATTCCCTTGTCTATTTACTAGAAGTCCCAAAAGGCAGCAGTCATAGCACAGCGCTATAAAATGGGACACATTAAAAAGCAGAAGGTGATCTAATCCTCATGTATAAAATACATGTAGCATGTTCTGACATGCTGTAGGCCCTTTGAAAAGGTTGTAATTTTACATTTTTGAAATGTATATTCAAATTTTACATCTTTGAAAAGCAGAAGTGGAGCCTCCAGCACAACCGACGAGAATGCAATAAGTGGAGTCTGGGTGGAAAGAGACCAACAAAATAACAAAATAATTCTGCTGTCCAGCAGCCATTGTACAGCGCATGCAGAGGTAAAACCAGCTCGCCAAACGGCCTGAAGCTCTGTTGGGGTTGCTAGGTAACGGAGCAGTGCCCATCAATTGTGACTGAACATTTGGGAGGTTTTTGAAACGTCTCGTTTTCCAGACACCAAAAAGATGTCAACTTATTGCCAAAAGGCTGCTGGGTGTTTGTTTTTTTGTTTGTTTTGTGCTTTGTCTGTTTGTAGAAGCAGCAGGAAACCAAATACATGTACAAAAAACTTGAACATGTGAATTTTGGATAACATCACTCTCCTTCAGACAGCACATCACTCACATCACTGTGTGTGACATGAACAATATTACAGTCATACAGCTTGCAC
Organism: Poecilia mexicana; assembly: GCF_051168715.1. Lineage (NCBI taxonomy): Eukaryota > Metazoa > Chordata > Actinopteri > Cyprinodontiformes > Poeciliidae > Poecilia > Poecilia mexicana. Next base: position 5,945,900 of record NW_028263371.1, on the reverse strand, counting down.
ACAAATTATTCAGAACATCTATGAGTGGCTCGATTCCTGCCAATTTGTTTCACAAAACACTATGAATAACACACACGTATTCATTTAAAAACACAACCCTCATCTCCGCCGTCTGACGCGCGTCAACAACCAGGCACGGGTTCACACCCGCTTAAGTTGTGCATTGTCGTCTAGCGATGTCGCACGCCGACTGAAAACACACACCCCATCGCTATTTTTTCCTTTCTTTTTTGAAGGTGTCACCCTTTAACCACCAGAGAGCTGACACAGAGGGAGGCGAGCAGCCGCAGCAGCCAGTGTTAAATGGCGAGACGGAGGGCAGGGGGGGCAGAGGGGAGAAAGATGAGGGCGACGGTGCTAAAATTAGCACCCTGTGAGAAAGTGACAGATGACCTCATGCTGGTTTTCAACTTGCCCTGACACAGAAATCTGGCAAAGTGGCCTATCCCTCTCTGTGCTCGTCTGGCCTTCTTCCTGCCTTCATTAAATATTTATTTTTATTTTGCGGCTTCCAGAAGTCCCGATGGCAAAAAAATATTCTGATATATTCTCCACCTCTTCTGGACTCCAAAGTGGACAACTTACTTTGCTTCGAGGACTATCCACTGAAAAAAAAAAGCCGTTTGTCACCAAAAGACAGAGAAATAGAGGCTAATAATAGCGTTGAGGTTAGACGACTCAATGCTTACACATTCATTAAAGTTCTGAGTCTTGTTTGGAGACTCACAGCCCATCTCTGCTTTTCTATTTTTTTCCCCAAAGATGACACAAACCCTCCCTTTTCTGACAAAGTAGAAAAGAGGCACATCCCTAAGCAAACCTCCTGAATAAGACTCTGCATGCTGACCTTTTTCCTCTTTCCAGCGCTGCTTGCACACATAAACACGCTGGTGGACAACGCATCATTATCTCCCTGACACTTCCCTGAACAAAGTTCATTTCACAGGAGAGAGAGAGAGTTGACAAATGTAGCAGACAGTTTCTTAGGCCGTTCCAGTGCCCCTTTCCTGTATCAAATGCCACACAGTCGCGTCCCTTGAGGCAAAATAAGCTCAATTACCGGGTTGTAGAAATCCGAGCGACACGCAGAGAAAGCAGACAGGTGGTGTCGGAACGGTGGTTGCAAGGGAAACGACAGGGAGCCGTCGGTTTGTGACGGCGACGCCGGAGCTCGTTATCTGCGCCGGCAGCAGAGCTGGAGCATGTGTGGTCCGTGTTTACGTAAGGTGTGTGAGCGGGGGACCCGGCTGAGGCTGACGGAGTGTGTAAAGTAAATAGGAGTGAAAGGTGCCCTTCTTAATGGAGGAGACCTTTCATCACAGCCTCACAGGGTGGTGGACGCAGTGTTTAGCTAGATATATTCACACCCATTCTCACACTACAACTAAAACTTTAAAGCAGTAGGTAACTTTTATAAAAAAAAAAAATATATATATATATATATATATATATATATATATATATATATATATATATATATATATAGATTTTATATATATTTGTTAAAACTGTCAGTACATTGTGAAATTTTAATATGAGACAGATAAAAATGTGAAAAATTGAGCTGTGGTGCTACTGCCATCTGCAGAAATACAGCGCTACCTGTCGGAAACAACCAATCAGACCTCGTCAATAACACTTGTGTATGTGCTGCTCAGTGTGCTAGTGGTGGAGACGCAACCTAATGTTACAGGAAATATGTTTATCCGCTGTAATTGGTGGCTACCATAACTAGCTTATGCATTCATGGAAGGCTCCGCTGTGGGGGAGAAGCTATAGAGTAGCAAGAAGCAAGCAGAAGGGTATGAGCAGCACGTACATGAGTGTGACTGATAGCGCTAAAACCCTCCCCCGCCTCTGACTGGTTGTTTCTGACTAAGAGCAATGCATTTCTGCAGATGGTAGTAGGACCACAGTGCAAAGGCTGTTTTTTTTTTATAAGATTAGACCTTTTTTTTTTAAATATGTAAAAAACATTTTTTTTAAATTAAAGTTACCTATTGTAGCTTTAAGGTGTTCTATTGGGAATTTATGCAACAAATCTGCAGAAAGTAGGGCATTGCCATGAAGTAGAAGACAAAAAAATGCATGGTTCTAACCAATAAGAAGTCACTCTTATGGTTTTTAGGAAGGTTCTCTGGTCAGACGATGCAAAATGAAGCACACAACACATCACACCGCAAATGCTCTGCTCATAATCAAAGCTTTCTACAGTGCTTCAGAGTGCTTTAACTCGATAATATCAGCGCTCCAGCTCAAGACGGCGCCTCCAGCTCACTAACAGAGAAAATGCTGTGACTAATTTTGTGCAATGGCTCTTTGAAATTAGCTCAGGGGTGGACCCTAAACACTAAGCACACATTCATTCGATGCACTAAATGAAGCCTGGGGGCTGACTAGGAATTAATAGTGATTGCGAGAAAGATTCATCAGCTTTAACTGCTAATTTTGGGTTTCGCAATTACCGTCAGTGTCCCCGTCCTTTTGTCTTTGGGATCGTTATTGCCTCCTTTTATCAGCAGCAGCGACGCCGGTCTTTGGTGAGGATAAACCCACAGCCGGTTCTCTTTAACAGATCTCAAAGTTAGTCAAGAAGTGAACGTTTATGTTTTCATTACGAGGGAGAAAACTGGGCCAAGTTAGCAGGAGAACATGCAAATTCGACGAGCGAGGAGATTTTAAAATACCCACATGTGGAAATTAACAACAGGACAGGATTAACATCATAACCTGTCAACTTATCCTTTAAGTATTTAAGTTCAAGCAAAGACAAGAGACGTTCTTAAGAATCTTTATATCCCAAGCAAACACTACACACCTTTCATTTGTCTGGCTAAAGGAGGTTGTCACAGAGCCTAAACAGTCAGTATGTATCCTGCAGAGTGGGCTTTGCTGCACAGGGCAGTGACGAAGTGGTGACATATGGTGTGTAAGCCCAGCTGGCTGCAGGATTTAGAAAGGAAAAAGCAATCAGGAAGAAAATGATTTTGTATTCATAAACAGCGAAAAGAATCTGGACCACAAGCTAATCTACTTATATTGTTTTGAAAGCAAATCACATAATGAGATGGTCATGCGATATATAACGCTATATGTCAAGTTTGAAAAGTGATTCTTTCAATCTGTTGCTATATCTGATGTCCAATGAAAACACACTCATCATCACAGGACTGAAGGAAATGCTAAGCCAAGCAGTAAAAATCAGGAAACAATCGCATGAAGGATGATTGGTTTCTAATCTGAGGGGTTCAGATCTAATCCTTTGAATTTACTTTGGAAATTAGAAATTAAAATGACTTATAAAAATCACATTTACAACCAAGCTAATGAGAAACAAAGGCGACCGAACAGCTGATTGTGCTTCAGAGGACACATTTGTATAATTTTTTGCACTTATCTTAAAGTAGGGGTGTATTGTATTTATCATCTTATAGCACAGAGAAGTAACTTCGTTACCTTCAGATGTGAAAATGTTGTATATATCAAATATAACTCAAAAGACATTTGGCTTTGCAATCCGACGCCTTGAAATTGACCTCTGTCTCTTTAAGAAGCTCCTACTCTTTCCTTACATGGTTGCCACAGGAGATTAAAGGATTGCTCGAACATTCATGAAAGAATCAAAGCATCACTCCAGGTATGGTTTTTTTATGAGGAAATGACATGATGACATGATGAAAAGCTGAAAAAAAAGTTAATTTAGATAAAAGTAAATTTCAAGCAGTGCAAGAACAGATGTCCAATTGAGCTCCCAGAATGCTTCACATTTTTGGTCCAAAAATGTTCATGCTGCTGCTCTGGGTTTTATCTTGCACTGATTTTCAAAACAACGAAAATCAGCATCCAAAAGGTCTGGAATCAAGAGATATCACAAAATTTACCTGCAGAGCAGAATATGCTGAGGTAATAAAGTAAAAATATATTAATCATTTTTGACAAGTGCACCTTTTTGTGATAATGTGGAGCCTGAAATTAATTTGAATGATACATTTGATTGATTGCACGTCGTTAGGGGAAAAGACTAATGGTAATTTGATTGAAAAGGGTGACTGATTATGTAAGGGAGTCTGAAGAACGACGGGTCAGCAATCATAACGACGACAGTCCATTCCTTCCTACTCACACATAAATCCAGCAATAAACTTCAAAAAGATGCACAGAAATCTGTGAAATCTGATGTGTGCTGATCCTTTAATAAAAACACCAGAGCACGGTCGGCTTCCAGTGAATATAACCTGGAATGTTTTCCTTGGCTTGGCAAAAATGCTCATCCAAAGTCCCTTCAAACCCAGCTGACCCCTCGTATGCAGTCAGAGGTATTCTTATTTATTTCAGGTGAAAAATAGCAGATCTGAGGTAAAAGCGCCTCAAGCTTTTCATACTTTCAAACGTACATCCACACTTATCGCTACTTTTGTCCAGAAATTTACCTGTTGCTGGAGTTTCATATCGTCACATTGGAAAAAAATATAGATGTTTTATATTTCTTATATAGAAAATATATAGATATCTTTAAAGAGTGTGTGTATTTAACATAGAAAATATCCAACAAAAACAATATTGTGTGTAACTAAATCACAATTAGTCTAACTCCTGACCAATTAGGGGTGAGCAATATGGACCAAGTGGTAATCTATCTCCCTCTGGACCAACGACAGGCTCATGACAAACCAAGCCGTGTCCGGCGTGTTCTGGGAAACGGCTCATTATCAACAGTATCTGTGCGGCTCGCGCCCTCAACCAGTCGCAGGACAATGTCTGTTTGGCAAACAGCTTTTCTCCGGCAAAAGATTTTTACCCAGGCAAAAACGATGTTGTACTCCATTAGCCTAATCCTCAAAAGTGGGGGATTAAACATGGGGATTATGCAGCCATGCAGACAGTAAACAAAAGAGATGACAGGAGGCTGTGTGCTCAGCAAACACACACACATGGCCGTCCGTGCTGCGCTGGAACCCGACACACGTCGGCTGTATTACTACCTCGGTTCTGACGGGAGCCGTCTCCGAGTTGAACAACTGGCTCCGACACCTTTTTTCTTTTTTTTCCTGTTTTTTTCCCCACATACTGTATGTCCGTTATGATTCATTCCCAAAGGCTGGATACCAAACGCTGAGTCACAGTGTGGACAACAACAAGGGCCGTCATCGCACTTTAGGAGCCCGTTTCCTTTCCACCGATCCTGCAAACAAAACTCAACAGCCTGCAGATTCAGAGTTATCCGATAGCTAATGGATGGGAAACAGCCACCATTAATTCAAAACTGAAAACCTTTAGCAGTGATGAAGCTCAGGTTGGTTTTCAACACCTTTCATTTTATTTTAGGGCTGCAGGGAAATAGGGAAATTATTATTATTTTTTTAGTAATCGATTATTCTTTTGGTTATTCTGATTAATCGAATAAAAATGCCAGATTCTGCAGATTTTTTATTTAATCACTTAAGCTTATTTTGTAAAGTATCAGAAATACATTAAAAGATTTTTTTTTAAACTTTTTTAATTAAAAAAAAACATTTTATTGTTTGCGACTTCTGAGCAGAACATATTTACAGACAAAGAAGAAGTTTGTTTATCATAAATGCAAAATGTGAACACTGTAAATTATTTGCACAGTTCTGGTTTAATTACTTCTCTGAGAGAGTTGTTCTTTCAGCAAATGGCCTTTATTTGAGTCTGTAAACGATTAATTAATTGATAAATTGTTGACATAATCACCAACTAATCGAGCAAATCACAATTAATCATGATTAATACTATTAATCATCACTGGTTTCAGCCGTGGTTTGTTTGGTTTGGAAGTAACAAATTAAAGCAACATTTGAAACCGTAGTTGCACTTCACACTAGACACGGGAACTTTGTAAAGTGATTGTTAAAAATCAGTTTAAACAACAGGATATTGTAAAATACTTCAATTCACTGATAAGTTGTCTCATAAAACTTTTATAGCTTCTTCATACCTTGTCTGTAGACTACCTGTTTATATCTTTGGTATTAGTTTTTTTTCTTTCCTGCATGAACGCAACTTTAAATTGCTTTATAGGTTGTGGATCTCCTTAAAAAGATTGTTTAGTGACAATATTAGACATCTTTAAACTTCAATCAAAACAAAACACTTTCGAGCCTGGACCTAAAGATGTTCAGACTTCGGTGTGCGTCACGTTCATACCAGTTGTTGTGCCACCTCCGATCCAGCAGACGAGGCGGTAACGGGCCCTGAACTGGACGTTCTGTGTTGAGACAAGGATTCACAGACAGGCTGGCAAATTATACGGTTCTGCAAACCTGCTGAGTGTTATAAAGACGGGGCACGTCCGGCTTAATTGGCCAATGACCAGCAGAACAGTGAAGGAAGGTTTGTGTAAATGGGTCTGAAGTAGCAACCTTTTCTGAAGCTACTACCTCAATCTGACAGGCAGCAGGTTCCAGCGCTTACTTAACACCTACACTAATTACAGTAATCTATAAGTGTCGTGAAATATTAATGAACAACATGCGCTCATTAGCAAGGGAGCAGCGATTGGTCCGGCTCCTGAGATGAGACAGGACACCATACTGGGTTCACAACGAGACAGGATACAGTATGTTAGAGACATTTTTATGAAATGGCATCATATTTCTATTTGTTTTCACAAACTATAATCAGTATTTTCAAGTATCAGAATATTGTAGTGCAGATTTAGCAAGATTATTCAATGACATTTTAACTCTTGTCTAATTATAAGGAAGTCCTGCCAGACAATTGTGTTTTTGTAAATATATTTAAAGTTCTAAGTAATGTTCATAGTAGAACATTATTTAGCATAGAAATCCGTTCTCTTGTCCTGTGCACACACTGCACAAGAAAAAAACAAAACATTTTGTTTTCTTTTCTTTAGATGAACAAAGCTGTTTCTGGCCGAGACATTTCCTACTTCAAAACTAAAAACTCAACTTCAGAACATCTGGAAAGTCTTCATAGGTCCTTTGACCAGTCTCACATTACTTAAAGACACAACCAACGAAAAAAGCTTAACCCAAAATATATGAAGAAGAAGCTGTAAAATCTCCCAGATAATCTCAGTTGTTTTTGAATGAGGAAAAAACTTTTTTCTTGCATTGATTTTGTATTAGGTTTACAGTATCTGCTTACAGCGACAAGTGTTTTTTGTTCCAGCTAGTAAATTCCCAGTAGTGCATCAGGATTAACAAAGTATTTAGATGATCTGCTGATGGAGCAACGGGAGCAACTACTTAAATATAAAGCTTCTCCGAAAATGCAATGTACATAAAGTGAACAGGAATATTATTGGACAATAATCTCCAATCTGCAAAAAGAAAAGATAAAAAGTAAAAGTATAAGTGAAGTAATAGAATAGCTGAACATGATCAGATTCCAAGCCCAAACTTTACGACTTATTTTAGTAATTTAACTGAGTTTGTCAAACTAGTGCTGAATCAGGCTGCAGCCAGTTATCATTTACTATCAATAATTCCTGAAAAGTCGGCTTCGTTTTGCTTGCATTCATTCTGCTGGCAGCAAAACCAAGATGTGTTTGGAGACAAGAGGCAATTCGTCAAAGGATAAATATGCTTCTGGTAGCTGAACTTTGCTCCCGGTGTTATCAGAAATGCATGCAGTTCGATTGAAGTAGACCTTAAAGGGAGTAATCTATAATCAAAGGAAAAAGCACAACAACAAAAAATCAATGCTTCTGGTATAAAGCAGTGGTACACATTAATCAAATGTTATTGTGCTACAGTTGACATTGGCTTTTGCTTTAATAATTAAACAAAGTGTTGGTTAAAGCTAATCTATTGTCAACTGTGAATGTACTGACGTGGTTCAGGCCCTGAAATATTTCTAGCTTGCATTTGCCCTTACATTTATTTTATTTATTATTATTTGCTTTGATTTCTATATGTAATCTCAGAAAATAGACGGTAAAATACTTTTGTTGGTTTATAAATCAGTGAATGGCTTAGCAACAATATATATATATATAAATTTAAAAAAAAACTGTTGTTGTTCTATCAACCTTCTGGACCCCTCAGGTCTTCTGGTTCTGGTTCTGCTCTGCATCCTCAGAACCAGAACCAAGCATAGAGAAGCAGCATTCAGCTTCTACGCACCACAAATCTGGAACAAACTTCCAGAAAACTGCAAAACAGCTGAAACACTGACTTCCTTTAAATCAAGGCTAAAGTTCCCTCTGATTAGCAGTAAGTGGAGCATTGATCAATATATTTGATGTGCATTTCTTTGATGATTTTGATGATGGCGTTTGACAAAATGTGACGTTTATTGCTTGTTTCATAATTGATGAGTGTATTACATTTGTATGATGTAAAGCACTTTGAACTGCCTTGTTGCTGAAATGTGCTGTACAAATAAACTCGACTCAAGTCCCCAGACACAGTGATCCACTCCCCCCAGCTGGGAGCTGGACCAAACTTTTGGAAATGCTAAATGCTAAAAACATTTGCCTAGATTATCTGAACAGTCAAGATCCAATTGGGTTAAAAAAAAAAAAAGGTTCATCTCAGGACTTTCGGTAATGATCTGCCTGTTTCAGTTAAACTCACAACATTGAAGTCTTCATCACTGTCCTGTTGACATTCACAAAACCACAGCAACTATTTAGTGGGGAAAGAAAAAAAATGTGACATTTGAGCGGCAGGAAATGTCAGCGAGAGAAATTTCATGTAGCGGGCTTTGGCTTGAATTGAACGACCAGAGTTTTCTGATTTATGACTGCAGCTGAGATCAGAACACAATAGGTGACCTGCAGATGTACATGCATTAGTTTTTCACATTGCTGTTCAAAAGCTGGACGAGATTTAACATTCCTCCTACTTGAAAACAAAGTTGAACAGGAGAAGTGAAATGCTTGCAATGCTACAACTCGCATGTGCAACGTATGCAAGGCATCGAAAATAACCCGTAGGCAACAACTGAAAAACACAAAGTTTTACAATAAATCAGGGTATTTTACAGCTGAAAGCATCAAACAAGGGCTTTTTGTGTCATCAGGCTGGATGAAAAAAAAAACATCCAGCCAGCCTGGATAATCATCAGAAAGTGGGAGTCCCTCGTCTATGACAGAAGCTCTGCCTTTCCCCGTTTGTCTCGTCTTTTCTTCTCCATACAAAACCTTCCGCGTCTCTTCCATTAGATAATGCCATTATCACAACAAAACTCATGGCAATTAAACGCCGATTACGCCAGAATTCAGAGCCTGTGCATTAGTCCGTGTTCCATCACGGAGCCGTCTAATATACCTCTAATGCATTCAGATAGTAATATCTTTCTCTAATCTCTAGTAATGTTCAGTGGGGCACCTCCCCAAGGATTAGCCACAAACCCTCTCTGCTTTAAAAGCATTCTGATCCCGCACCAAAGTAGCGAGCACCTCTGGAAGGTAAATCTTTTATTCCACTTTGTTTAGGAAAAAAAAAAAAACATTTTTTCCTAAATGCATTTTTTTTCCATGGGAAGTTGAGCGGTCAGGCCCAGCAGGGTTTATTATTCCATCCACAGTCATTTGTAATCCTTGATTGGAGCCATTATGATCGAAACAATAGCACCAATTATGATTAAGAAAGATAAAGGTTGCCGTCTGTCGTTTTCGCCAATCTGATCATCTTTAGAAATGATGAACACAACCATCACCGAGTGTATCCTGTGTTCAGGAGAAAGGGCAACTAAAATTGGGTTTTCGAAGTTTGGGATTCAGACGACAGGATGAAAACCAATCAGCAAATGGCTGTTTCTTAGTAAATCTGCTGGAATCCAACGTGTCCTTGTTGTGGGCCACCGGATCCCCGCTTAAGCTTTAGGCATTGTATGAAATACTATTGATTTGTTACAAATTTGATTGAAAAAGGCACAAATGCTGCATGGGGAAAAGCCTATATTGATCTATAAGATGCATCTCCGTCTTATAGATCAGAATCATGGTGTCTCTAACGCTCAAACATTTCAACATTGCATTAAATTTAATCTAACAGCGTTTTGGCCATCTGACCCTGAAGATTATATTTGAAAAACTTGACGTGACATCAACTCTTTACTGCTGCCAAACATAAAGATAATTATTATTTTTCTTTTCTTGTATTGTGTGTTTCTCTAGAGCTAAAAACTACTTGGTGTTTGGTCTTGATCCAAGTTGGGTTCATCATAAAATGAAAGCTTCTGCAGCTGCTTGGTTGCGTTGTAGTGCATTATAACTTATCCGATACGAATGTGTAATAAAGTAAGTGGGACCTAAAGATACAGGGGTTGTACATTTACTTTCCTCTGCTACATAAAACCTCGACTAGAACAAATAGGTGCTTGTGAGGAATAAAGAGTTTATCGATTGAAATTGATCGATGTAAATGAGTGAGACTTTCTACGACTGTAGTCGTTTCTGTCCCAGAATGTAAACATTTGAAGCGGAGATGTCTCTTCCAAATGTGCTGTGACTCTGCCTGTAAAGTGAAAATACATCATCACTGGGACAAATCACCATCTGGCACACTCAGAGCTGCAAGAGGGATGAGATGTCAAAGATTGTTTGTCCAAAGATTCGACAACAATGTTCCATAAGTCTATAAGTGGTTCTCCAACTTTGACCGTAAGTACTGACGCCTCCAAAGTCCGTATCAATTCAACTCTGTTTTAGGATACCTGTCCTTGCAGGCGATGGTTAGACATCGATAAGCCTGAAGCTTTAGAAAAAGCTGAGCGATCCTTCACCTTATGTCGAGATACAGTTACAGAATCGCATTCAGGAACTTTATAAATAGTCAAAACAAAAGACAAAAACCCATCGGAAATTCTCATAGCACAAAAGCATCCTACTTGGTCTGATCAGAGGTGTGAATGTCAGTATTGGTGATAGCCATGTGATGATTTTGGGGTTATTTCCATGGCAACTGAGGAAGACTTCTGACTCCTTCCTTCCTCCTTCCTCCCACCACCAACCCACAGGATGAGGGAGGCATCGAAAAAGGTTTTGAAGCCAAGACTGAAACTAAATCAACTGGAACGTGATCAAACAAAAAAAAAAGGTAATTACAGTTTAAGCTGCATGTTTCCAGTAGGCATAAAGTTAAGATTCCCTTCGACAACATCACCTAAAGCAATACAGGAGTTACAAGTAATTCATTTTACAATTCTGTATGCGTTTCCTTAAACTGCAACAAACTACACCAGCAAAATGGACAACATAGTGTGTGTGTGTGTGTGTGTGTGTGTGTGTGTGTGTGTGTGTGTGTGTGTGTGTGTGTGTGTGTGTGTGTGTGTGTGTGTGTGTGTGTGTGTGTTTGTATGGTGTCAAATGCACATTTTGTCATGTCAGGCTTACAGACTCGCACGGTTGTAACTACTGTTGAAGCCAGAGATGATGGAGCTCAGGGAACGTTATCATCATCATCATCATCATCAGTAGGATTATTCAGCCGTCAGTAATCCACTGGTGCTGCAGCCATTTGCAGCAATATGACAATTTTACCGCTTCAACTTAGATTTATATTTAATCTGCAATGATAACTACATAAAATTTACACTTGAACACAAAGGGATACTGTTATTGTTTCAGTGTTTCTTCTGAATTTAGGTTTTAATTCCTTTTTTGCTGCTCACATATTGAATTAAAAACCAACTTCAAAATTGTCCGCCTATCTTGGTTGGACAATTGTAATAAAAACATTACAAAATCTCAAACTACTGCAGGGTCGTTCCTTCTTCTGCCTTTCAAAGCTGAGGGGACGACTGTCGTTAATTAACAGCATGTCAACCTTTTGTGCAGCTGCAGATCCGTCACAATATTAAAGACCAAATCTGATCAATAGACGATAAGAGTAATTGGTGCTGAGACATTGACCTGTGGGCATTCCCATGAGCCAGTAGCCACCAGATGAAAGCAGCACATTAAGTCTGCATGTTTTAATAACATCAGAACGCGGTACGGCATATGTTAAGGGCCACGAAGGACCGAACTACAAACAGGAACAAAGAGGCTGGTATTAAGAACTACTAATCCCAGAATGCACTGCTTACTGTCGTCGATGTCCACCACTCAAATCAGCAGGCAAAAACGGCAATGGTCTTTAGTGAAGCAAGACAAGTTGCACTATGTGACGTTAAGAGTAATAAAACTTTAGCAAGAAAAAGAAAATAATAATTTTTTTAAAAAGAGTCTCAAAGAAGTACATTTAAGCCTAATTATTTAAAAACACCTTTAAACAAAGAGCACTTTTTCCTGAAAAAGTCAGATTTATTTGAGCAAAAGCAAAGTTTAAAATTTGCAAGAAAAACACCTACAGACTTCCCCTGCTATTTTCCTTCTCATCCAGTACAAAGCTGACCAAGCTGAAGCTTATGTGAAACCTTTACATTCCTAATGCATAAAATGACAAATCTCTTTAGAAGCATTAATGAACCCCACTTTCCCAGTTCTATACCACAGATGTCATAAAACAAAGTAGGAGGCTTTTATAACCTAAATGTACGACAGCGAAACAGCCGCAACCAGTCGGTCTAAAAGGAAAGATTATAATCTAACGACAGAAGAAAACATGCAGTCCATTAGAAAAATGGCGTTTTGTACAGATAATGGCAAAGCGATTATCGCAGTATGTCATACAGTTTGTCCTTTTCACTTGTTCTCATGCTGTTTTACAAGAACGTCGCATAAAAAGACTTCAAATCGCACGCGGCACCGTCAGCGGTAAGTCAGAAAAATAATGGATGTAAAATTGGTGCAGTGCCCTGAACTTCAGAGGTACTTTATCTATTTATTTATTTCATATTTTGAATATTACTGAACGAGTCACATTCTGACACCACTGACGTAATTTACACACAGTATCAGTGACTCCTCTTTACTCAGCCGCCTCCTAACATGAACATGTTATGTTGAACGGGTAACAAATCCTGTCAACGTAGAAGAAACAACACAAGCAGGTATTCTGGTCAGATGACAGGAAAAGTTAACATTATGGAGCACATGATGCTAAACGTAGAGGAGCGCTAACACTGCACATCACCCTAAACCAGTGTTTCTTAACCTGGGTTCGATCGAACCCCAGGGGTTCGATGAGTCTGTCTCAGGCAGGCGCGGAGCTAATAGGGGTCTGGGGGGGGCTGCTGCCCCCCAAACTGGGCCGGATGGGGGCCCGGGCCTGGAGGTGCCAGGGAGGGAGGAATGGTTTCAAGTCATTGAAATATGTGATTATAGACAGAGAAAGTGTGCCCTCGCCTGTTGAGAAGGGTGTATTTAATGTTAAATACCCTGTGTGTGTGGGGGGGGAGGGGTTCGGTGAATGCACATATGAAACAGGATGGTTCGGTACCTCAAAAAAGGTTAAGAACCACTGCCCTAAACACAACAATTCAACCGTAAAAGAAGGCAGTGGCACCATCATGCTGTGGGGAAGCTGCTAAGAGTTAATGGGAAGACGGACATAAAAAAAAATAGAGTATGATACTGGACCCTTAACATGTGATCAAATCAGAATATTCATGTGTTAGAATCGTCCAATCAAAGTTCAGACCTAAATGAATTCAGAGTCTGTGACAAGATTTGAAAAGTGCCATTTAAAGCAACCGCGTTTGAGACGTTTTTCTAAAAAGAAACAAAAATGTCAGTAAAGATATTCAAAGCTGATAGAGAAATAACCTGCCATTTTTAAATGAAACTTTAAAAATGGCGGATAAGAAATGCACCCTACACTAATCAGTGTTTTTGTTGTTTTTTTCCCAATAAATGTTATATTGATCGGTCACATACAGTCCAATAAAATACACTCAGGTTTGCTCTTACTCAATCAGATGTGGAAAAATGTGAAAAAGTTGGTAAAAGCTCTTTTGCAAGCCAGAGTGCTACACAGTAAAGACTCTATGAACGCAATTCGGAGTTTAAATGGGCCTGAAAAAATCCAAACAGCCCCAAACCAATAGACATTGTGTCTGATTAACATTAATTATAGTCCTGAGCCCAAAGTAAACCAGGGATATTATTTGAATAAAGTTTTTTTGTTGTTTTTAAACCATCATTTAAGCAAGCAGTGTTAGTCTCCCGTTTTTTGTTGAATGTCTTCCAGCTCCGTTTTGTCGGTTGTTGTACCAGTAATGTGTGATGGATTTATTCTGCAGTGCGCTGTGTTTGTTACAGCTTAATGAACAGTGGCACCTTACTTTCCTTCTTTTCTCAACAGGATAAGCTGGTAACTTCTCTATTTCGACTATAATAAGTAGATTATCACAACTTGATGTCATGCATTCTTGTTTGGCTTTCTCTGTGTATTGTAGGCTTATTAAACACACCACAGAAGCCCTAAACCGACTCAACCATCAAGCAAATAATTTCGGCTCCAATGTCAAACCAGGCTCAGGCCATAAATTTGAACTAAAATCCAATTTTACCGTGAGTCCTCCCCGTTCCTACTGAAACATCAAAAATGACTCAAAACAACCAGCTCACTCAGGTTTGGACAAAATCAATTCAGATAATCATGGTAAAAAAAACCTGATGCCCTTTTCATCTCTGTTTGCTGTCACAAAATAACGATAATATAACAGCTATTTTTGCTGTCAAGTCTCATAAAGCTAACTCCCCACAATAAAAATAAAATACAACCATTCTCGAGGGCCTAAAGTGCAAAGTGAGACTCTAACACTTTGGCTCGCTGTGATGTATCTGGAGATTCTCAACTTCAACCCATAATGATCCCGCTGCCAGAAACATCCTCCTGCAGGAGCTCAAAATCAGCACGTAAACGCAGAGCAGCCTCTGCAACATAAAGCTGCCGGTAGAACCTTTCCTCCTCCTTCACACTCCCTGCACACTGTCTGTATAAAAATAGACTTTGTTTCCCAGTTTACTTCTGTGAATGTGAATCGCCTGACGATGGAAGTTTTGGCGAATGAAATCAACCAGCGTCTGAATAAACACTTAGTGACAAGAAAAGAAAAAAAAAGAGAGCATCCTCTGACGTTTTATCTTTCTCTTCGATCATGACAAGCAGATCCGAAAATTGGGATCGCTCAGACGGGGTGTGGGATAAGCCCTTCGGCGGGGAGCGCAGACATCATCCCACCCATGGCTGCTCAGCTGGTCCTTTTCCTGCCTCTGAAATCCCCTTATCAATCCACCAGGCAGATTTGTGCCGCGGTATGATGGTATGCAATCAGGAACGGGACTCGGCTTTGGTGTATCACGAAATGCAGGTCGCAGAGGATGCAGTTCCTCTTGAGCAGAAAGCAGGAGACGGACAGATTTCAACCAAGTCCGGCTCTCAGTAGAAAGCCAGGGAACGTAATCTAATCTAGGTTTGAAAGCCAGGAAAGATGCAGTGTAGCGTCAAAGAGACATAAATAACAACACAGATATATTTTGCAGAACATGAGTGCTGAGTTAAAAAAAAAACTTTTGACAATTATTCTCAGTTTCTTTGAGGCCAACAACTGGTACTAACATCACAATTCATCAAAGGTAACGTCATCTTGCACACAGCACCAAATACACTTTAACTATGAGGTCCATTTTGAACCCAACACAGCATTTAGCCCAAATGCATAGAGGGAATTAAGGTGATAAATAATGCATGCCGTCATAATGGATTAGTCTAATCTTAATGCAGCTGCTCTGATTGATTGATGTGAAACAGGAAGAGAGGCAAGAAGCTTTCAGGAAAATCAAAAATGCTCAGAGATTTCACTTTACTGGTCGGGGAAAAAATGCTAACTAGAAACCAGTTAGAATTCGAGAGCCTTGGTAAGAAGTGTTTAAACAGAAATATCTGCTTCTTATGATTGTGTTTTAGCCTTTGATTTTATTCATAGCCTTTCTTTACGGTAATTAAAGTGATGTCATTTCATAGTGGAAACATAGGCAAAGAGACACAACTGACATGAACTTTCTGTCCTGCTCTGACCAGCTCCGCCGCCATTGAAATGTCCTCCATTTTCTCAACATCACCGTCTCGTTCGCTTCTTATTACAAACTGGAAGGGGTGGAGTCACAAGACTACAGACAACACGAAGCGGAGCATCTTAACCCTCCCACAGTCTTAGTGCAAGGCTCAGGCAGGGTGCAGCAAATGTCACGGTTGGACAGCAGGGAAGTGGGGAAGCAGAAGTGGGAGGTTTGTCCCATCAGACCGTCAGTTCCCGAAACCACACCCACGAAAAAAACTTGTTAACGCCCACGCTGGGACAATGTAACTCTTGAATTGTGCACAGTAAAAAAAACAACTGTTTCTTAAGACCACAGGATGGTTAAAGGGACATGAGCAAGGCCAAATGAGACAAAAACCACTTTTCATTTTCTTAAAACAGAAAATATCGACATGGACAAAATGCCATAGGTCATTGTCAAAAATTTCAGACTCGGTTCATTTTTGGTTTATCGCCTAGGCCGACTGATAAGCATATTTCTTTAAAAGTTTCCTGAGAGTGAATGTATGGGGTGAACAATCAAACTCAGAAAACTCCAAGCTGGGATTCAAACCCAGCACCTCGTTTTATTTTCAAATTCTTAACAGACTTACTTGCACTACAAATAGTTAAAGGCATTTATCAGGAAATACAATGTTTCTGCAGTTTAGAATTAGAATGTTTTGTTTTTTAGCTGAACTAATAAGGCATTTAAAATAAATAGACTATTAAAAGTCCTTTTACGGGAAATCCAAACACAGAAACAAACACTATGCGCTCTGCACTCATCACAGCGTTCTCGGTGAAGTTGTTGATTTGATAGCATCTGCGGGACATGTGCGTCCCCAGATAATGCTCTTATGTAATCCAAACATGCCCATCTACAGAGCCCGAACAAATGTCCTCCAATAAACAGAATGTATGCGATGCATAGCAGGAGCTATCTTCAGAGGACCAAGGATCTCCTCTAAATATAGCCGCTCCCCTCAATGAACTCTGCGCCCATCACTCTCCGTCTCATAAACATCCACTCAAACATACACTTGAGTGACAAAAGGTCTCGTCATCCAAATCTTCATCTGCTGTATGCAGGGCTGTCTAACTGTAGGCTTAAATGGTATTAACAGGGAGACGTTTCAGAGTCCAGATGGCACAATGAGCCTTTTTCGTAACAGAGCTGCCTGCAAAAGAACAAATACTTGATGAGCCATTTCCTTTGTTTGCCATCAGGGGATGGGATGGCTACATATGTCCGTGCCGTTGTAAAATGTACAGACATCATCTTTCATCCCGATAGTGCACGGCAAAGGTCAGAGGGTGACTTCCTGTCAATGAAGAGCTCAAGAAACAGAAACGCTGACTTGAGAGGAAGAAGAAAGTTACTTAAACATTACGAGATGAGTCCGATCAAAGCTCTTTCAAATGAGTGGCTACCTCTGTTGCAAGCATACGGGAGCTTTGAAACAGATGGGAGGGAAAAAAAAAAGAAAAAACAGAGAGCGGGAGTGAAAGCATGAACAAAAGCGGGGTCAAGAAGGTAGCAGAGATAATGCAACAGATGTTGCGGTGTGGACATGGAATCATAACCCCGGCCGAAGCCCGGGGCTTACGTCAATCCCAGGACGAAAGGGATTTTCTATCTCCATCATAAACCACTTTCTTTTTTTCTCTTTTTTTTTCCTGGTTTTTAGCCGCAGAAGATCTCCACAATTATATCAAGAAAATCCCAATTTGTTCCCAAAATCTCCAGATAAATAAGTTAGGTCCTTCAGCTTTAAGTTTACTACTCTGCAATTACGGACCCATTGTGTTGAGAAAAACACACCCAGGAAAACAATGCAGCTTTGTCCTCATGCTTGGATAATTTCAGAAAACCCAGAGTGTGAATGCTTACTCATAAAAAATGAAAACACTTTCAAATAACATGAATAAAGGTAGTTTTCACTTGAGGTAAGAGCAGTTTTCATGCAATCTGAAATCACACTACGTTAACTTAACAGTTACTTATTAAAACGAGTAAAGACCTAACGGTCATCTTAATAGATTGCATCATCCTCTAAATTATCGCTACAATTTTTTCTTTCCAATATTATCTGATCTAGTCTCTCACTTCTGATTTTATAGAAATCAGGTTTTTCAAAAATCTACCCAGTTCGATAACATTACGATAGAAATGTTGTTGTGACCGATAAATGATATTTACCGATATTTTTCTACCTTTTCGATACCTTGAGAAAAAAACCACCACACCGCTGATTCCACTGCTGCTTCAGTTGAACTACCCACAATCCTGTGCTGCATCACTACCACTGTCACATGACTAAACGAATACTGCAGGACAAAACCTCCTCCCTGTCCAGAAAGAAACAGAAACAAGATAGTAATTAGTATCGGTTGTTGATATCGGACCAGTTTTATTATTTGGAGCGATAACAATATATCTAAAAAAAAATCACCAATATCGGCCGATGTTTGGGTCTCGGTGAACTAAGCACCCACGATATATCGGCACTAAAATAAAAACATTTGGAAGAGGTATTTGTTCAAAAAGGAAGCACAAAAAAATCAAGAATAACGCAAATAGGCAACTTGTGATGTCACCAATAGCAAGTATGGAAGCTCCTTTTTGATAGATTTATCTTTATTAAAGAAAGGTTTACAATAAAAGAGCGAAACCAAGAGAAAACCTGACCCTGGCACATTGTTCTGCAGATGATAAACTATATCTACAGCGAGCTTGATTGATTTCTGCCGACACGTCTGGCGGGCAGCTTTAAGGGCTTCTACAGAAGTAGGAAAACATTAAAGCATTATACGATGTGATTGAAAGAGAAACCTGTGGCTAAACGTCTGTAGCTACAGAAAGATAAGAACTACTTTGCTCAGCATGTACAAGGACATCAGAGAAACCGTCTGAAAAAAATGTTGTTTCACACGACTACCGTTCATGTCGGGTTTAAAAAAAAAAACGCAATTGTAGTTTGGTTTGCTTCACTATCAAAGCTTGAACTGATCAAAAGCACCAGTTGTTATGGTAATGCTATTTGCCAGTTTTGTTTCATTTGGAGCCTTTAAAATCCATCTTATTAGATATTCAGCTGGTGTGCGCTACAACAAGGTTATCAAAGTCAAACCCAGAGGAGGTTGGGTTCCTTCAAAACAGGAAAGCTCATTAGCCTCCGCTAGCATCAGAGTAAGAGAGAACGTCTCCAGTGGATTTGGTCAAGAATAATTTGCCAACAAACCACAGAGGAGAACATAGGTCATGTTCCTGAAATCATATGACTGCAGCTCTATAAAGGCAAATTATCTGTATTAACAGCCGTTTGCAGAGGTGAAAACGAGGCAAAGAAAAACAAATCATTTTTCTGGCCCCACAAGCAGCTCAGTGGCACGCTGCTTCTCTCCACATATGTCGTTTGCTTTCAAAAGAGGCATCTTATAGAACCACGACTACATTGATTTTGCAATTATTGCCATTTCAGACTGAAGCCAGCAGGAACGGACTATTGCGAGAATTAAATAGAGAAAAAAGGAAAGATAATTCAAAACACAACTGCAGGGAGGATCGATGCACTGGCACAGGGTTCTACGAATGTTTTCGTTTTATTTAAAGCTTTAAGTGGCTGCAGTGAATTAGCCTGACATCTCCAGACACACATGGAAATTAGTCTTGGACCTCTTTATTTTTGTGGTTCATTCCCAGGGGGCCGTTGTAAGCAGACAAAACAAAACACTTCACATTACAGATGGGGAAAAAAAAACATCTAGTGAGAAGAACACTGGGACAAGGGGGGAAGCTATAGTGTAAGCCTAATGTGGCAGTAAATAATAAAAAAATACACTTCTGATTTATGATATAGTATTTTTTTAAATCCCCCCCAAAAACATATTTTTTTAAATTACAAAATAATTAGGGATATTTTTTCTAAAAATAAAAAAAGCAAAAATTTATTTTTGTACATTTTTTTAGAAATAAAACATACCTAAAAAAAAAAAACGCTGATAACAACTATCCATATTAATATAGTTGCTATAGCAACTTACTTTATTGTTATTGTTATTTTATTTCTTTATTTGTACAATGAAGTTTCTTGAGACTCATTGTCTCATTTACAAGAGACACCCGTTACATACATCATTTTACTATCAAGCATCAGTATTGGCCGATATATCGTGCATCGTGTACCCTATTTTTCTGCTGATTCAATACGCAGATTCCTAATAAAATACTATTACTTTAATAATATTATCAAAATATGTTTCCTATGTCTCAATTCTTGTTATGAAATAGTACCGGAACAGGAAGGGCTGATCAGAAACGCATCAAATTCAAGGGTCACAACTGTTTTACGTTGCAAATGAAACATGAGTTCATAAATTTATCTCTAAATTTATCTCGCCCACGCGTCCAATGACTCCAGAGGGTTAAATTGGTTGATAATGACAAAATAACGCAACCTACACTGTCCTTTAACATAACTCAGCAAAGGACTGTATGAGGAGAAAAAAAAAAAAAAAAACTTGTTCAGGAAGTGAACGCTCTCACATATTATCTCAGTAAGTATAGACTACGGACGCCCACAAGGAGAGCACTTGACCTCGCGAAAACTTGGGTTGCCTGAGGCCCAGCTGAACGCTGCAGCTTGCTTATGAATACATTTAGCTGACTGAATATGATTCAGGTCACAGAACAGGATTAACTCCAGTGGATTAAACTCTGATAAAACCAAGTAATAAAAACTAAATGGAAATCCTCCCCTCACCCCCCTTGTCTGGGTCCCCAAACAGCCCCAACTTCCAAGGTCTCCACAGACGGAGTGTGATCTTAACAAGATTTGAATGGTAAATCAGCTGAGTGACATGAGGACAAATTACATCATCGTCTAAATGGTGATTGGACACATCCTGCCGCACAAGCACAACAGGACCTGGCGCTCGAAACAAGACTCCGCTGCAAATGTTACGGCGGACGCTCAGGGCACAGATACGATCTCCAAACGCCGCTGCTTGCTTGTTTGTTTCCACAACATCAAATTCACTGCGACGCTTTATTTTAAGAGTCATGTTGAAGAGTTACGGAGTCATCTGTGCTTATTGGCATCTCTGGCAAAGATGGGTAAAAAGCCTTAAAACCGAATCGCACAGACATAATCCCATAACTTAAAGGCACTCTTAATTTCTCTAAAGAAAATGTAAGTAAAGCATTTTCTTTATTAGCTTGAGCTTCTAAATTAGCAATCCATGACTTTCTCTTTCTGCTGGTTGTGCAAATGAAACGAAACAAAAGCCCGGTTGTCTTAATCATTCTCCAATAAGGGGCAACACAAGTGAACATGTCTTTCAAGCAATTTTATAAGACGCAGGAAAAGACTACAGGAAATTATCGACCAGTCTTGACAGAAGATGTTTATCATGCCATCACAAATCATGAGGATGAGAAAATACCCTAAAGCTCACAGTCGATTTGCTAAATATTGCCTGTGACTTTTACTCAAACTCTGGATTTGATTAGAAGAGCCTAAACCTGAGCTTATTGAGAATAAACACTCCATGTAGTTCTGCAGGTTAAATGATAGAAAAGCACTTCACTGGTGAGTACGGTAAAGGACCTGTGGTGATGTGGGCCCCCAAAGCCTCTGGGAACACAACATGATGGACTCTTTGAAATATCTGCAGGCTTTCGATAAAAAAAAAATCTTTGGGCCTCTGTAAATCAACACAATGAATCAAAACACATGGTAAAATCAGGACGTGTCTGCTTCTCCAGACATGTCTTTGTTTATGGGTTTCTCATTTCTCTGAGGGATCTAGAGAGATTATTCAAAGAGGAATCTTGTTCCGTTCCTCTTCGTCTGCTTGCTCAAATCTTGTGCTGTGACATCTGGAGAAGACTAAGTGGTAATTTCTTGTCAAAGTGGTTTGTACGAAGTATTATGTGTGGATTATTGTAAAACTTTGTGTTCATTTTAAGGCCTTTCACACATTTTTTGCCAGGGGTGTCGATCATTTTAGAGGTTGTTGTTTATTACGCTGCCGTTTCTTCGCTTTTTGCGGCGTTGTAGCTGAACGAAAGCACTTCTTTTTTTTCCCCTTTTTTCCAGCATCATGACAACCAGCAGCAGCTTCATCTACAGCCACGTTACTGACGCCTCATTAACATTGTTTACTTCCGTAATCAGTCCTTTCTGCCAGTTAGTTTATGGATCAATTCGTTACAGTTTGCATGAAATGTTACAGTTAGGTTCAACGTGATCACATGAACTTAAAAATGCCCAAAGTAACATATTTAAAGTGCTTCTGTGGATTGCATTTCAAACCTAAGTATGTGGTAGAACTGATAACTCTAGATTTTTTCATACCAAGACTACTTCTTTTATTCGCTCGCTTTCTTTTCCAAAAAAATATTTTCAAAAAGTGACTTTTATTTCAATCCTCCCTTCTGTGAGTACTACGATGTAGTGTTAGGGTCAGACTATGACAGTTTTGATTAAATTTTGAAGACATGGTCATAATATTAGCAGGAAAAAAGACGCACTTAGTAGAAAAAATGTCTTTAAATTACAATAAAAGTTAATTTGTCAAAAAAAAAAATCAGACATGACTCGATCAATTCACGTGATTCTCTCTCTGAAATAGAAACAGTACAAACAGTTGTTTGTACAATCGTTTAAAATGATAATAATTTGATACTTATTTCCAAAAAGATTCAGTATTAGTATTTTTTCATGTGTGAGTTCACACAACTTTATTCTCCTTTTATCAAAACTTTATTTGTGTATTAGTATGACTTTAATCTCATAATTTAAAAACAATAAAAAAATTTTAAAAAACTCTGGTCCTAACATTTGTCGTAGAGTTGACCTGAATTCAAAGTCCAGATAAGTGGCTGTAAAACACACTTGTGAAACAAGATGGCTGCCTAGAAACTATGGTAACCCAAAGAATTCACTGGTGGGGAAAAAAACAAAAAAAAAACTGATTTTCCTTGAATCTGTTTTTTTTTTAATCAAAATATATATTGATAAATTGATCAAATCGATTTATCACTCCGACCTTATTTCTCGTTGTTAAACCAAGGGATGAATTCATCGCTTCAGCATTTCTTCCAGCAGAAGTACGACCTTCATGTAAGACTCACTCGGTAGAGTATTACTGCTCACCTCGGCCTATTCTCGGAAAAGGGACATTTGCGAGGCTGAAAATTAAATGTCGCTGTAGTTATAGAAATGCCACTCTCCATTTCTCCGGTATCACTTTGTCATTCAAGCGGTGACTAAGAGGCCGACTCTGCTGGAGAACCTGACCCTCGTTTTATGGGATCGTAAGTTTAATATTTGATGGCCGAGCACACGTTATAAAACAGGGACCTTTCTCTCTTCGAATAGCTTCAGTGTAACTAATCACCATCTCGATAAGGCAGGATTATTATTTATGCAACAGGTCAGGGCATTGATTTATGATACGAGGGGGGAAGGGAGAGGAGAGAGAAAGAGACGGTCTTTGCTGGTGCATTAGTGTCGAAGGTAAAAAGGAAAAGCATCTTTTGTGTCCATTTCTTTTAAAACGCCATCCTTCCAGAAACTCTGTTTATGGTAGCGTAAGCCGCAGCTGTGACGACGAGAACTAACCGTGAAAGCAGAGGAGTGGGCTCAGGGACGCGCTGACGATAATGTCAGGTTGTGGGGAGGGAAGGAAAAAAAAAAACATGCTGGTTTATCAACACTCTAAACACCTCAGACTGATTCATGACTGGTTTCAAGTGGAAGGTTGCTTCTCCGTTTCTGTGAGAGCGGATCACACGAAGGCGTGGGCGTCGGGTTGTTAGCAGTCAAGCCTCGGGGGCGGAGGGGAGTCACATTTGAATGTTCGCACGGGCTAATAGGCATGATGATTTACAATTTCATTTCCATGATGCGAGCCTCCGAGGACACACGCACGGTGCGATGAACCGTCTACATCCAACTGTGTGATGAGTAGATGAACGGGTGTCTCGCTCGCTTTCGTTCTAAAGTTTTTAATCTCGTTTTGACTTCAAGTGAAAATATTTTTTAATGAAAGCATTCACAAATCATCATCATAAAGTGGTTGTTGCTCCACACTGCTGGTCAGCTGGATGATTTGAGACTATTTTGGACCTTCTTGTCTTTCATAAGTTCAGCTTTTTGGAAGCTGAATTCATGATGGTCAGGGAGTAGAAGTTAAAGGATTGCGTCCGAGCCACGAATAGAAAATATGTCGTTATTTGTGCAATGCTTTTGTCTTTAATTTTGTAAAAAATTTAGCAAGTGAGGTTAACATTAGTTTAGGTCAGCTTTATTGTGAAATTTTGTTTTTTATTTTGAAAAGCATACTTCCTGTTGAGCCTTACTCTACATTAGAAAAAACAAGACGGCAGAAGGACAGAGCAATAACCAAATAAAAGAGAACGTGACGTGATTTTGGGACGCCATTTTTTGTATTTGCATTTTCCTACATATAGATTTTTTGTTAAATTTATGGTTTTGCACGCGTTGTTTCCTTTTTTACAAGAGTGCCTATTGAATGACTGATATTGGATCTGTTGCCATAACAGATCATCATAAAAGTGACACTGTTTCAGCACATTCAGCGAGACACAAGCCACAAAAAGTTGACTGCAAGGTCTACTTGAGCAAACGGCACGACTAAATCCCGTTCTTGTCTTGCCTAATTTAAATCAATAAAAAGTAAAACGGGGAAATATTTTTTTGTTTTTTTCAGGAAATTCTCATTGTAAATTTAATGCATGTTTACGTTATTTTCTTAATTCCGTCTTTCAAAATGAAATGTTCAAAAAAAGGAAATGTTGTAGACAAAAAATATTAATAATCAATGTGTGGAATAATTTAAGTCCCAATAGAAATGAAAACAATTAAATCATGTTTTACAATTTTTAATAAAAAAAATTCTGATTATCCTCAACATCACACTGTTCTCTCTCCAGCCCAAGCCTGAAATATGTTACGACTTTTAAGATTTAACTCCACATAAACCTTCAGGTAAACACGATTGCTCACAGTTATTATTAATACGAATGTCAATAATTGACATTATTGTGCTTTACTTTATGTGCTTCTGATACTGTGCCAAATAAAAATGTAATCTCAAACTAAGCCAGGCTGCCACAGATTACTTAAACTTCTTGACAAATTCATATGTCCACCAAAATATTGATTGTTTTTAAAAAATTACATATGCTGTACATAAGACAAAACTGCTGAAATTCTGCAGAGAATGCCATTAAAAACATTATCTAAATTCATGCTATGCTATGCATTTGCTCTGTCTGCATCAATGAAAGTTAACTTAACTCAGCATACCGAATGCTTAAAGTGACTTCGACTAACATCAGCCCCACCTAATTTATCAATAATAAAGCAAATAGTAATATGACCGATTATTTGGCCACTGTGTGTACAGTAACAAACATTTATCCCCAGATGACAATCATCAATTATAGAAATATACTGTAACAGAAGGATATTCTGTCCTGACACAGTAGCACAGCATTAAATATGTCACCTTTGACCCCAATAAACAGACACTATACAAAATGGGTTAAGACTGTCCTGCTACGCATATGCGGAAGAGCTTAATGTTTTAACATTTGTTGTGCATCTTTGTATTTTGTATTTATGGTTTTGCATGCGTTGTCTACTTTTTAACAAAAGTAAACAACTTTTATTTACTTTTAAAATGTAAATGTAAAATGCATTTTCAGATACGGTAAGATGTGTGGCGAATTGAAAAACAATGTGAGAGCAACGTATGGTACACCACCCAGGCAATAACAAAGAAAGTTGAAAGAAACCATGAATGTAAATAAAAATTATAAGAACTTTTTAATTGTTACAGAATAGAAAAACTGAAAATGTAACTATACTCTCACTATAGTGCTCTTGTTGTTTTTATAAGAATAAAATATTGAATAGTAATCTTTATGGATGATAAAAATTACAGACGTGATCGATTTAATATTTTATGCTCATTCCTCTCAACTAAAATTATTTATAAGTACAATAAGTGACTCAGCTGAGGACACTTACAGGCAGACTGATTTTGGCAAGCCTAAGGATTTCCACATTAGATAAATACTTCTGAGGTTTAGCGAACTTAAGCTCATATAAAACCCAGCTTTACAGATGTGAGTGGTGGTGAGGAAACTTTCCAGCTTTACTGTATTTCTATCTTCCATTTCACTTTTTTCATCCCACTGTTTTAACAAAACCGTCTCATCTTTTGGTTTTGCCAAACCAAAACATCCATGACTGTTTTGATGAAGGTTCTCCTCTATATGACACTCCTGATTATTTAAAAACTAATTAAAATCCAGTTCCTCTTATGATTATAACTGAACACAGCTCAACAAAACACAAGCAAATACACGAGTTCCCAAAGGTCACATGACTAATATCTGACTGAAAACAATCAGCATCTGGATCTCAGTGCGGTGTTTGAAAATCTGACTAACATAGGCCCAGTTCAGCTTTGACCCTATTCTTCTTTTTTTTTTTTAACAAGGTAACAACAAAGAAAAACAAATTCACACTCACATTTACCACCAGATATTCACACTTCCTTTTGCCAAAATAGCTTGAAATAAAGTGGAAAACCATCAAAAAGAACAAGTCCAAATGCATGGACACAGTCGTATAAGGAGCCTGATTTCAAAACAGACACTTAAAGCCTAAATGTCTCACATACACACTCACACACATAGATAGATACAAACAGTTAGTTTTTACCTTGGCACTGGAATCCTTGCTTTCCAAACCCCCTGTGAAAAAGAGAGGAGACTGATTTGAATGGCTCTTACTGTTTAAAACACACTGAATAACGTATTCATTCACACATGGACCCATTCACACCACATTCATTCCAAGGACACAGCTGTTAATCATGAGCTTTGCACAAGTTTGATGGGTTTTTTTATAGTTTCATCTTGAGAAATTTGGAAAAGTGAATAAAAATCTGATTTGAGTAATTCAATTTGAACAGTGAAACTTATATTACACATATATGAATGTATATATTGATCTCATGAATCTCCCCTAAGCTCTGGAATGATCTTTGCTTCACATTCTTTTCACTGAATCTAAATTTTTTTTTTTAACCAGGCATTTTTCTTCCACTCAACTTTCCATTAAAATGCATGAAAGCACTCTAAACAGCCATCTTCGTTAACAATGACTCTTTGCAGCTCTAGCAGGCAGGGACATAGAGACTGTCAGCTGGACAAATGCCACATCAGCAACCTTCCATATTATGAGGCGGCTCATCACATAACACTTCTGCATTAAAAATAAAAACTTTTTTATTATTATTTCATGCAAAATTACGATGTTCTGTTAAGTTACAAATTTGGGTTCTTGTTAGCTGTGAGGTATAATTGTGAAAACTAAGAGAAATAAAACACTGAAAATCACCGCTGTGTTTATCAACGTCTAAAACTGTGACTTTTCTGAACTAAATTACAGAAATAAAGCGACATCTTTACTATCCTGATTTACTTCAATGCACCATTATGTTGTATTAAAAGCATTAGCTGACTCGCTCCTTGAGTTAATAATAATCAACAATACAGCAGAAGAAAAAGTCAAGTCTGTCCAGAGAGACATCGCTTCTCAAAACGTTACGGCATAACCACCAAATCCCAAAGCTTTCTGGGATTTTTTTAGTTATTTTTATTTTTTATGATCATATTTAATAATTACACTGTTAAAACAATAACTAAATGCATATAGCTTGTAATTAGTTGTCCTACAATCACATAAAGACATGTAGGTGCACGTCTGCACAGGCTTCCTGGCCCGCTTCTTCCCTCCGTTTGTGTGTTCAAGCACAGTGTGTGTGTGTGTGTGTGTGTGCGTGTGTGTGTGTGTGTGTGTGTGTGTGTGTGTGTGTGTGTGTGTGTGTGTGTGTGTTTGTGTGTGTGCGCAACGCGATGGGAGCTTTCCCTTTCAAAATATAGTTGTTTGATTTCACATTTTGAATCATATCGCCTGCATGCTGAACTCAAAAGGAGTGGCACATGTATGCTTGCCAACAACACAATGCATTAAAGGCATGAGATTACACACACACACACACACACTAAAGAACATAGTACTTTAAACGTGGGCGTGCCTTCAGCAACATACACATTTTTTTTAAAAGTGCTCAACTGAGAACCCAAAGTGATTTGTGTAGTTCAAGTGTTCCACTAAAACGGCAGGAATTTTTAAACGTCCTGCCGTTTTCCACAGTGTGCAACATGAGCACATGGAGCTTTTCACATGGACCTGATTCTACAAGTTCAAAAGAAAAAAAAAATGCCATTCAATATCAGCGGCTTCAGTGGTTACACTGTGTGCAATGCACGCGTGGAATGGCTGCAAGTTAGTCATCCTAAATGCTTGACCGAGGCCAAAATCACAGGAGCTGCGTTGCGGTTGTTTGTTCAAAAATGAAGATAAGGAGGGGAGTGGAGTCTAATGCAAAGGAGACTTTCGTGAAGTCATTTTTGTTGCATGATTCCTGTAAAAAGAGAGAGACACGGGCATAAATTCTAACTACATTTCAGTGAATATTTTCCCTCCCGTTTACTATTACTATTGTTTTCAACGAGCCAGCAGCAACAACTCCTCCCATTCAATAGTAGGGCAAAAAATAAAAATAAATAAATAAATCACAAGCAATCCCCTAGCGCGTTGCAAAGTGTTTTTAAGGCGTGCGGGGAATGAGGGGTTGGAAAGGTGTCGCGACCCCCCAGAAGTTACATCACACCGAGCAAAGAGAAGGACTCGACTGAAGTTATTCGATATATGTGCAACAGGCGGGGTGGAGGTGGGAGACGGAGCAGAGGGCTTACCAGATGAAGTCGGTGCAGTGGCTGCAGAAAGTCGGCTGCTTGAAGAACCTGGCGATGAATTTGTGGTCCTTCACTTCGTGGACGTTCTTTTGCCTCAGAGCACCTTTTCGAGCAAACCTGTTCGCTACGTCCGCGGTGGACGACTCGTTAAAACTTGCATCTGCCATCGCGTTCCTCCTCTCTCTCTCTCTATATATATATATATATATAAAAAAAACACAAATCAATGCAACAGCTTCCTGATGTGTTCGGGCTCGTTCCTCAGTCCGAAGTGAACGGTCTGCGCTTGTCAGTGCCGAGCCAGAAAGCGAAGCGGCGGTCCTGACTGGAGACACTGGACCTACTGGGTCTGAGGGATTTCCCTGCCTGTCGCTGCTCCACTGACACTGACAGGTCGGCTCCGTCAAGGTGGCAGCAGTGAGACTCCCTGCTTCCTCTGACTCCTTTCAAATCAAAAGTACTTTGTTTTAAGTTAGAAGGAAGAAATTGGTTTCCCTAATATTATTGGCCGTTTCAACAGGTTCCTATAATTAATATCGGATAAATGTAACCCTTTACATTTCCTGCCCCCAGGGGGCAACATCATAGGCCTGCGTCTGATATAGATGACATAATTTACACAAACAACTGCTAAATACAGAAAATGTTAATAGAAAGATTCTTTTTACCATAATGTGGCGCAACTATGCATGGCATATAGTGCTATACACATTTTTTGCGCCACTGAGTGACGCCTTCAGGATGTTCTTCTTCAGTTTCGTTAGCGGTTGGCGAAAAAATACGTTTACGTAATCATTACCGCCACCAACCGGTCAGGTAAGGAATGTCCTCAATAAATATTAGGTGGCCAGATCAATATGGAGCGTAAAGAGTGTCAAATAACAATAGATACACAACTTGTGAAATAATTATTTAAATCCGTCATATTTTTTATTTATAAAACTGGAAATAAATTGGGAAATATTTTATTAGTTATTTGTGCCTAGCTTAAATGGCACAAGCTAGTTTTTTAAAAACTTATTTCATATGTTAATAAAATAATTTTGCGTTTCTATGCTGAAGCAAGTAATTTATTCATTTATGCTGTATGTGGGTGGGATTAGGGCTGTTTTGAGACCTTGAGGTCTGATTGGCTACTTCAAACAGCATATCGAGGCAACTTCTTCCCTGTTTGCTAAGACTCTAAGGTTAAAGTCTTTGCTGAAAGTGTGGAAGTAACTTCAGTAAATTCTTGTAATTTAACCAAATGAATGTCATTAAGGAAGGAACTTAGATCTTCAAAATGCTTATCTTTGAAATTGTCAAAAATAAAAAAAAGATATAAAACATTTGCTCTGACAGACAGGGTATTGGAGAAATCTTTTCAAATTTCTGGGCCAGGGTACATGGTGGAAAAAATATAGTCATGTTTGGGCTTTAGGAACACTTGCAGTATTTAGGAAACAACTTTGCTGTTTATTGAGCAACAGACCAACCGGTTGTTGCTTGTTGCCTTTTCTCAGAGTTGTTCAACTCAACCTCCATTTCAGGTGAACTGAATGTGGTAAGAACTCACCGAATCTTATTTCTCTATTGCAAACACTTTCATGTTGTCACCACCATTAAAATACAACCATAAATCACCTGTGTTTATCTTGAAGACTTGCGAAAAGTTTTCTTTGTGTTCAGCTGTTAAATTTGATCCTGTGAAAATGTTTTATTTAATGAGCATGATGTGTTTCAATGAATCCATATTCAAACACCTTTGATGTCTCTGTGTTAGCCTTCATCTCTGCAGTTTTTAATCTCCCTGCTTTGATTTTTTTTTAAAATCCTCTGAAGTACAAAACATGAAAGCACAACAAAGCAACCTTTGAAATCTAATCTAAATAAACCTTCTGAAAATCCACCCATTTACATATGAACTGAACAACTTCAGCTATTTTCTCGCCCTCTCTCAATTTTCTCAAATGTCTGTTTTGCTTTGTTTTTTTTTTTATTTTCGATTTATTTTGAAAAACCAATTTCCGGCCGTGGACTTGTGTACTTTTGCGTAACTTGACTCTTCCACGCTGCTCTTCCTCCTTTCTCGCTCCGGCTGATGTCACGCAACAGGATCCGCTGTGGGAGGGAGGAGGCCTTGGGTCCCGCTGGACGAACCGAGGCTGGAGGCGGCACCGTGTGGGAAAACATGGCGTTGCATCCTCTTTCTGATACGCATGACATCAATAAGAAAGTATCAAAGTTATTACGCAGGTTTGTTACATCTGTCCTGTGGGTAAGAACTCCTTTTGCTTTTCCCCACCATAACAGGAAATAGAACCCACCTCTTCTTTTTTTTCTTTTTATTACCGTGTGAAAAAGTGTTTGAAATATTTCTCCCTGCTTTTTCTGTTTTATGGAAACATAAAACGAGCATGATGCAATCACATTACCGCAACTATATGCCAGTCAAGTTACAGCACGGCTTTGAATACCGAAGGCTAATTTAAGATATGAGCTGATGCCAAAATGAAAGGAACGGAGCCGTGAGCTTTGACTTTGTAGCAAAGTAAACAGATCCCACGTACTTCACATAAGTGGAGTTCATGGTTCGGGCCTCGATTATAAAGACCCCGAATGTTTGCTTCCCTTAAACCTGAACCTTTGCAAAGAACAAACATAAAAAAAAAACGTTCAACTAATGTTTCTGATTGAAAATTAGATGAGAAAATCTCTCAAAAGATGATGCAAATATGTTAAATGAAGGTGCTTCTGTTATAGATCACTTCGGTTACACAAATAGCTAAGTACAGAAAATGCTGACTAGAAAGAATTTTTACACTATCGATTTGGCGCCCCCTCTAGCAAAGCGCCCCTATTATCGTCCATTCCCAATTTTCTTTTCTTTTGCTCCACTGGTTAATTGAGTAACAGAAAAAAAAATCTGTATTTATTTGCATCTTGGTATACATAACACAAGTTTATTAATACTGCTCTAAATAATTTGGGATTTTGAAATAAATATAAATACATTTGGATGTTTTTTTTCTCTCTCTCTCTCTCTTTCTCCTTTTTGCTAACAAGGTGAAATGTGCATTTCCCAAATGAACAAAAGCAGAAGCAAGACAAGAAGTGCATTTTCTAACAGATTGATAAGTCGATCGACATTTTATACAAAACCCGTGGAGTGAGTTTCATAACAGCAGAAAAAGGATATTTGATCTTTGTACCATACTGTTAACTAAGTTTTAACTTTAATTCAAATCATTTTTGCACAGCTTTTTTTCTAAGCTTTATAGATTTTTTTTTTTCCAACATGCTGCCCCAATAAACTCAGTTTGTGTTTCCTTTCAGTTACTGACTCGGATTCCCACAAAGTTCACTGACATGGAGAGTCCTCTCCCTTGTTTCACTGAAGACAAATATTTAGAAATGACACACAGAGCAAGACGGGGACAATCCAACGACCTTTAAAAACTTGTAGGGAAAGGAGTCAAATAAAAAAAAAAATTCCACGTTGCAGATCTGAGACTACGCAGGCTATAACCAATAAACAGCTCATGAAACATACACGTTGGATGACTTTTCAGTTTAACTCGTAGTTTTCACAGCAAAAGAAAAAAAAAACTCCTTTTTTGTTTGCCATTTCTGCAGTGGAGTTATTTTTCTTTTGCACTTGATGAGATTTCACATAATTTTGTCTGTCTGCTGTTTGCTCTTCCACCAGATCGAGATTATCTATCAACATTTAGTCAAATAATTCTGTGTGCACGCCGCATGTGAACTTTGGGCTTAATCAATAGCAGTCTGAGGTTGCATCTGATTGGAGGAGGCCGTCTCTGCAGTCAGAATCTAAAAAGCTCTCATCCAGTGGCTGCAGGGCGAAACGCAGAGCGGATTTCACCTCCAAAGAAGATGGCTCCCGCTTTGCTGCTTCTCAGCCTTGCGGCTGTATTTACAACTGTAGCTCCTGCAAAAGGTACATTTGCAAATTTGTGCCTTGGCTTAAGTTAAACTTCTTCTGCTTGATGTCACCTTCTTCCCTTTTTCTCCCACCAGTTTGCGGCCGGCCTCGTGTCTCTGATGGCGTTGATGTTTCCTCCATGAAGCGCGTGTTTGAGATCGGAGAAGACGTGACCCTCTCGTGCGAGCAGGGCTACTTGCCTTCAACGGCGACGCCTCCCAGGATAACCTGCACGGCGACAGGGGAATGGACGCCGGCCAACCTGGCGTGTTCCCGTGAGTCGAGGCCGCAGCTTCTGTTTTTTAAATCCTGCGGCTGCCATCTTGCAGAGTTTAAAAACGGCGAGCGGGAAGCGAATTGGTGAAGGCCAAATGCGGTTTTGTGTAATAATCAACAAAAGCAATCATGATAGAATTAAAAAAACTTGGTGATGGTCTTTCAAGACAACTCATTGCTAAGTTGTGAAGACGTCTAATAGATGTGCTGATCTTCTTTTCTACAGCCAGGATGTGCCAGATACCCAGGCCTTTGCAGCCATTTGCAAAAGGCAGGACAGAGGCTCCTTTTAAGAGTGTGCTCAACTTCTCATGTGATGATGGGTAAGAACATCAACATTTATATTTAAATTCTCTGGGAGAATTATGATTTGCAGATTATTGCAGGAATACGTATTTGTCATTATTCAGGTACGTCATGGTAGGAGCTAATGAAAGCAGGTGCTTACACGATGGCACCTGGAGTCATCCGCCTCCCCTCTGCAAAGGTAAAATAAGTTATCCAGACCCTGCCCCCTTTGTTTGCACATTTAAAAAGGCCCAGGTAGAACAAAGCGGTTTAACACGTTTCTATAAAACGATACGGAGTGTAACGGAGAAGCAGGGTTCGGTTTTTAATCCACCACAAAACTGGAACCAACTTCCAGAAAACTGCATGGCTGCTGAAAAACTGAGTTCCTTTAGATCAAGGCTAAAAACCCCCACCTGTTTAGAGGTGACCTGATTCCAAGTAAGTGGAAAACTGAGCAACATTTTTGATGACGATTTTGACGTCGACGTTTAACAAAATGTAGCATTTATTGCTCGTTTCATAATTGTTTTTATGGTGTAAAGCACTTTGAGCTGCCCTCTGGCTGGAATGTGTTACACAAATAAACTTGACTAATGACAAATTAATCAACTAATACTTTTTCACATTAAAAAAATTGTATCCAAGCATAATAGTGGAAAGTTGAGTGCCAGGGAAAAGTGTGGTAGAGTTAAGTTGCACAAACAAAAGTGACAACCACTACAGTATGAAGAGTGTGAAGAAGTCCTCATTTAACAGTTTGTTGGATATTTACAAAGGGGTGAAAGTTCTGCTGGAGTCAGTGATTCTAAAGCCAACACACCCACAGACGTTTTCGAAGACATGGACTACAACTATTTGGTTTCTTGTGATAGGCGGCCACTGTTTATCTACTGGTTTTCTTGAACTCATTGCAAAGAGTCTGTACATTTGAGAATTCCCAGCTTGAAAGTTGATGCCAGTATGAGTATATTTCAAAATTGATCAATAAAGAAAAGAGCAGCCCCAACGACCGAGCCCTGAGGAACACCACAGCAACAAAAGGCCAAACAGATTTCAAATATTTCCAACTTATTTTTATGTTTTCCATTCATGACATGGACATCGCCATATCAAGTTCTGATTGTGATCCCACAGGCGTGAACTGTCCTCTGCCCAAGCCACCCAGAGAGGGAAGGATTGTCCATGACAAGGCTGTCACGGGAACGTCTACAATTTATGGACAAGGCTGGACATACGAGTGCAACCCACCCAAAGCACCGAGTTACGAGAGAGGCTCCTGCATGGCCGATGGCTCCGCAACCGAACCTCCGGTTTGCCGAGGTAAATCCAGACTTGTGATGTGTGAATATCGTCTGAATGCATGGTATTACATGCAAGATTTATTTTCTTCTTCATCTTCTTTACTTACATGTCAGAGTTGTGTTGTTTATAGGCGGCAGTATTATGTAAAATCAACTTTTTTGATGTCCTAATGTTATTCCCTCATCCAAAACATACCTGGGGTGTTGCTTTGATTTTTTCATACATGTTTGAGAAATATTGTAATCACCCATGGCAACCATTCAGATGCGCAAAACGCCTGGGTGGACCTAGCCCCGCCTTTGAGGATGAAGCTCCTTCTCCGAGCTGCAGTTTCCAATTTTCCGCTTCACTGAGCTCCTTCAGACTAGCCACCAGCAATTAGCAAACACCTGGTGGAGCAGCTCATCTGCTGAGCTCGTTATACCAGCTACTTCTCAGTGCAATGCTCGAGAAACGTGTCGTTTAAGGGTTCATAAAGGAGTGATGTTGTGATGACTTCCTGAAGGCAGAGCTTCACAAAGAGCAGGAGTTCTTAAAGAGACAGAGGCCCATTTTCAAGGCATTAAATTATAAATTCAAATTTCTTTAAACTTGACTTAAAATAGCACTTGATTGTGCTATAAAATGTCACAATAGGCCTGGAAAATACATAATACTGCCCCTCTAATGAAATCATCGTTGTTGTTGTCGTTACAGATGTGAGCTGCTCCATCCCGCCACGCATAGCAAATGGCGTCATCACGTTCGCCGTGATGAGGCAACGCGGTTACAAGGAGAAGGTTAAGTATTCCTGCCTTGAGCATTATACCCTGGAGGGTGAGGCTGAGATCCAGTGCCAAAACACTGGAAACTGGTCATCACTGCCAGTCTGCAGGGGTGAGTCATGAGAAAATTAGATCTCACTTCAAGCCTCTACTCTATATTTATCTACCTCTGCTCTAAAGAGATTCCTATGCTAGAATGTCTCGGATTT
This sequence comes from Poecilia mexicana, assembly GCF_051168715.1. Lineage (NCBI taxonomy): Eukaryota > Metazoa > Chordata > Actinopteri > Cyprinodontiformes > Poeciliidae > Poecilia > Poecilia mexicana. The sequence continues at coordinate 5,910,359 of NW_028263371.1, read as the reverse complement.
TTTTGGCCATTGAAAAAACGTTCACCTGCAAAACAATGCTGTTTTTTTTTTGTTGTTGTTTTTTATATCATCAATCAATCAATCAAATTTTATTTGTATAGCACATTTCAGCATCAAGGCATTTCAAGGTGCTTTACATAATTAAAAACAAAATAAAAACAGCATGTGACATTGAATAAACAGTAAGAAAGAGAAAGAGATTTTGGAATTGTTACGGAATTTAAGCGCCTGTCGTCGCTATACATATATATATATATATATATATATATATATATATATATATATATATATATATATATATATATATATATATATATATATATATATACATATATATATATATCTCATAAAAATTAGAGTTTTCTCTGTCAGGTGAAAATATTTCCTTTTTTTTGTTTGTTTGTTTGTTTGTTTTTAACCTAGCTCCCTGCGAAGTTGGCATCAAAAGAGGGCGCATCTTCTACAATGGCAGAAAGATCTGGATTGAAGACCTGAGCCCAAACAGAGTGCTCCATGGCGAGCATGTTGCCTTCTATTGTAAGAACAAAGCTGAAAAGTGTGGCTACCCCGTGGCCAGCACCTGTAACGACGGAAACCTCCCCATCCCGGACTGCTACGAACGTGAGTCAATGCCAGCTGGACAAGCTCTACTTAAAACTGGTCCAGTTGACTGACAATGGAACCATTCCAGCTTCTTGGAATGTGATGTTTCGTCCCCTAGATAACAGCAGAATGCTTCTGTGTTTGTCTTGCTTTTCTTCTCTTTGACCCATAGAACCGGGCAAAATCGAGTACAACCTAAGGTCTAAAAACCTTCCGTCAGAAATCAGAATGTGCGTGGCACCACCCACCGCAAACCCAACAAGCCCCCCAAACCCTGTGTGAGCAACTTACGGCGCCACGAACTGGGGAAGACATGGGCCGCCTTCTTGATGTTCCTGCTTTGGTTTTCTGTTCATTTATACTGGCAATAAATAAATGCAAGATCATTAAAACAAACCAAGAAAATGTGTTAATAAAATGTTGAAAGAAGTGAAAGCTGTGAACATCAAATGCGAAATGGTTGTAAAGTACATTTCAGTTCAATGCACACACACAGGCTTATTTCCAAATAATCCAGTTCATTTCCAATTTTCCATTACTGTGCAACGAAACAAATTCATACCAAAATTAAAGCTCCAAGCAGCCTCAAACGGCCCTGGCAGCTCAGCGATGCTCCGGCCTCCTGGCGACCGCAGGAGCTCTGGTGACACCGCCCGCCAGCCATTGCAGATTCTCTTGCGCAGTTCCTGCACCCGTCCACCAGGCGATATGCACCGATACGTTCGGCCGAAAAATTCACAAAATATAAACACACACACAAATACAAATATATGTACAAAAAAAAAAAAAAAAAAAAAAAAATATATATATATATATATATATATATATATATATATATATATATATATATATATATATATATATATATATTTACTGCTCAAAAAAATAAAGGGAACATTTCACTTTAATTTTGTGTGTGGCTCCAAATCCAGGCCTCCATTGGTTAATAAATTTGATTTCCATTGATGATTTTTGTGTGATTTTGTTGTCAGCACATTCAACTTTGTACAGAACAAAGTATTCAATGAGAATATTTCATTCATTCAGATCTAGGATGTGTTATTTGAGTGTTCCCTTTATTTTTTTGAGCAGTTTATATATATATATATATATATATATATATATATATATATATATATATATGAATGAAACGTGGTCAGAGCTTTTGACTTTAAATTCACTTCACAATTTTACATCAGTCTGACATGAAAAAGTTACAAGGAGGGAAAAAAAAAACACAAAGAGAGAAGGGGGGAAAAAACTTGATTTTTTTTTGTGTGTTGGAATTTCAACATCTGGGTATTTTTTTATTATTTGTTTGTTTTTTGTGACATCCCGGAAACATTTGAAAGGATTCCAAACTCTTATTGAAGGAGTTGCTTCACGCTGCTCTTGTCTGTTTACCCTGAGAGAAACACAAACAGCTGAAAGTGGGGCAAAGAGTCCGAAGCCGAAGGCAGACTGCAGGAGAGAAGGAGACTGTCCGTCCGTCTCTACAGAAGATGGACCGTTTGTTTCTGCTGTGCTCTGGTCTGCTTGTGACGACAGTGACATCCCAACATAATGGTATGACTGCTTTTCATTTCACACGTCCTAGAATGAGTTTGTTTTAAGGATTTCAACTTTTGCTATGGACTTGTGGAGAAACAATTCATCGCTTGTGTTGATCGATGACTATATTTCTCAACACTGCTCTGAGTTAAAGTCAGTGAAAACATTTCATAGTCGAACTCTTGTTTTGTTCTGTCAATAGTAATTTGAGGGGGGGAGGAAAAGTGTGGCGTAACATTTAATGTTGCTTATATGTAGAGAGTTTTGGACATCTGTAAAGCTCTTATATATGGTATATCTGCAACTTTCATTGAAATTATTGATTAATTCCAGTTTGTTCCCGACCCCAACTGAGCGGGAACATTGAGATGTCTGGGATCCAGAGGTTCTCCAGTCCCGGGGAGGAGTTAGCCCTGGCTTGTAAAGAGGGATATACTCCTGTGTCGGGCCCACGCAAGATTGTTTGCACCATCAACGGCGTGTGGACAAGCACCAAGCTGAAGTGCATACGTGCGTGTCTTATTTTCTTTCTATTAATTATGGCAGAAATGTCTAGCAATAATTCTTGCAATTACCAGTGAAATAAAATTCACAGAGATTTTGACGTAAACAGATAAAATATTCAATAGTTTTAGTATACTCAAGAGTTTTCACTTGGATGTATGCAAATTAAGAACTGCAAGTTTGAAAATGTCAAGGAAAAAAATGAAATATTTACTTAGAGTACTTTGAAGAAACATTTTCAAACTCCCTTTTCTCATGTTGTTGTGTCAAAACCCAGAACTTTAGTGTTTTGGACCAAGATTTGTCTAACAATTTTACACTTTATTTTATTGTATTTACTACAAGAGTAACTCAGGTTAAGACAGATTCAGTGATTAATCTATGTGGTCATCATTTCATCAAGTCTTGCCGCAGATTATCAATAAGATTTAGGTCTGGACTTTGACTAGGCCACTCTAAGAAATCAGCATGCTTTGATCTAAGCCACTTAAATATTTGTGCTATTTTAGCTCACATAAAATCCCAATAAAATCATAGCAGTCTGGTGCTTGTAATGTGACAAAACGTGGGAAAGTTGAAATATTAGAATGGGTTCAGTATACAAACAGGATTGTAAGGCAGTACTTGTAACTTTATTATGAATTGCACAATTTCATGCCTTAAGTGACTAAACTCACATTTAACTGTTTGCATCAATAATAAATGACAGCTAAGTAGAACAAACTTCCTTTCATATTTTCTCCCGCAGCAAAACAATGTCCACATCCTGAACTAATCACTAATGGTGAACTGTTTTACGAGGACACAGTGTACCAGAGTGCAATCAACTACACCTGCCATGAAGGGTAAACAAAAAGAAAACACGTTTTATGTTGTGTGTGTGCAAATAATCTATATTGTATATTATAAACTGTACATAAAAAAGCTGGGTTTAAAAAAATACTTTTACCCTGCTGATTAAATATCATGTTGAACAGATATATGATGACTGGAGAGAGTTCAGCAGTGTGCCAAGCCAACGGGACATGGAGTTCACCTGCACCAGAGTGCATACGTATGTAAGATTTGAATACAGAAAATAAACTACAGTATTTTACTATAGGTCTTTTTTTGAGGTGTTTTTAAATGAATGGGGGGAAAAAAGCAACATATGCTCATTTTATAGCATTAAATCAGTAGAATTTAGCACATGTCTGAAGATTTTGAACAAATCCGCAAAGAATTTTAACTGAATACTGAAAAGGTTCATCTAAAAAAAAAAAACACACACCCACAAGAGGTTAGCTTTGTGTAATAATCAGTGTGTCTCAAACAGACATTTCTCCAGAACGGAGTAAAATTTCGGAATTATATGAACCAAATTTGTAAATGTTCTCCATTTACAACCAAACAAATGCACTATCGCTCCCCTATCACTCTCACACAACAGACATCAATGTAACGGTTAGGACTGTAGTTAAAAGAAGAGACAAGGTACAGCATGTCTAAGGAATTTAATTGCTTTTATCTTATTTATAAAAACAGTTATTGTGATATTACACAGACTCGGTCCCAATAAATACCTTCAGCGACAGCAAACGAACACAGCTGAGAGCAAGGTAAATAAGTATCTCGCAACAAAAAAAAGCCCTCCTGTGATATTTTTCAAAATGGCCGTCATTATCTTTGCAAATTACCCAACAAATTTGCTACAAGGACAGGTTTAGAGCCTAAAGAGCCACTAATGCACCCACAACCCCGAAGTGTGATTCACCTTTTTTTTTTTTTTTTTTACATAGATTTCAACTGTATATCCATATTAAAATTATTTTAAATGTTTTATTCAAAAGATGGAAAAAAAAATTGAAACTGATGGGGTTTTTTGTTGTTGTTTTTGTCTTGGTAGCTATTCCCTGTGGTCTCGCTCCAGTCCCACTGTATGGAATGGTCATTTACGACAAGGTGATCAGAGGAAACACGGTCAATTACGGCCTCAAGGCGACATATATCTGCAATCCCCCATACGCACTTTTCGGCAACCCGGTTGCAGAGTGCACCGCCAGCGGTACCTGGACCAAGACACCAGAGTGCCAAGGTAGGAGAAGGCAGAAAAATATGGCTCAGCTTGGTTGATTTTAGTACAACCCAACTACATTCAAAAGTTTATGAAAGTTTATTTCCATTTTCCTGGCAAATAAAAGGAAAAAGTAAGAGTAAACGAACGTGTTTCCTCACAGTGGTGACCTGCCCTCCGCCAGAGAGCATTGAAAGAGGCTACATGTCAAACAACGAGAAGAGGGAGTTTTTCTACAGGGAAAGAGTCAAGTACGGCTGCGAGAGTCCGTACGTGCTGGAAGGAAATGTGGAGGTGGTCTGCCAGGAGAATGGAAAGTGGTCCGAAAAGCCGTCTTGCAAAGGTAATTCTGTAGGGAATCACAAAATATAAAACATTAAAATCCAAACGTGCAGAATTAAAAATAGCTGTTTTCTTTTTCAGAGTCTAATCGGGTTTCGTTTGAGTTTACATCTTTTCTGCAATCATAAACTTTAGCCATATTTCCAATTTGATTTCATCTTAAAACTTGGCTTAGCACCTTTTTTTTTTAAAACATAACCTAAATATTCTGTGCTCATCAATTAATAACACGAAGATGATCAATCTTTACTTTTACCAAATGTTTTTTTTTAAAAATGCTGCACTCTCCCTCCCCCCCCCCCTTCAGCTCCCTGTTCTGTTAACTTACAAAGAGCAAGAATTTTGCACAACGGGAAGAAAATCTGGATCGAAAACTTCCAGCCGAACCGTGTCTTACACCTTGAGATCGTCTCTGTCTACTGCATGAATGAAGCCAGGAAATGTGGTTATGCCGTGCCGACCCAGTGCATCGATGGAACGCTAAACATCCCCAAATGCTTTGAAGGTACAAGCCATTTTATTTAAAAAAAAAAAAAAAAAAATGAATTGAACAAAAGATATTGTCGAGTCATAATGTTTTGACTCAAACTGAAGAACACTTGGCTCTGAAATGTTTTCTCAGTAGCACAGTCAGAGGTTTAGCAGATATTAAATAGAACTTTACTGTTAGTATTAGTCTATAAAACGCAGAATTTTATTTCTGCAGACACATGAAGAATCAGTCTGAATTTATAGCACTCTGCAGTACCTAATATTAAAGTGAAAACCTAAATCAATATCTACCTGTCTGTCTATTTGAAGTGTTATTACATGATATTGGCAAACTTACTCTGTGTGTTTGTTATGTGTGCTGTTTCAGAACCCAGTGGGGTGGAGTACACCTTGAAGCCAAATTCACTTCCGTCAGAGATCGACCAGTGCTGAAGTGGCAGATATTTTCTATCCTGAGGCTGTCATAAATGTCCACTACCTGTCAAAGTAAAGGAGATGATTTAAATCTGTTTGAGATTTTATTGTTTATTATTATTATTATTATTATTATTATTATTATTATTATTATTATTATATGTCATAACTTCAAATAACTTCAAAACTTCATTTCATTCATTTCATTTCAGTTGTCTGGTGATTCACCAAGGTGACATTCTGGCCACAAGCCTTTGAGATTTCTGTTGTAACTGTCACAGCTGAAATGTGGTATGGTTCGAGGGCATGAAAATATCCAATAAATACTTTATTACTTAATAAAAGTATGATCTGCAATCTCACACACAGTGTGAGACAAAATTTACCACTGTGGGGGGCAAGGGATGGCGACAGTGCTTTTTTTTTTTTGTTTTTTTTTTTATGGTGGCACAGAAAAAAAAGATTAATTAAAAAACTGGAATGTTTTATCATTCAATATACATCTCGTCTCATTTGCTTTGACACATTTATCTGAATTAAATCCGCTAGGTCAACCTCCACTACACTTACTCGTTTATGCATATTTAGCAGACTCTCATTTTCTTATAACATCATGACTTGCTTTTGTTATGTCAATCAAGATGAACTATACTTTCATTGGTGACATTGTTTAAAGTTGCGCTCAGCTTTTCCCAAAGATAAAGCAGCTCCCCATCTCCCTCTTGTGGTTTAAATGCTGCGTTCTAGTTGTACTCGAAGCTGGGAAATTCCGACTTTCCTAGTCGGAAAGATCAGTGGAAAGCGGTCGGAAGTCGGATAATTTCCCACTGGGGACATGGGAACATCTCCAATTACCTCCAGTTACGGCTTGTAAGGCGGATTTCGCGATTCAATGTGGGCGCTTCTCGTATCAAGTAGGGTGTAAGTAAGGTGGTGGAAACACGTTTCTTTCACAAGGCACGTATGTAAAAGTGCGTCTGAAATCAACGTTAAGCTGAAAAATTAAAAGTGGTGTTTGCTTATGGAAACCAAAGCTTAAAATTATGATTGTAAAAATCTATTACAAACAACGTTTACGGGCACTAACATGTTGAAATTCCGACGTCTTAACTAGAACGCTGTTACCTCGGGTTTCCATAGGTAATAATAAAGATTTTTATCTTTATTATCATCCATCTGAGTTCTCACTTCCCAGGAAACTGGAACGCAGCAGTTACCAGTTTGCTCCTTGCCCCTTCGTGTACTCTCGCGAGATTCCGCGAGCTCCACTTTCTTGTGGTCCAGCATGGCAGCGCTGTGTGAGGGATACACGTTGTGCGGACTTGTTCCAGCTGTAAATCGGCGAAGCTCTGAAATTAAGGGCATCGAAGAAGAGCGGGACAGCGACCATGTGATCGTCACTGACTCCAGCAGATCTGTGACTCTGTACAAGGTAAAGTTTAGACTTTGCAGGAGCTGGGGGCCAGCTGATCGGTACCGACTCGTGTTAGCATCCTGTGGTGATCTCAATAACAGAACCAGAACCCTTCAATTTTCTTAACTCCAGTCTGGGTCGATCTCTAATGCTTTTACACGGGGATGTTAACGTGAAAATAAGCTAATCCCCTCTCAACATCAAGTTCTTAGAAAGTCACACTAATGACAAGGAGATAGAAGTTGGCTAATGTTAGCTACTCTCAACATGAAAGCTCTTTTCTCCAGTGAATAATACAGCTGTAGTTGTGTTTTAAAGTTGAATATAATCTTTCAGATTATGCTGCATTTGGTAAAGTCAAAGTGTGTGATTATGGGTGTTTTCTTTCTGTACTGGTCACACATGTTGCTGCAGGTGTCAGACCAGAAGCCATTGGGCAGCTGGACAGTGAAACAGGGTCAACTTCTGACCTGCGCAGCGGTCTTCAACAAGCAGACCAATGAGTATGTGGCAGTCTCAGACAACAAGGTAACCCGGTCCAGGAAAATGGACACACAGTTCACTATTTTTGTTATCTGCCAATTGTTGTTGCTTAAGTGATGCGTCACACAACCTAAGCCAATCAGAATAATTTTTTTTTTCTTATTTTTTTTTTTTTGTTTTCAGGTGATAAGAATCTGGAAAGAAGAGGACATCATTTTAGACAAGGCATTCAAAGCAACAGTAAGCGTGACTTTCAGCTCTTCACTCTTTTCGAGGTCAAAATCATACGAATTATAAGGGGAGTTTTTGTTTTCAGTGTGTTCTACTTTGGAAACACTCAGTTTGACCAGTGTGTCATTTCGTTTACACCCGGGAAGTTCACATTTACTGCCAAATTAATGTACGCCATTGCACAATACCTATACTAAAATTGGACATTGCTTTGATTTTCCATACGGTTTTGTTACCGTGTCAGAAAGTATTTATGTATATTTACTGTGGACAAATCTAAACGCATCCTAACCTCTGCCTCTTTTCTTTTCCAACGTCCCTCAGGTGTCGGCAGATGTCCGGTCGGTGCACTGTGCACACGGAGCCGAGCCTGCCGTCTTGTTTCAGAAAGGAGCTGTGAGACTTCTGGACTCCCTGCTTTCTGCTCCCCAGCAGCCTGTAGAGGAAGTCCTGGTTCAGGACGAAGCCATCAGGTCCAGAACTCCTGTTGTTTTCACACATCATACACAAAAAGAAGAGATTGCTTTAAAAAACACTTTTTATTCACGAGAGAAAGCTGGTTAACAAATATTTCAGTCTCTCCTGTGTTTTATTATTATTATTATATATTTTTATTTTTTTTATTTTTTTTTTTTTACATTTTTTAGGGTTTAAATTGAAAATTAGCATGATTTTTTTTTATTATTATTATTTTTAATAATGTGAACCCTAACTGTTACAATCAGATGTTTTGTCCTGCTGCTAAGTCTCCAATTATTTTTGCCAAATGCTATGGAAGATTTTCTTTTCTGAATTGTTATATATTTTGGGGTTTTTATATGCAAATCTTCTGGATCAGATCTAGAAAAAAAACAAAACTGAAAAAAAAACAGGCACATCTACTTGTTTTGTCTTTCTAAAAGTAATTTCTCTTTTTGTTGGTAGGTGGAGCACCAGCATTGTCACAGATACACAACAGCTGGTCATCTTCACAACTGAACTGGTAAAGATTGTTTAACGTCTGTCGTCCTACACAGTGATTTCCCCCCCTGACTTCTCTGTAAACATTCACATTGCACTCCTATGCATCACCTCGCAAAAATAATCTCACAAAATCCAGATGAAAACGCGCTGGGTATGCTTGTAATGTGACAAAAATAGGGATTCTCGAGGGACGTGAATACTTTTTTTTGTGCTTTTTGATGTTTATTATTTTTTATTGTATGATTTCCAATGTTTGTCCACAGAAAGGAGATCATTTCCTCTACCTGCAGAGGCTGAAGCCCAACTCTGTTCAGAAGTACCGGCTGGAGCCGGAGGGGCCCGGCCTCTCCCCTCTCAGCTTCTGGGCCTCCTACAAGGATAAAAACATCTGCCTGCTTTATCTCTGTAAGTCTTCATTTCCTGTAACAAGCTGCTTGTTTGACAGGACACATTAGCTTTGTTAGCTCCTCTATAAAATATACTAATATACTGTTGTTTTTATTATGACACGTTTAGACATCACTGTCTAGTTTTTTAACTACTTTTGGAAATGAGACTGAAATGCAGCCAAATGCGTATTATTTATTAAACAAGAATAATGTAGGTCAGCAGATAACTGAATATTTCATCACAATCTTTCACATGCGGCTACAACAACCTGTCATGGAACTGATGTTCCCCAAGGCTTACTTGTTTGAAAAGTTCAAAATGGCGGCCATTCACGGGAAATACATTTTTGCTCAATATTTTATTACAGTGGAATACTTTTTGTGTCAGATTATACATAATTAGACTCATAGACATCATATTTACCGATGATGTTTTGATTTTTTTTTCTAGATGGACACCATGGTTGCACTAAAATTGGCAATTAGATGAATATGTTTGGTGACAAATCATTTAATATGATTTGAACTATAGAAATCATTCTGTTGGACATTTTTCAAAATGGCCACCATGGTTGCAATAGAGATTATATGTTTGCACTAAAATTACCTGTAGTTATTGCCAGTGTCGGGTACAGATAACCAAAAAGTTAAGTTCAAGACTTCCGGTTATGGCGGCCACGTAGGAAGACGTGCAGAACTTCGCTCCGCTGTCTGCTGCGCTTATTAAGGGAAAATAACTGCTGCTCACGAAAAATTTGTGTAAGGAAAAAGATATAATGCCTAACTCAACTAAACAGCTCAAAGGGAAAAGTGAGGCATCCAAGCAAACGAAGCTTTTCGACCACAACCTCCGCGGTGAAGCTCGCAAAGCCAACAAAAACATGGCGGAGCCAGAAGAAATTAATGACTCAGAAAATAGTAAGTCTGACCAAATTTTGGTCGCGCTCGAATCATTGAAAAGCGAGTTCTCCTCGAAACTCGACGGTCTGTTGGTGACACTGCAAGATATGAAACAGGAGATGAAAGACTATAATGAACGTATGTTGCGAGCAGAGGACCGTATTTCCTCCGCGGAAGACGAAGTGGCTAACCTACAAGCTAGTGTGAGCGCCTTACAGGCTAAAAACAAGTCGATGGAAGACAAACTCATTGACTTGGAAACAAGGTCTCGCTTGAATAACTTAAGGCTTGTAAACTTGCCAGAAGGTGCCGAGGGTTCAGATTTATGTGCTTTTTTGGAAAAGTGGATACCCGAAGCACTGGGGAGTGAGAAGCTGCAGACCTCTCTGAGCTTGGAAAGAGCGCACAGATTGGGCCCGAGAAAGGACGGCGCCTCCCGACCCAGAGCCTTGATAATGAAGTTTCTTAACTTCAGAGAGAAACAAGCCGTCATTCGTGTTGCACGGGAAAAAAAGGATATCTTCTATAAAGATAAACGGGTCCACTTCTACCCCGACCTGGCCGCCGGGCTCCACCAACAGAGGAAAAAGTTCGACCCGATTCGGGAGGTGCTGCGCAATCTGAACATCCGCAATGGAATAACTTATCCTGCAACTCTCCTAGTGACTTACGAAAACGAGACACTGGCATTTAAAACACCAGAAGAAGCAAGCGAGTTTATCAAAAAACTCCAGAGAGCTCAGGACGCATAAAGCACTAAGTAATGCCTCAGACGGTACGTGAAGTCTGCGAACTTATTCGGTTTGTTACATGTTTATATCTCTAATATGTTGTATAATTGGGTTCCTAACTTGGGTAACAAAAATTATTTAAATGTGAAGAGTACCTTGGAATGCTGTTCAGTGTTCGTGAGCAGGAGTCTTTATTGTGCCTGGCAGCGACGGGAGCACTTTTAGCAGAGTGAACTGGACGTGGTTCGGCTAATCCTCAATGATTGTGGATTGGCTAATGGCAATAACGGGAGACATAATGGTTGTGGGTGGGGCCCCTTTTGTCTGGGGAAGGGATTTGGTAGTAGGGAAAGGGTTATGTTCTCTATGTTGGATGTATGTTCTACCATCCGGTTTTGTTGTGTCTCACATTTTTACAACGCTAAGCATCCCATTACTTTTGTTGATGTATGTCTCAAACTGTAAAATGTAATTTTATTTCATGGAACTGCAGAGGGCTCCAACGCCTTCAAAAAGTCAAACAGGTCATGAATAGACTGAAAGAAATGGAGTCTAAAATTATATTCCTCCAGGAAACGCATCTTCTCGATGAGGATAATTTGAAAGTGGGGAGGAGGTGGAGGGGTAATATATATACAGCACCGTTCACGTCTCATTCTAGAGGAGTTATGACACTAATACATGAATCGGTACCATTGCAAATTGAAAACATTATTAAAGACAAAAGAGGAAGATACCTAATACTTCAAGGCTCCCTAATGTCGGAAACTCTAATTCTAACTAATATATATGGCCCTAATGTGGATGATAGTAAATTTTACAATGATTTACTCCTCACTCTATCTACGCTTAAAGGATCTCACATAATGGGGGGGGATTTTAATTGTACATTACACCCAAGCATGGACAGATCAACTGGAATTGATCAATCGCATAATAACTGTAGAGCTGCAATTTTTAGAATGATGAAAGAGCTGAAGTTGATGGAAATATGGAGAGAGAAAAATCCAGCCAGCAAAACATATTCCTGTTATTCAAGTTCTTTCAAAACCTTCTCCAGAATAGACTTCTTCTTAATTTCTACAGAGTTGCAGTTCAGGATTCATGATTGCTTCTATGATAACATTGTAGTTTCTGACCACGCCCCATGTTGCTTGGTTTACAGAGATGACCAATTAAAGAGAGACCCACCGAGATGGCAGTTCCAGCATAAATGGTTACAAGATAAAAACTTTGTGGAATATTTAGGGAAACAAATAGACGAATTCTTTCAATTTAATACTTCAGAAACAACAGCATGTACAAAATGGGAAGCTTTTAAGGCCTACCTTAGAGGTCACATTATTAGTTATACAGCGTCTAAAATGAAACAAACTGAAAAAACTCGAACACAATTGGAAGATAAAATAAGGTTAATCCAAGCTAAAGTAAATAGTGGAGATAAACAATTAGAAAATGAATTACTGGCTTTGAGAGCAGAATATGATAAATACTCAGCTTCAAGGGCGGCATCAAGTTTGTTGCGACTTAGGCAAACATTTTATGAACAGGGCAATAAAGCAGGCAAGTTACTGGCATGGCAAATAAAACAATTAGAAACTAAACAACCAATTACATCTATTATAGTAAATGGACAAATTTTGCATGATCCTCAAGAAATTAATGTAGCCTTTAAGAACTATTATGAAGAATTGTATAAGGCACAAATAAGCATCAAATCGGAAGACATAAATCAATTCCTTAAAAATTTAAATATACCAAAATTTTCAGAGGAAGACAAGGAAAATTTGGATCTAGAAATTACAAAAGAAGAGCTAGGGCAAGCCATTAATGATATGAAATCAGGGAAAAGAGCGGGACCAGATGGTCTCCCCATAGATTTATACAAGACGTTTAAAGATAAACTTTTGACCCCTCTATTAGATATGTTTCAAGAAGTTTTCCATTCAAACTATCTCCCCCCCTCAATGAACGCTGCCATGGTTATCCTTTTGCCAAAGCCAGGCAGATCTCCAAACAAATGTGAGAATTTTAGGCCCATTAGTTTACTAAATTCAGATCTAAAAATAATCGCCAAGCTGCTAGCACGACGTTTACAAAAGGTGCTCCCAAATTCAATTGATCGAGATCAAAATGGATTCATTTCGGGGAGGCAGGGTTTTCATAACGTGAGGCGAGTTCTAAACATAATTCATTATAATAGAGGTACCTCAGACTCAGCTCTTTTATCACTAGATGCCGAAAAGGCATTTGATAGGGTTCACTGGGAATATCTTTTTCAAGTTATGGAAAAATTTGACTGTAGTAATAATTTTGTAAAATGGGTGAAAATATTATACAACAATCCCTCAGCTGAAATAATAACTAACAAGAATATATCTAGATCAATAAAGATCAACAGGGGCTGCAGACAGGGTTGCCCATTGTCACCTTTACTATTCACTCTGGCAATAGAACCATTTGCTATTGCTATTCGCTCACACCCACATCTTAGTGGAATCACTGTCGGACCTACAGAACATAGGATTTCCTTGTTCGCGGACGATGTGGTCCTTTTCATATCAAAATTAAATCAGTCAATACAAATTATTTTGGAAATAATTAAATCATTTAGTGGTATATCTGGATACAAGATAAACAGAACCAAATCCTCAATTCTTTTATTAAATGCAAATGAAAAAATTAGCCCAACATTAGGTGTATTACAGTTTAAGATGGTAAATGAATTTAAATATTTGGGGATACACATCTCACCAGATTTGGAATGGGTAGCTGCGACCAACTACAATCTCATATTAAATGAAGTAGACAATTCATTTGAAAGATGGATGTCTCTACCAATGTCTATGATTGGGAGAATAAATACAATAAAAATGAATATACTGCCCAAGTTACTTTACATATTTCAGAATGTTGCTCTTCCACCTCCTCCTGAATTCTTCTCCCAAATAAAGAAGAGGATGTTACGTTTTTTGTGGAACAACAGAAAATCCAGACTCCGTTTGTCTTTACTATATCTCCCTTATGACCGTGGGGGCTTGAATTGCCCAAATTTTCACTTGTATTACTATGCTGTGCAGTTGAGATCTATGATGTTTTATTACAGTGATCAGTCGCCGCACTGGGTTGACATGGAGACTCAGGATTTAAAAGTGACTCTCCCCTCATACTTCTATTCAGATTCAGTATCAAAGCTTTTGAAACATACTAAAAATCCATTTCTTAAAAATATGATAAGCGTATGGAGAGATGTAAAAAAAAAATTTAATGAGCCACACTGCTTGTCTCTGTTCAGCCCAGTGTGGGGTAACCAATTCTTTGTACCCGGTAGAGCTGACTTAACCTTTAAAGCATGGAAAAACAAAGGACTCCAGATGATTCGGGATTTTTATGTATCAGACTCAGACATACTAATGAGTTTTCAGGATCTGCAACAAAAATTCCATCTAGATAAGAAACATTTCTTTAAATACCTTCAACTCAGAAACTTTATAAGAACGAGTCAAAATAACGTGCTGGCTAAACCTGCCAAATCAGCTTTGGAAAAAATGTTAACAAGGGATAGTTTAAAGGCAGGTATTATATCAGAGTTCTATCACTCACTGATGTTGCATATATCTGAGGGATCTCATGACAGACTTAATGCTTGGAAGGGTGATTTACAGTTAGAGTTATCTGGGGAAGAGTGGCAAACAGCATGCAAATTGGCCCATACCAGCTCTATCAACACTGCACTTAAAATGATCCAATTTAAATGGTTAATGCGGGTTTATGTAACACCAGTGGACCTCAACAGATATAATGGGGAAATATCTGATGTATGTCCAAAGTGTACAGTGGATAGAGGAACTTGGATTCATTGTGTGTGGTACTGTAGGAGTATTATATTGTTTTGGAAAGAGGTAAAAGATGCAATTGAGGAAATTATTTCCAAACAAATAATTATGGATCCGAAGCTGTTTGTGTTTGGACTATGCCCAGAAAAACATAATTATACTAAAAACGAATTAATTTTTATAAACTTAGGTCTGCTTAATGCAAAAAGATGTATATCACTTTTCTGGGGGAAGCCCCATAGACCGACTATAAAACTGTGGTTGCAGCAGATGGCATCTACCCTCCCTCTGGAAAAGATTACATATGTATTAAAGGGTAAACAGAATCTGTTTGAATTCATATGGAATCCCTTTATTAGGTATGTTCAACATCTGAACTTCTTGGAGGACGACGCAAATGACTGAAGATTCTGCTCACTGCGGTTCCCAAAGAAAATTCTGTTAGAGGACATGCACTGCTGAAGTAAATATTTCAGTATACGGATGAGGTGTAGATTATGCGATGGGTTACATTGGAACTAAGAATGTGAGAGACATTTTGTTGTTTTTGTTCTGTGTTGTGTATTTCATTGTGACTTGAACCAAACTACTATTATTACTGGCATTCTTTGTTAAATGTTCAAGCGGTTTGTCTTAACTGTTAAAATTTCAATAAAGATATTTTGGAAAAAAAAAAAGTTAAGTTCACTAGCCACAAGCTTGCTAAGCAAAAGTCCTAGCTATACTAACACTAAACCGCTAAACAGGTAAAGAAATGAGCAGAATCTTTAAACTACTAAACACATAAAATAATTTGCGGAAGCTCATGCTAAACCGCTAAAAACATAAAAGAACCAGCAGATGCTAACGCTAACCATTAAGACAACTTGTTCTGCTTTCACATTTCCCTCGCTTTCAGACCCTAACGGCCATGTGTACCAGAGTTTGGTGTCTGTTCGGGCCCCAGAGGCCGATGATGGAGCTCAGGTCGTTTCGCTGCCCCGTGATCAACTGTTGAGTCTCCCTGTGGGGAAGGAACTGCTGGAAGCCGCGTCGGCCATCTTCCTGGACGACGCCCACGTAGCTGTGGTTGGGGTTCCACACCCTTCTGCTGGGCCCGGAAAAGGCAAGGAAAGCTTTAAAATTCTTGGTAAAGTTACGAAGATGTTACCTTTTAAAAATGTTAGCATATTTTTATTTACTTATTTCACTTATTACTTCAACAACGAAAGTGCTGGTGATATAACATTGTGAATATTACAGTTTTAATAGTGACGTCAGTAAGGTTTATCATTACTTTGTACATCAAGTTAGGCTAGAATTAAGATTGACATTTGACGCCACAGCTGGAAAAGGCCCCAGTCATTCCAATACCCTCCAGCGTATCATTAGGACTTTAACTCAGGAGTAGTGTGGTGGAAGCGTCTTAGTTTTAAATGCAGAACTTTTTAAAACGTACAACCTGCAACTGCACTTCCCAGAAAAAAAGATTACAACCACAGGAATAAATAGTATGCAAAAGAAGAAAAAAACTAAAGAATGTAGGTGATCTTAAAACCTGCCTTGTACATGATTCCAGTGTTGTTTTTTTCAGCAACATTCTCTCAACATTTTCAGACTTTCTCTGCATCTGGAACACAAATTTTCAGACTCTTCAGGCTGCGAAAGAGATGGCGGGTAAACTCTACGGACAGGTAGGCGCCTGGGTGGTGAATTCAAAAATACCAACAAAGACTGTTTGTTTTTTTGTTTGTTTGTTTTTTTTTTGTTTTGTTTTTTTTTGCCAAGGTTCCCTGTCCTTCCAGCTGCTGGGTGCTGATGGAGGACTGTATGTCTTTGGTAGATCACTGTGTCTGCTCTCCACTGTGAGGGGGCTCACTGTCCCTTGTCACAACTACACAGCAGTTTACAACCCCAGACCTGCTCCTTGTGCATACTTCCTGTTTTTGGGCATCGATTTGATATGTCGCTTATTCTTTTTTTTTTTTCTCTCTGATGTAGCTTTGGAGTTTTTCGAGCAAGCTGTTTATTCCCCATGGCAAAGCCCTCTCTGTCATACCGTTTGCCTGCCCCAGATCCTCGCTGGCCTCGGCTCTGGGGAAACTAAAGCAGGTCAAGACCGAGGGTGAGAGACAGAAAGCAGCGCCGCTTACGCTAACGGCTTCCTGTAGATTTGTCTGTGCACAGACAAAAAGTTCTATCCTTTTGTGTGTCCACACCATTAATAATAATAATAATAATAAAAAACAAACATGTTCACATTTTTGTGTTTCAGCATTCACTTACCGCAGTGTTTTTCTCCAACTATCACAGAGTCCAAGACTTCAACTGTGGTACCGTCCTGGAATACCATCTTACATGGAGAAGAAGCTGCTGCTCCTAAACCTGTGGAGGCCAGGAAGACAGTAAGTTACAGGATGTGGTTTCCTTAGCAGTTAGATGCTAGCAATCTCCTCCAACTGTGTGGGACTGTGTCGATGCGTGCCTCTGTGGCAAACTGTTTTAACATTAATAGCCAGAGAGGATCTTCAAACCAGCCATCCATGAGTTAATTCTGTACTACAGTGGCCCAGAAGGGTCAATAAAATGCAAAAGCTACAATGAAAGTTATGCTAAGATGGAAATTGTGCTACCAAATTTAGCATAACTTTTGTTGTGACTCTTTGTTGTTGTTGTTGTTTTTTTTCACTGTTTTGTTGTGGCTTTTTAATGTTGTCTTTGGACTTTTTGTTGACCCTTCTAGGCCACTGTACATTACAATTACAAAAAATAAAATCATTCTTTCCAGGATAAATTAGGGATTTTGAGAAATCTTTAACTCCTCAACTTCTTATTACTAAAAATATAATTTTACTTAATCATTATCTTTAATATTAGTTTTTAGCTAGAAAAATGTTTAGATTAATTCAGTTGAATTCAGTGGGTTTATTTTATAGATTTCTTTTGATTGTTGTACATCTGTAAATAACCTACTGTTTTACCTAGCATAAACTTTAAAGGTATAAAGTATTTTCTCCCCCTTAAATAAATGTATTGTAAGTTGTTGCTTTTTTTACTCACTGATGAGTCGATTGTTTTATTACAGCTGAGCTGTTTATAAGTCTAAACTAATTCCAAATGTTTTATGTTAAATTTTGCAATTTTTTTAAGTGTTGTTGTCGATGTTGTATGCATATGACAGTACCACCACCTCAGCTCAATTACTCTCCTTTTTATCATGCAGAGAACAACTCGTAAGACGCAGTCAAGCCTCAGTTTAACAATTGATCAAGTCCAAGACCTAATTAAGGTAACACTTCTCTCTTTTCCAATTGAAATTCTTACACTTAACTCAGTTAATATAGAAAAAAAGAACATTATTCAAAATTTCTCCAATTGTATCCATTGCCAAATGCAGATGGCATCAGTAGAAGAGGTGGAAAAAGAGGTCCAGGGACTCCTGTCCGGGCAGGACCCCAACGACCCGCAGCCTTCGTTGGGACAGCTGGCGATGGCACTTGTGTCCCGGAGCCTGGCGGATCCAAAGTTTTACTCTTCCAGAGCTCTGACACAGCTTGTGCCCACCCGGTGCCTCTCCCACAGGTCAGTTAAGGCATGATGGGAACAGAAGAGAGAGTGGTCTGACACCGGACGTTTTGTACAGACTGAGTTTGTAGTATTTATTTATTTATTAAAATCTTATGTTTGGAAATTTTGTCAGTGACTGAATTCTGTCTCTTAGAGATATTCTGGACTGATCAGCGGTCGTGATCATTCATTGTAATAAGAGCGGATTGCCAAAGTAAAATGAAGTTAAATTGAAACGATTCATCGTGAAGAATCGATTCGAAATACCTGTCGACTAATTTAGAAATTGATTAATCGTTAACTGACGTACGTGCTCAAATAAAGGCCATTTGCTGAAAAATCAACAAATTCAGACCAGCAATTACACTAAAACTGTACAAAATATAAATACATTTTGCTTTTAAGATGAAAACACCTTTGATGTTAAATGTGTTACCCAAAACTCCCCAAGTCGCATAGCTTTAGTTTTATCTTCACTTGGTTCAAATTCGCTAAAGGCTTGATATGTTATTGCATATTAGGCAATGCAATGTTTATTTTCATATTTAATAGGTAAATTTATTTATTTGTTTTAATCTTTTAATGTATTTCTACTGTTGCATAGAAAAGTCTTTACTGGTTAAATGAAAAATCCACAGATTTTTGCCTATTTTGTTATCCGATTAATCGTCAGAATAATTGATTAATCGATATCTAAAATAATCGTTAGTTGCAGCTGTAATTGTATGTGAAATTTATGCTTTTCTCTTTCAAATACATACAAACACTTCCCATCAGGAACAAACTGAAACGTTTCTTAACGGGACGCTCCCTTCTCTCTCTCAACAGTGTCTGTCCTGACCTCCTGCCTCTGGCCCTTGAGAAGAGGGATTATTTTCTCTGCCAGCTCTGCCTACTCTTCTTCCATGACATCCCAGAAGCCGTGACCTGCGCCTGCCTCAAGGCATTCCTCAGGTAGAACGGATCTCTTTTCAGTGAGCAAATCAAATTGCACAATTCGATATTTTTTTGGAAGAGACGCTGTCAAAAAAAAAGTCACCGCGTTTTGATTGAACCAAGCACGTTTCATCCACTTTACCTAATATTAGGGATGATTAGCCATAGCCAGACTTTGTACTGTTAGACGTGTAAAAACCGAAGGTGTTTTCCTCCAGTTTATCAGACCTCGATGCGGAGAAGTTGAGCCTGGAGCCCGACAGTGTCTCTTTCATGGAAATGCTGCTGTCAAACGAGCATGCTCAGACTGGCCTGCAGAACGGTTTCAGCCCTACCTTCTGCGAGGAGGACCGCACAGACGCCGTCGACAACCCCAAGGCCAAAGCAAAAGAAAAAAAGAAGGCGTCACCACAACAGACATGTCCAGTAGGAAAACACAAAGCTGCTCTGATGTATCCTTACAGCTCATTGTCACTTTAAGACCTTATTGTGTTTTTTTCCCCCTTTTATCACTTTGTTTTATGCTTTGGTGATTATTTTTGCTTATGCTAACATGTCGTAAAACAAATCGGATCTTAACTGAAGCGGTGCAGAAACGAGATTCTGCAGACGGCGTACAGTGAAGCTTTGCTCCTCCCACATCTAAAGGATTTTTCCTCTGATCAAGTTGTTGTGAGTAACGTCTATCGTCACTTTTCAATCCCCAATATGCAGGAGCATCTCAGCAAGCTAGAATATCATGAAATTGTGTTTTTATTTCAGTAAATCAGTTCACAAAGCGAAACTGATGTTCTATCAATTCATTACCATTGATGAATATTGTTACTGCTGTATTATACTGCTAGTATACCACACGGCTGGCTGGGCAATAACTCGATTTTATCAATCAAATTTTCAGTTTTTTAAGAAAAATTTTTTGGAAAATAGGATTTTTTTCACCAATGCACTTCCTGGTTTTCCAGATTTATTCAGTTATTAGTTATTTCTATAACTATCTGGGGGTTTTTTTTGTGTGTTTTTTTTCCTTGATGAGCGTCTTTTACAGTTTCTGCTTATTCCAACTTTGAATTCAAGTCAACTCAGAAGGAATGATTTAAATAACAACCATTTAAAAAATATATATTTTCTTTCATTTGTATTTTTGTTTTTAAGGAAAAAAGTTGGGTGGGCAAAATTGGAAATTGAATTTTGAACAAAGCCGCTTCACAGTCTCCTTAAAGCTTCTATCATTTTTACTTGTGCACCTTTTGCACCACACTTTTTCCTCTCACCGAATTTTCCAATAGTATGTGTATAAATGTATCATTCTACAAACAGGAAGTTTCATTAGCACTGAACTGTAGTAGGTCACATTTCTTATTGAGGGTTTCAAGTCAGCTTGTTTTGCATGTTTTAATAGGCAGAAAATCCCATTTCGGCATTCAAATTAACTTTTTTTTTCTTTTGGAGAAGAAAATCTCTGTACGCTGAACATGAGTTTGTCTTTTTTAATTCAGTTACTAAAAATGTCATTTTTTTCAATGACATTCTAATATTTTTAGAACCACCTGTAGATTGTGACTAAATCTGTGTCCTAAATCAGCTGTTTTTTCCTCCCTGTTTTTTTTTTTTGTTTGTTTTAATTTCCAATCAGCTTTTCCTCCGGTACCTGGAGTTTCTTTACCTGCGATATTCCACAGATGGTTCCTCACAAACGCACGGCTACAGATCACCCAGTTTGAATCAGGTATTTAAGATACTCTTGAGCAGTCTGAAAGTTTGCACCCAATATCCACCAGTTATTTTGCTGTCTGTGCTTTGCAAACCAAAATAAAGGTGTAAGCAAATCAGATGTAATATTTATTTTTTTATTTTTTGTACATTCCTGTCAAATGCAGGTCATGGATTGGGTTTGCATGCTGTTGGACGCCCACTTCACTGTGTTGGTAATGTCTCCAGTGGCCATAGGCTTGCTGTTGAACCTCCAGTCTTTTGTTAAATCTCAGGTAAACATCCATTTTTTGTTACAATAACTGACCGATTGTTTCTGGGAAGTTTATTGGAACAACATGCACCTTTCTTTTAAATTAATTTTCTTTTTTTTTTTTTAAATCTTTTGTCTTTTAGGTAAGACTGTTTTCTGAGCTCGGGAAGATCGAGGGCAGCCTCCAGGAGCTCAGTAAGATGAAGATGAAGAATGACGTGGGGCAATACTCTATTGAAGTCATGGAGCTGTACTAGAGGGCGTGGCTTTATGAAACACCTACTGTTGCTGCAGTTTGTCTTTAAATGGGCTTTTTTTTGCCTCAGATGCTTCTAGTCATTTAGGTTTTACTGTGAAAGAAAAGAAAATGTACGTCTGGCATAATTATTTCATTAGCTGAAAAATTATTTTGTACATTTATTTTAGATGGTGGGATTGTGACTATTTTGGACTTGCATGTTTAATTCAAAGTCGTACATCTGATGGTTTTATAGACAAGTGGAGGGAAAGTCTCTTCATGGAACATTATGGTAAAGTTTTTATATTCTATATATATTAGTGGAACTTTAATAATACCCACGAAATTCAGTATTTTTGCTTTTTTTGAGTGTCAGAATACAGCTAACATTTTTTTGTAAATCTATTAATTGTTTTTGTATTTTACACATTTAAAAAAAAAAAGAAGCCTTGATTCTAAATATCTATGAAAACGGGATCTATTTGTGTCATTTTGTCCTTTGTGGAACTATAACAGCTTAGCTAACCTTGTAAAAACCTGTCCCATTGTTATACACTATGCTTCTAGAGGCATACTTAAGTTTTAAATTCTACCAAATTAATGTAAAGCACGGGTCCTACGCTATGAAGCTAACCGGAAGTTGCCTGCATTGTATATGACCATTCTCCACTGAAAAGAGAGAAGTGCAGAGCCGACTGAGGCAACCGTTAATATTAATTCAGTATTTGAAAGCATGGCCAACATGGACAGAACAGTTTTGTTCACTTCCTCCGCCGCCATTGCCAAAACTACTATTTTAAAACGGCGCAGAAAATCAATGTCATCGTTCACAACTTTTTCTGCTGGCTACATGGCTCACGGTTGAAATTCAACAGGAGAAATCCAAGTCAACGGGAGAAATGGACCACGTGAGTAGATTAGAATCGAGTGGAATTGCGTAGGAAGGCTTTGGCCAGGCTACAGGTTAGTAAATCAGTGTATTTTTCATGCTTTTGTTCAAAATGTTACGGAGGACGTCTGCCATTTCACCAGAAGGGCTACGTAAAATATACTTTTGTTGGTGAAAGGTCCTTGAGATTTAAGGCAGTGAATACAGGAAAGTACAAAAAGAATAATGAAAACACAAATGTGAATTCTCCGAGTTCAACTAGCCCATACAAGCCTAAGATTAAGGATAAAATCTTTAATTCTCTTGTAATCCAGAAGGTTTTCTGCTGCTGAATAACAGAATGTCAGCCGAAACTAGCTAGCTTGCATGTGCACCAAGTAAAAAGAAGACTTTTTTTTTCGAAGAGGAGATTCGTTTATGTCAGAATTACCTAAATTATTTATTTTTGCTAAACGCCACAGTGACGAGAGAGAAAATATAAGACTATTTGCTAATATCTTCAAAATTTTAAGTTTACATACATTTCTCGGATTTCTACTTTTTAGTAGAATTTTGAGGAAAACTAATAATTTAATACAATTTGGAAAAAGGCTAATATAAAATATAAAATGTAGATAAAGTGGAACCGAATACTTTCCGAACTCATTGTTTGAGCTTTAAGCTGAAGACCCTCAACATGACTAACAGTCCTCACAGATTGTGAGTTCACGCTAACAGACTGCACCCAAATTTGACTCAAACGTTCAAATGTTCTGCTACTGAGGACGTGTTGGGTTGGTTTCCCTTGGTTCGTTTGCAGACTTCAGGCCTCTTCCCCTCCGACACTGACAGATTTTTAGGCCAACTCTCCCTGCTGACTGACCGCAACTGGTGCAGACTGACACACACTTTCGCCATTTACAGGCGTGTGTGGGAGTCTTATGAAGATCAAAGGCTGGGGAACTACATTGGCAGCTTTGTGCCACTTGTTCTTGACATTTTTAAATATATAGCATTATCAAAAACACCATAACATCACATGGAGATAAAAAGAAGCAACAGCAAAAGGCAGATAAGCTCAAATATTTTACTGTCAATACAGCCAGTAATGATGGAGGTAAAAATGCTTTTATATATGCTGTTATGTTCTATTAATGCATAGAACAAAGTGGATTAGTTGGAGATAAATTTAAAGGACTTCCATCTCTGAATAAAAATGTTTTCCTTTATTTTCATAAATACTGTAGTTTTCTTCATGCAATTCATCCAAGACTTTATATTATTAATCCACTAGTGTTTTTTTTTTCTTTCATTATGTTTACAAATACCGTGTCAGATTTTTATGTTGCACAGGAAAATTGTGTTTCATTCATTTTCGATTGCAGTTGGCAGTTCGATTACTTGCTCACAAGAGGGCAGTGTATTGTTAAAAGAGACTGATGTGGGTAAAGAGAGAAGTTAGATTAATTTTAGCCAGACACCCGTATGTTTTCCTTTTAGCTTCTATTTGTTTGGCAAATATGATGTTGGTGTATATGCTTTACATATGTTTTTGTAAGTTAGGCAGACAAATATTAATTTTTTTGATTGATTTGATGTTTTTTTTCTTTCTACAAAATTGAATGGACAAATATTTGTTACGTGTAGATAGATTTTTTGAAAACATACTGTTAAAATCTTAAGTTAATGCACTTAATAACTTTTTAAGATTATTAAATTCATTAAGATTTATAATAAATGCTTATTGTTTAACTGCGACAGACTGGCGACCTGTCCAGGGTGTACCCTGCCTCTCGCCTGGAATGTTAGCTGGAGATAGGCACCAGCAACCCTCCCAACCCCACTAAGGGACAAGGGTGTAAAGAAAATGGATGGATGGATGGATGGATGGATGGATGGATGGATGGATGGCTTATTGTTTAAGAATATCAATTTGTAACTCATCAACCAAAGAAAGAAAGTGTTGTTTAGCGTCGTCTGCTGGGTGCCACGCCTCACCAAGTTTAGGAAAAGAAAAAATAACTCAACACATTGAGTTAAAAGTCCTTTGACTTTTTATTCTTATAGTTTTTAACACCACCAATCAGAGGAAGATAAGAAAATCAAGTTGTGAAATAAGTGTGTATTATCATAAGCTGATACTTTAGCTTGACTGAGACAAGACAGCAGCACTGGGCCAATGAGTAGAGAGAAGACACAGAGGTAGACGGAAACAGAAAATCCTGTTGAAATTCCAGTGAATTAATGACCGTAGAGCTTCCAGGCACAATAGAGGGACGCCTGAAGACGGGACACAGAATCAAGAGACTGAAAACAGGCACCACATGGCTCATTTGGAGAGTAGGTGCATCATATGCAGAGGCTGCACTTGTTCCCGGTTCAAATTCATCTGCTTTTCATTTTTAGCCAAAGTAACGAGCCACTGTTGAAGGTCCAAAGTATTCTGCTGTATTACATTGGATGTGATTGTAAATGTTTGACTGGATTGGATTTTAATGAATTTAGAATTGGATTCTAATGCGCTGTATATACTTTGAAGTTGTTTGAGAAGTGTAATGAAATGGCATATTAAGGTATAATTTTTGGGCAAAACAAGCAGATTTCTCTATTGGCTGTGATGAAAGGAAAAAATGTCGTTGTCGGCAGGATTCGAACCTGCGCGGGGAGACCCCAATGGATTTCTAGTCCATCGCCTTAACCACTCGGCCACGACAACTGTTATCATACGTCATCAAATATGGCTTGATAAACCAGATAGTACCACGTGTTTAATCATATTGACTGTATTTGTTCATATGTAATAGCAGCGTTATTGATATTACTCTGTCAGAAAGCAAACTTTAGTTAGCTTGTCTGTTGAGCTGCTATTTATCAAGGATAAGAAATACATTGTCAAATTGTAATTTATCTATGTAAATTTAATAGAAAATAAAAAGGGATAATGCAACTGTGTAAAGAAAAAAAATTACTTTGATATGTGAAAGTGTGAATGGGATAAACTTTAATAAGTTCTTTAAGTCCAGGACAGTGTCGTTCGCTGCGCCGTATGTGACGGTAATGGCGCCGGGGCTGAAAACATACTATGAGAGGTTATTGCAGTACATAATCTACAATATATCTCGCCCACCCGTGTTTGCATCTGTTCATACACACAGTAAACGGCTAGTTAAGTGCACTTAGCGTTAGCATGGATAAGTAATTTTATGAACTACGGCTATTGCGTCTGTTGTAGAATAGAGTCACGTGACCGCGAATTAACTCAGGTTTGGCAGCGTCAAGCTGGAGATGACAGTCACTTCTCCGGAAGAGCTCCAGTAAACATGTTGAAACTTCATAGTTTAAGTCTTCTCCCTATATTGATTTTAATTTGTAGGAGGCATAATACGTTGTTCAAATTGATTAAGTTAATGATTTTCACCATACTGTGCTATTTTCATGACTATTATCAGTTCGTAAACACTAATGGGAAAGAGGCTTACTTCCGGTTTGAACGTTACTGCTTGAGTGTAACTTTACGCAGCTTTGAGGCCTGCTGTGTTTTCAACGGAGGGAGAGTCGAGAAGAAAAATGGCGTCTGCAGGCGACTCGGAGCGGGACACCGGCCATTCAGTTTAAGCTTTCCTCCTTTAAACTGAGCCCCGGGCTCTGTGGGGACCTATTGGGAACCGTCGCCGGACCCGCTATTTTCGTCCTCCCAGTTTTTCTCCGGAGTGTGCGCCTCTTTCGAGCACCGAGATTGAAGCGGAACATAGTAGCTTCTCTCCTACAATGAGGGGGAGAAGAGGAAGGCCGCCCAAACAAGCAGCCGTGATGCGGGAAAGCTCACCGGGGCCAGTCCGGGGCTCTCGGGGTGGCAGGACCAGAGGGATGCGTGGACGGGGAAGAGGCAGAGGACGGGGCCGGGGACGAGGAGGAAGTGGCGGTGTTTGCAGCATCGGTTCCGTGGAGGTGGATACTGATATCTCCGGCCGAGAGAACTTTCATTCGTCGCGGGGCCGTAGGAAAGTTGGAGCCTCCATAGCAGCGGCTGCAGCGGGATCGCGGGGCAGAGGAAGGGGTAGGGGGTCCAGAGGTGGCCGCGGCAGTAGAGGCGGAGTGAGGCGACCTCAAACCAAGGTGGTCTACGACGACAACAGCGACGAGGAGGATGATAATTTAAGCTACCGTTCTGACGAAGACGAATTGAACGACAATCCGTCGTCGGATCTAGAAGATGAGGAGGCCTTGGGAAACGAGTCTGACTATCTGGAGGACCTACCAGATGATGAGGATGCCAGCTACTGTACTGAGAGTAGTTTCAGAAGCCACAGCACGCTCGGAAGCACCCCAGGTACGTAGGTCTGCAAGTGCACGCAGTTAAGGAGAGCACGTTTGCAGCACTGAAAGTGTAAATTTTATTTTTAGCTCAAAACAGAAACGAAGCCGCATTGTTCAAAATGGAGCTGGCACTCAGAAACGGGCCTTTGTTTACCGTGTGCTCTACGGTCCGCTATCCTACAAATCTGACCCCACTCTCCGAGGGGTTTTGGTATTTTTAACTTTTGTCAAATCAGCACATGTTTTGTTTTTGTTTTGAAAGTGAACGTGCTCGTGCTGATTTTACTTCGCGTTCGCTCGCGCCTCGTCTTTAATATGTTTACATAAGCGTGAAGAGACAGGATGTATGAACTCTCTCCTACACTTTATATGCATTCCATAGATTTATATACAGTAAATATCATTTATTGAAATTTATATTTTGCAGCGTAGTAATTCTCTGGGCGTTGTTTCTAAGTTTAGCTTACAGATTTAAATGCATTTAAGGTTCTTCATAAAACTTAATTACACTTCGCAAAACAGGTGTTACGGGTAGAAAATTGTTTCGCTATAATTTTATTTTCACAATACCTAACAGTACATACTGTTACGAACTTTGCTTTAGATTCCATTATTCAGTTTTATGGACGGCTTGATTCTATACACGATATTTAAAGCCGGGCATCTTTTTCCCCCCCACATGTGGCAACCTCTAATTTATAAAGCGGCGCACCGTAACCATAGTGACTGTGTGAAAGCTTGCCTTTTTCACGTGGACAGTTATGGACACTTGCGTTGATGAAGGTGCAGCAGCGTAATTAAGACTATTTTACGTAATATGGTATTTACTATGTGTAATTACATCAAGTAATTACAAATGAGTTTTCTGTGACCTAAATCCTTTTTTAAATAATTTTTCTGCGACACGTGATTTCTGTTTTCTTTCTGTCACACTTCACCACAGGAATAGATGCATTTGAAATGGTTCAGGGATTACACATATTCTCTCCCGTTCCAGCGTGACCAGGATGTCTGATTTATTTTTATATTTTTGATGTATATGTTTATGTATTTATACCTAGGCCTGTCAGGATAGCACATTTTGCTGGAAGATAAATTGTCCCAGAAATGATTGCGATATTGTTGTTTAGAGACCATTTTTAAGTAATGTAATGGTAATGGCATAAAAATGCAAGAACACATTGTTGAAGGTCAATAACCTTTAAATTCTAACACTGGACCTCTGATATTTTAAATGGAGAACATTTAAAATATCCAAAATAAGTAAACAGAACAACAGAAACAGCAAATAAAATGAAATTGAAGTCTCTAGGCTAGTTGAGACCAAAGCACCAGACTGAAAACTTTTATCATCTGGTTTTTAGTAAAAAAGAGAAACGATAAATCATGTAAATAGAAATTATTGAGCTTGCTTTAATTTAGCAACCGATTAATTGATTTATTGTTTATCGTGACAGGCCTTGTCATACTCAAGTATCATGACTTTATGAGAATATTATTTAAACCACAATGGTTATTGAAAAAGAATAGCCTTCGTCAGCAGTGAGGCCACAAAGGTTGGTTGCACCCACCTTTATTACTACATTCAAATATCTAATGAAGGGCATATTGACAGGTGGGCTTAAACTATTCATTCACCTGACAGATTCAGACTTAAAGTAATGTTTTATTTTGACTGGCATATTTCTTTTGGCTGAAATTTTTGTTATGAAGAATCAAAAGTATCAGTGGAGACGGGTAACAGTCTTATTAGGCGTCTAATCAGATCTTTTATTTTGAGACACATTTTACTTATGGAAATTGCAGAGAAGATGCATCGTTTTGTTCCAGCCTGTTTGGCATAAATGTTCCTGTTTTCTGTGAAGTCTCACCTGCAGCATATCACTTTCTCTGTTCTCATCCATAAAACCCTAAAACACTCAGCGGCAGGTGGGGGGTATTTTTAGCCCAGCTCATGCTTAGGTGATAAATAAAATTAGGTGATAAACTCATCTCAACTGTTTGGTAACACAGTTGATCGGGGCCCTGACTTGGAAAATACCAAAATATGTTAGTTTTAATTATTTTTAATAACAATGATGTTATTTTTGCTATATAGATAGCTGTTTCCTCTTACTTTGTCTCCCATAAGACACTGTAGAATATTTTGATGTGACTCACTTTTGTTTTTTTTTTGGCCTGTCATGATAACAAATTTTGCTGAATGACAAATTGTCCCAGAGATGATTGCGATAAACGATAATAATGTTGTTTTGAGACCATTTTCAAGTAATACAATAATAATGTCATAATAACGCAAGTACACCCTCTCAAATATCAACATACTTTAATTTAGTAAAGAACACTTAGCACTGAATCTGGAAGATATTTTAAATATAAATAAACAAAAACAAACATAAATGGATTATGAAGTCTCTTTATTTATTTATTTATTCACCAATTAGTGCACAGAAAACAAACATTACAGTCCAACAAATAGAAGCATTGATCTCTGTTAACAAAATTGCCTTTCAAAAAATATTAATCATCCAAATGAAAAGTTTTGAGTTCATTTTAATTTAGCGGCTAATTTAGTTATTCCTTATTGTGAAAGGCTTTCTTTTTTTCAGCATTTACCTGTTTATTAAAATGTAACTAAGGCAACTGCAATCACTCATTGATTTTGCTGCATGTATGAAGAGGCCCTTAGCATTCAGGTATTGCAGTGTGTAAGAAGGCTACCTTTGGTTTGGCATCCTAACGTTCTCCCTCCTGACGACTCTCTTTTTCCTCGTTGCAGGTCGGAAAAGGAGTCGCGCTCCGCGGCCTCGCTCTCCGCTTCTTGAGGCAAAGGACATTCCCCCCTTGGAGCTTCCCAAGTCCTCCGAGGACCTCCTGGTTTCTACCTCGCAGCTCCTCAACGTGTCCGCCGTCTACGAGGTGCTGCGCAACTTCGGCACGGTGCTGCGCCTCTCGCCGTTCCGCTTCGAGGACTTCTGCACGGCACTGTCCAGCCAAGAGCAGTGCACGCTGCTGGCTGAGACCCACATCTCTTTGCTCAAAGCGATCCTTAGAGAGGAGGACACGTCCAACACCACGTTCGGTCCCGCTGACGTCAAGGACTCGGTTAACTCCACGCTGTACTTCGTGGACGGCATGACCTGGCCGGAGGTGGTGCGGGCGTACTGCGAGAGTGACTCGGAATACCGCCACATCCTGCCCTTCCTGGAGAACGAGGACTACCCGTACGAGACGCTGGAGAGCAAAGTGAAAGTCCTCCAGTTTTTGGTGGACCATTTCTTGGCGACCAACATCGCCCGCGAGGAGCTGATGTCGGAAGGTGTGGTTGCGTACGACGACCACTGCAGGGTGTGCCACCGGCTCGGCGATCTGCTGTGCTGCGAGACGTGCTCGGCCGTTTATCACTTGGAGTGTGTGAAGCCTCCCTTGCAGGAAGTGCCGGAGGACGAGTGGCAGTGCGAGGTCTGCGTGGCGCACAAGGTGCCCGGCGTGGCGGACTGCGTGCCTGAACTGCAGAAGACCAAGCCCTTTCTCCGTCAGCTGCCACTTGGCTTTGACCGGCACCATCGTAAATACTGGTTCTTGAATCGCCGGGTTGTTGTGTAAGTTCACAGTGTTCATGAGCAGCGATCTGTTTTCTAAATTCAGGTAGGATTCAGAAGAGACAATGATTTCAATGTTGCACACTGTAAGTAGGATGTATCAAAGCACATCAAAGTTATTAGTACTACTTGCAGAAATAAATTTTGGTAAAGAAAATATTCTAAACACAAAACTGAACAGCAAAATTATGCATACACCTCGCAGATTTTTGATGTTAAGGTGACCTTGAGTGCCAAGAAAAACACTGACAAATAACGTGATTTAAAATTTTGATTTAAAATTACTTTCCCTTTACCAGAAACATTATTTTTGATAGGAAATTAGATGGATTTCTGTCAAAACGACAGTAAAATATTGAACAAAAAAAAAAAATTACATTTAGTTTTTAAAATGCCACGTCTAAAATGATTTGATATGATCTGGTTTAACTCAGCCCTTTGGCTGAGCCGTTCCAATGAACCTTTCATACAAGAACATGTTGGAAAAATTAAATACTTTAAACCTAAATCTGCCAGCGGTATGACTAATGTTCGGGTTATGTTTTTGTTTTGCTGTATCCAGCTGCGTAAAGTTCTTGGAAATTGAGATTGGAGCAGATGTGTGCAAGGCAAGAGTCTCCAAAAACTTTCAGTGTTTCCCATAATTTTCTGGCTAACAGGGCATCCGGTTTTCCTCAAGGTTGGATTTTTCCATTCTGAGATTTTTAGGGACTGTTGGCCAATTAGGAATAATCTACTGCAGGTTCTTAGCTTGATGGAGTAGCTTTAAACAAACAGAAAATGGTCACCTTCTGTACATCAAAACATATGAACCTCTCTCTGCTTTTTGTTAAAGTTGAAAAAGGAGGACGCCAAAAAAAAACTGTATTTTTTTTATTAAGTATTAATGTGCTGTTCCTCCATTGATCATAACAACTAGAGATGCACTAATCGGCCTCTTCTGACCAATACCAAAGGGCTCCAATAAGGACATTAGACTACATTTTGCTGCCAGTTCATTGGTGGACTCTGTAGTTTTGAATCCAACAAAACATGAACAACAAATATAACCCACTTTAGACATTAAAGTAAATATTCCTAACTAAAACAAATGTGGCTAAGAACATGCTGTTGGTTGATGCTTCAATCGACAAATGGAAGTGAGAGTTCTTTGTTTTAGTGCATTTACTAAATAACAAAATGTCAGCTTTTTCAGTGTTTGGCCTCCTGATCGCCAGTCAGGGCTAATAAATGGAAAATCATCTCATTCTGACCTTTTGTCACAACATTGTTAGTCTGACCCATCTTCTGAGGTATTAAGAAAAGGATGTACAATTTGTTAAATTTAAACAATATATATTATTTCATTTAAAAACAGGTAAACAAACTTCCTTACAAAGATAAACTATGAATGATGCTCAGCTGTGGACTTGATAAAGCTCTACACAAGTACAGGCCATTTACCATTTCACCGTTCTATAAACAAATATAAATGAAAAAATAATATTGTTTTAATCCAACTGTCGTCTCCAGTGAGGAGGACGGCGAGCAAGAAGACAAAGCCATCTGGTACTACAGCACAAAGGTAGAAACTCGGGTTTTTCCGCTCGTACAGAAGTTCGTATTTGTGTTTAGCGCGGAGGCCATCTTGCTTAAGTCTCCCCCACTCTGCGTTTGCCAGGTCCAGCTGGCCGAGCTGATCGACCGGCTGGATAAAGAGTACTGGGAGGCCGACCTGTACGCAGCCCTGGAGGAGATAAGGGACGAGGTGCACACCCACATGGACATCACCGAGGACCTCACCAACAAGGCTCGCGGCAACAACAAGTGTTTCCTCACCGCTGCCAATGGTAAAGAACGGGAAACTCCACAAGCTGGTGGACTTTGTGATTCTTCTTGTCTTTTTCTTAAATTATTTAATTTATGGTATGTTCTCTCAATCTCTCTGTCTCTTATGATGCACAGAAAACCTTTTTTTTTTTTTTTTTTTGCCTTTTTTTCCTTAACCTATATTTCCAAGAGGTGAAACTTCCTGTGTCCACAGACATAGCTTCATTTTGACTAAAGAAAACAATAATTGAACAGTTTATTCCCTCTGGCTTGTCAGCAATATTTCTACACTAAATAAAAAAAAAAAACACACACAAAATAATCCCCTTGGTTCCAAGCAGCACATTATTACTGCAAACTGATATTACAACAATAACTGCAGATCACTTTTCCTGCTGGCTTTAGCATGGGAGCAGTTCTCTTAAGCAGCAGATTTAAAAAAAAAATAATACTAGCCTTCACCTTTTTAGTAGATTTTCCTTTCTGGACTTTCAATTTGACCGTTTCTTAATATTATTTCCCTTCTCTCTTTCCACTCAGATGAAATCTTGGAGCGACTGCGAGCTAAGAAGGAGGAAGAGCTGGAGGAGGTGAAGAGACGGGCGGCCGAAGAGGCCCAGAAGGCGCGGCTGGAGAAACAGAAGAAGGAGCAAGACTTGGAGAAGGGAGAAGAGGAGGCCAAGCCGAAGGATGAAGAACAGGAGGACGGCAAGGCCAAAGAGCGGTCAGTGGAAGACCAGTCAACAAAAGAGGAGGCCGCACAGGAAAAAAACGACGGAGAGAAGAGCAGCGGTAGGTGCTTTAGAAAGAAAATACTCTTGTAGGACCAAATTTGTTTTAGTAGCTGTCTGATAATGGAGCAGTAGTGGATAATATAGCTTAACCTGATGTTGTGTAATTTGGCCATATAATACTTTCTTTATTGCAGAGGTTCCCAAACTGTGGGGCGCGCCCCCTAAGGGGGGCGCCGTGTCATTGCAGGGGGGGCGCGGGAAACCGTCTGGATGAAAAAAACAAAACAAAACATGAACACTGTATGCGCTGGGTTTTTACCTTAGAATGGCCAACTCTCTGTTATTCCTATGTCAATTTGATACAGTAGAGGCTTCCACACTTCCCATATTTGTGTCCTCTGTCACTTTTATCAGCAGTTAAAACTGTTTAATCCGTTGTTAACATGTTGTAACCTGTTTTTCCGAGCCGCCTTTAAACGCAACATGAGCGCTACGACGCTCGCGCTGGGTTTACACCTGTGAAGGAGACCTGCTGCTGCTGGGCGGAGCTACGTAGGTTTGTGTTAGAATCACGGCAGCAAACCAGCAAAACGCAAAGAACTTTTCACAGTTTTTCCCTCCAAACTAACCGTTGAGTTGAGTAAAGCTGCTGGATGCAGGTAATGTTAGCTAAAAGATGACTAGCTAATATCAGTAGAACCTTAAGCTTAACAAGTACCTTGTAGGCTACCGATGTTGGTGTCTATTTTCAGCTACGTACATTCATTTTGCCCCCAAAAAAGTCGATGCTCCCCCCTCATCGTTTCAACCAGACAGCCATTTGTAATCCATGGGGGGGGCGCAGAAAATGTTTGGAAACCACTGGGGGGGCGCAGAAGAAAAAGTTTGGGAACCACTGCTTTATTGGCAGTTTCATATTTCATCACCTTCATGAAACATTTACATTTCACATTATTTCTGCTGCTATTCTACAGAAAGTGAAGCTCCGCCCTCTAGCCAAGAAGGCGGCGGCGGCGGCGGCAGTGTCGGGGATGTACCATCGATCCCGTCGACAGCTTCTCCTTCACAAACCTCCGTCGGGAGCGGCGGCCTGTCCTCCACTGTGGAGGTTCGGCTAGAGCGATGCGTCTTTGAGTCGGCGCCTAACAAAACCGAAGGTACAGTTTAAGTTTAAGTAGGACTATTTTCTTAGTGTATCTGGAACTCCACAAAAGAAATTAACTCTTGGCTTTCTTCTTTTTTAAAAAAAAAAATCATCTATGAGAGTATTGTTTTAGCTGTAAAACAAATAAAATTCATTTTGAGCTTTTCTGGAAAATGTTTTACTTCCACAGTCAGTATCATGAGGAAGAGCTCAAATTGAAATTTCTTAAACCCTCTTTACTCCATCCTCGTCTTCCCTCTTTTTTGTTGTGATGCAATACTCAAAAGGTTTCAGCAGAGGGAGCCAAAGCCTAACTTAATTTTTACTGGCATGAGAAATTGTCTTTTTTCACTGACAGTATATTACTTCCTCGTTTATTCTTTTATTGCATTTTTAATATATTGATTCTCTTCTTAAATAGATGGATAGATGCACTCTATTAATCCTGACATGAAGAAATTCATGTGTCACAGCAGCAATGGGCAACTCACAATTTAAAAAAAAGAATCAAATCACAATGAAAAAGGATCTAAACTAAAAGTTATAAACCATGTAAAAATGTTTTTGTTAATAAGCAAGCTGTGATATTGCACTTAATGAAATAAAATGAAAGAAATAACTTATACATTTAATTATTATTAAAATGTGCACTGCAACAATGCCAGTGCAGAATTAGATATTATTCTGGGTAAAATGAAAAAAATCAAATCAAATCTGCTACCTGTTTCAACATGTATACCATTTATCAGTCAGTGCTAATAGCCTTTTTTTTTCTCCCAATTCCTACTGCGTGAAGGAAACCCAGCATCTGACTCAGTGCCTGTCAGTGGTGACGGCGTCCCCAGCCTGAGTCAGCCCTCCCAACCCTGTGAAGACAACAGCAACAGCAGCGTAGGAGCTGCCGTCGCTGCCAGGGGCCCGGAGCCCCCAGACTTGGCTGATAGATCATCCCAGTCATCCCTGGCGAGCCTCGATGACGCAGGTCCGTCGCTTATAAAGCCATACAAAGCATCATGCTTAATAATAGGGCTGCAACTAACAGTTATTTTAGCAATCGATTATTCTGCCGATTAATCGGATACAAAATATCGGCACGTTCTGCTGATTGTTTTATTTAACCACTTCAGCCTTTTTACACAATATTACAAATACGTTAAAAGATGCAAATAAAAAATGCATTCCTTTTTTTAAGTAAGAAAATAAACATTTTACTGCTTAAAATGCAACAACACAGCTTTCCTTTAGTAAAATTGAAGAGTGTAGAGCTAAAACTACGCCACTCGAGGAGTTTTGGGTGAAACATATTTATAGACAAAGGTGTTTTTATCTTAATTAAAATGTGTATATATATTGTACCATTTTTGCTATAAATAACTTTTTTTTTCCTCAGTCCATATACTCCAGTTAACAATTAATTGATTTCTAAATTAGTTGATGATTATTTCAATTATTGATTAATCATGATTAATCCGATTAATCGTTTCATCCCTACATACTAACTGTCAAAATGTTGCAATGAAAGCTTTTTACTGTCTGAATTTATGTATTCACAATACAAAACAGTATGTTTTACTACGTCGACCTTCTTATTTCTTTGACTAAAACTGCTCGCTGCATTTCTAGGGGACAGCAAAGACTCGACCAACAGCGAGACGGCAGGCGGCAGCAGTAAGAGGTCCTCAGCGACGCGCATGGTGACGCGCCTGAGGAACCCAGAGAGCAAGCTGAGCCAGCTGAAGAGTCAACAGGTCGCAGCTGCTGTTCATGAGGCCAACAGGGGCTTTAAGGAGGGCAAAGAGGTCAGACTCAAACATGGGAGCAATATGATTCGACATATTTTATGTAAGAATGTCTTTGAAGTAGAATATCACGGGAAAGAAAATCTGTTTAAATTCATGAAAGGTGAGAGTTGCGGTTGTTGCGATAGTGTTTTTAAGGTTGCGGTTGTTTCTGCAGGTGTTGGTGGTGAACGCCCAGGGCGACATCACCCGGGTCAGCACACGGAGCAGCAAGGAGGTGGTGATGAAGGGAACCATCAGCCAGTTCTTCAAGCTGGGTCAGGAGGGGAAGTACCGCGTCTATCATAACCAGTACAGCGCCAACGCCTTGGCCCTCAACAAGCACCAGCACAGAGAGGCAAGTGGCGTTTTCGTCATTTCAGCTGTTGTTTCCCGATCAAAGGGGAAAAAATGTCAAATTCTGACTTATGTCCGATTGATTAGTGCATCTCTAATTTAACTTTCTTTTTTGTTTAAATCTGGACAGGACCATGACAAGAGGCGACATCTCTCCCATAAGTTTTGTATGACGCCAGCAGGAGAGTTCAAGTGGAACGGGTCCATTCATGGTTCTAAGGTTCTGACCATCTCCACGTTAAGACTCACCATCATCCAGCTTGAGAACAACGTTCCGTCTCCTTTCATGCATCCAAACTGGGCCTCACACAGGTAAAAACTGGAAAAAGATTACTTTTCTTTCTTTTTTTAACAAAACAAGAGACTTTGTGAGTATCAATCTAATTCTTTAGCTTACAAATAAGGTTCAAATAGAGGCACAATCAAAACCCGGGTGTTTATAGCCAAGTTTAATTATAATTTCTCTTAGAATTTAGGATCATGTAATTGATCTTTAGTGTTTCTTTTCATAGGACCAACTGGATCAAAGCAGTTCAGATGTGCAGTAAGGCCAGAGAGTTTGCTCTGGCCCTGGCCATTCTGGAGTGTGCCATCAAACCCGTGGCGATGCTGCCTGTCTGGAAAGACTCACTGGGTCATACCAGGTAAAGAAATACTACGCACAGAACCTGCCTGGAGTACAGATAAAAGTACCAGAGTTTCAGGGATTTTTTTTTTTTTTAGTCTGAATACTCCACTTAACGATTAATTGATTACTAAATCATTTGAACATTGTTTCCATAATCGATTAATCGTTTCAACCCTACACAGAATATTACACCTTTTCACTTTTCATAATGCAATATAAGCTAAACAAGTTGATATCAGCTAATTAATCGATATGGTTATCTGCTGACAGTTTGTTTTTTTTGTAAGTGAGAAGGAAGCATAGTGCCCTCTTTCATCCAGCTGACCTGCAGTGCTCACCTGCATTTTTTTTTCTATCATCCTAATTAATAGAAAGTGTTTCTAGTTTGAAGTTTTAGTATGATTAATCACCAGTAAGGAGCTCAAGCCTAACAGTGCTGTATGTGTCTGAGATGTGTGTAAATCTTTCATGAAACTACGTAAGGACATCCGCTGAACATGTAGAAAACAATATTTCATTTTTGCATCTTCTGAGTTCATGAAAAGCCTAATTTAGGAAGACATCTTCGTAACAAGAACACACCTCCTCATTACTGAACTATTTCTTAAACTAGCTGACCAAACCTTCAAAAGCTCCAGAAGCCTAAGTAAGCATTCAGTGCATGTACACAGGGTATGTTCACTGAGTTTAGCGGGCAAAGTCGACGGTAACCAGATCCGTTCGAAAGGCCCACCCTAGCTGTGAGGCATAATATTTTGATTGCACGTCCCCGACCAGCACCACCCGACTCTGCCTCTACGCCTCCTGTGACATAGGGCCCTTTCATAGAGGTGATTGTCCAGGCCCTCATTGGGTTAGGACCGGGATGTGTTTATACGTCCCAACTCTGAATATCGAGATAGTAGTGAGAGAAACTGCATTTCATAAAAGGGATTTTAAACAGAAGACCAGGTTCTCATTTTAAATGAAAGTCAAACTCATTAGTTTGAGTTAAACAAGGTTCCAACGCCGTCTAGAGTGACTTTAGAGTTTTGGATTAGTAAGGATCATAAATGTATGGGAAATGATTTGTATTCCTTCTCCTGACTTCATTCCCTGTTCCTTTGTCTACATTTCCTTTCTTTATTTTTTTCTAGTTTCCTTCCTTTTGTTTCTTCCGTCCTTTTATTTCTTGCTTCCTTCATTGCTTCCTTTTTCTTCCTTGTTTTCCTTCTTGTCTTGTCATTCTTTCCTTCCCTTGTTGTGTCCTACGTCATTTCCTCCCTCCCTCTCTTTTCATTTTCTTTTTTCTTCCATTCTCTCCTTCATTATGTTAGTTGACATTGTTCTTCCTTCCTTTTCCTTCTGTCCTTGTTTACTATGCTACTTCCTTCATTGTGTCCTTCCTCCTATGTCACTTCTGAGGTTTTGATTCTGCTCGAACTTCATAGAGTAAATGTTATTGTCTCGTATGTTAGAATCGGCGTACGGGACCGGGACCTCTGGAACTTAAATTGTTCAAATTAAAGTGTGTGTTGCACACAATGACAAATCTCACAATTCAACTTTCACGTTCTTGTCTTTTAAGAAATATTCTGTCAGGTACAACCAGACATCTTCATGCTTTCAGTTCATCAGTAAAATGTGAAACACTTTCAGGTTGAACCGCATGACGTCCATGGAGCGTGAAGAGAAAGAGAAGGTGAAGAAGAGAGAAAAGAAGCTGGAGGACGAGGAGACAATGCAACAAGCAACCTGGGTCAAGTACACCTTTCCAATCAAGCACCAGGTAGTTAACATTGGCTTAATTAAAGGTGTACTGATAGTTGGTTGAGTCCTTAATAATCGAATGCTTGTTAAGATTCTGTGCTGTCAATTTACTCTTTTATTTGTGGTGAAGTCGGACCAAAACCCGTACGATAAAATATTCCACCCATGTCGTCTCATCTGTTGTCTGAGTCAAAATATTTTTGAAGTCTTCATATGTTAAATGACTTTAGAGTGAGTCAATCTGGTAGGAAATAATGTGGTTTATGTGACCATCAAGGGCTCTTTGATATAGAAGGTCAAACATTGCTGTGAGTCATTTCCCTGAGCAATTTGGACTAAATATACCACTAATCTCTGAACATTTAAGCTTTGTGTACGAAAACTTGTTTTTCTTGCTTCACAGAGAATTTTCCTTGCATTTCACTTGATCAGTTGAGCTTCTTGTTCTTCCTTTTATTGATGTTTTTCCTCATTTTACGTCCCATATGTAGGTGTGGAAGCAGAAGGGAGAGGAGTATCGTGTTACAGGCTACGGAGGTTGGAGTTTTATCAGTAAGACCTACGTACCTCGGTTTTCCCCAAAGCTTCCTGGAAACACCAACGCCAACTACCGCAAAGAACTGGAAGGTCTGAAATAACCCTTTCACCCCAGAGTCTTTGGTTTATGCAAAAAATGGTCAACACTTGTTTTCGTTGAATATCTTCCTCGGATTCAAACTCTTACTCTTTCTTGGTGCCTGTGCATCATTAATAAAAGAGAGGTGTTAAAAAGGTTCTCATCTATGTCAACTTTAAAAATTATTTCATGAGAACATTAGACTTCAAAGGATTCTTGCTTTTCTAGTTTGCAAAAGTATTCACACCTCTTAGACTTGTTCACTTTTTGTCATATTACGAACTTAATGTATTGTACTGGGATTTTATGTGATGTTTCGAGCTTGGAACATTGTTTTATAACCAATCCCTGCTTTAAAGTTTAATGTTTTCTAATTTTTTAGATTTGTTTTACTTCTGCATTACTTTATTGTGTGACACCAATAAAACATCTTAAAGTTTGTGGTTGTTGTATGGAAAGGCACAAGGACTATCGATGCTTCTGCAGGGCAGAGTCTGGTGGTGTTACAACTCCTCCGACTTATTTTGAAGCTTTTTGTTTAAGCTGATTAACATATGGACTCTGCTGCTAAGCTGTTAAAGTTCAACCTTTCGAATGATTCAGTTTTTTAAATCCATTCTGGAACATGATCTCTCATTCTCTCATATTTTTCTATAGATGCTAAACTGGGCAAGAGATGTACCTTGTTGGACTTGAGCCGACGACCCAGTTTAGTTGGATCGGGAGCTCAGGACGGTCCTGCGTCAAGCAGTGAAACCAAGGAGCAAGACTCCACGAGTCTCTCCAGAAAAGCTGCGGAAGACGCAGAATCTATGGAGAGGATGGAGCAAGACGAGAACGAAGAACCGGAAGAAAAGAAGCCAGCAGGTTCACCTGTAAAGATGGAAGGGGATCCCACAGACTCCGCGTCAAAGGAACAAAGTATAGTATTGTTCTCCAAAGCTTTCGACTTTTTAAAACTACCGCAATGACAAGTACTAAAACAGCTACATGCTAGCAGCAGCAAGGGTAGCATATGGAGTTCTTCATATGCATTATAATATACATATCTCCATCAGTTGAAACACTAGTTAATCAGAGAGATAGGAATGAAACAAAAAACTTTATATTACCCTTTTTTACAAAGATATTGTATATTATTGTATATTCTCCACACATAGCCGGGTCTTTCTAAGAATCAATAGTAATATCGTACACACCGAATGGGATTCAGAAAAGTTTTCATCAACATGAGAGTTTTGGTGTGGATGAAAGGCCACAACACATAAAAATGTATTTGTTTTAACAGATATCCAGCTAGGTGTAAAACTTAAGCTGAAGTGTGAATGCATTTGTCTCTTGCAGAGTCCAGTATTCAGGAGCACAAAGCTGCCATAAAAGAGGAGCCTTCAGACCCTTCTCAGCGCCCCTTCAACTACGACGTCGTAGACGTCAGCAAGGGCTTCCTCACCCGCGTTGCTTACAAGAAGAAAGTGAAGACCTCCAAGCTGGACAGCCTGCTGGAGCGCAGAGTGAAGCAGCACACGATCGAAGAGAAGCAGAGGCAGCAGGTTTCCGCATCCAGACCGCTGGCACCAGCGCCGGATTCTCCCTCTTCAGCCCCCATCCCAAGCACTCCGATCCGGCCTCGGTCGCCGCTCAAGCCGCAGAATCTCGCACAGACACAACTTGTAAACAAGGAAGCTGTGAAAGTGGAAGAGAAACTTTCTACGGCACAAACGTTGGGGGCAACAAGAGCCGGAGGACCAGAGGAAGGAGAGAGTGTGACTGAACTCTTTAATCCTTCTCCTTCCTCTGTGTCGAACTGCAGCCCCAAAAACACTTGCAATACAGGTACAGGTGAAGGTTCACCACAAAGTCAAACTGCCTCCATGCTCCAGGATCACTTGGAGGAAAGGACTACAGGGCATAAAGAAAACAGCTCTGAAGGTTCTGGACAAGAAGCTATTAAGCTGTCGGAGGAGCAAGAGAAAAAAGTGAGGGGGTCTAATAGCTCTTTAGGGCAACAAACAGCCTGTGTTGCATCCGATGTAACCAAGGCGGAACATTCTTTAAATACAGAGTCCAACTCTGTGACAACACTTCCACGTGTTGTTGACCAAAATACCAGTGAAAACGGATCTCCTGTTAAAACCTCAGACTCTCTGGATTCTGCGCATTCAGAGGAAAATGGCTTTGGGCCAGAGGAGACCCAAGGAAACTCGCAGGGCTTTGGACACAACGGAACCATAGGGGAAGACATTTCCAAGCCGGTTTCGCCCGTTCCTCAAGTGAACGGGAATGGCGGTTTGGTTGGCGAAAACGTACTGAGTAACTCTGTAACGAGCTTGAACAATGGTGTGCTCACCGACAGGCCCCAGCCCAACATGAACAGCATCGGGAAGGCCGAGGATCAAAGGCTGGTGGTCTCGTCGAAAGATGGCGCACAGCAGAAGCCTTTAGTGAACGGAGACTTGGCCTCGGTAAACGCCACGGTCATTTTAAAAGGAAAAGAGGCACATTCAGATTCTGAGGCAGAGGGAAAGATAACTACACTGGACCAGAATTACAGCCCTCCGCCGAAGATGGCAAAGCTTGAGAACAGCACAGATAAGTTTGGAGGCAACGCCAGGAGCAATCTGGAGAACGACAGCACCTCGGCTTTTTATCCCGAGGAGACCAAACGCGCTCCTGCCGTGAAGATCATCAGAATGGCTCCTTCTCCCATTCCTTCACCTGAGGAGTCCAGTCTGAGCGACGACTTCGCGGAGGAGAACAGCAACAGTGGGTCAGCGGATCCATTCAAGACCATCATCACTCAGGTAACCACAACCTCCACCACAACGACAGTAGTCTCCACGGAGACGAGGACGGCGAAAAGCCCGGGTGAATCCACGGCGTCGGTGGTGACGACGAAGAGCAGCGCAGTTTCGACCCTTTCCAGCATGACCAAAACGACAGTGACCAAAGTTTGCTGCTCTGGACTCGACGGTCTGTCTGAAGACAGCCAGAACGAAACCCTGGTGCAGGAGCAGAGAACGATGCACTCGTCCTGCACCCGGGAATCTGGTGCAGGTGGTAAAACTACAGTGTCGTCTGTCTCCACGAGCCACGAAGAGTGTTCGACGACGAAAGGACGCGTGCGCCTTCTCAAATTCTCGCGCACGAAGAAGATGCGCTCCGACACAGCTCTTCCTTCTTACCGCAAGTTCATCACCAAGAGCGCCCGGAGGAGCATCTTTGTTCTGCCGCATGACGACTTGAAGGTGCTGGCGAGGCGAGGAGGATTCCGCGAGGTGCCGGTGTTCAGTTACAACGCCAAGCCAGCCCAGGATATCTGGCCGTACCCTTCACCCAGACCTACGTTTGGCATCACTTGGAGGTAGACCTGCTACTCTTTGTTTGTCAAGAATCACTTACTGTTCTCTGTCTAGCTTGTTTTTCTGGCATCCAAGTCCATTTCACACTCTGAAGGGATTTTTCAGTGAAGTTGAGGTACACATTGCACACACAATGCATTTTTTGTGAAAATACATTTAAAACATACACTTCATTAGTATATGTTTTACTAACAATATGATTGTTTTACTGTTTTGTATCATTCAGATAATATCTTTCTAATTGCATACGGTACTTTATAGAAGTATTTATACCCCTTTAACTTTTCTACATGTGATGTTAAAAGCACAAACTTTAGTTTATTTCCTTAGGCTTTTTGACATTTTTATTTTCAGCCCCCTTTACTGTGACTCACCTTACATAAAATCCAGTCCAGCTCCAAATGAAGAGTAATTTAACCCCATTCAGTGTTACCTGAACTGAACTAAGAATCTGTGACAAGGTTTGGAAAAATGTGCGTGTACAGATGCTCTCCATTCAATCTCACTGAGCTTGAGCTACTTTGCAAACAAGAATGGGCATTGAATTAATTCTCCAAATCATATCTGTAATTGCAGTGACAGGTGATCCTGTAAAGTGTTGGTTTGGGGATTTTGAATGATTTTTGTACTCTGCAGTTGTCAAGATTTTTGTATAATTTTCCTCACACATTACACGTGTACAGTACTTTGTGTTGGTCAGTCGCAAAAAAAAAAAGAAACTAAAATACTTTGAAGTTTGTGGTTGCAACATGACAAAATTGGAAAAACTTAATCCTCAGTATCGTTTACTGCAGAACATTAAGAAAAAGGCTGTCATGTATAAAT
Organism: Poecilia mexicana; assembly: GCF_051168715.1. Lineage (NCBI taxonomy): Eukaryota > Metazoa > Chordata > Actinopteri > Cyprinodontiformes > Poeciliidae > Poecilia > Poecilia mexicana. The sequence goes on along the minus strand of NW_028263371.1, from coordinate 5,866,984 downwards.
GGGAAACAGATGGATGTGGAACCACAGGACTAAAGACACAGGTTACCTCCCCAAACAGCACACTTTCAGTTTCAATATAACTCAGTCCAGGCCTGGTTGTCTCTGAAAATCTTCACACATCTGTTTTGTATTTCAGCTCAAACTGATCAACACCCTTGACAGTTGTAATTAGATTGTCTGTACAGTTGTCCAACAATATGAGAGTGGTGTTGCAGTTTATATTACTTCTGTATCACAATTGTTGTTTCGTAGACGCCAAGCAAGATGTAGCCACAAGAAAGGTTAAGCTGGCTTCACATCACAGGGTGTGATGTAAAAACGACAGCTAGTTGGTTGCGGCATTTCAGAAAACATGTCTAACTCGACGTCTTTGGCTATGTGATGCTGGATTCATTTCTGAAAGCTCGGGTTGCCCTAAACATGGCCGGCTTCACTGGTAATAAATGGCCGATTTATACTGGGCGCGTGCGAACCGAGCATGCAGTGTGACGTTTATAGTTGACACGAACGACGGTGGCTCTGAAGATGAACAGCCTTAGAGGGATTGTATCAATGCAAATGCAGGGGTACGCATTTCAAATCGTCAAGTTAGAGTTAAAAGTGACGCGCGATTCGCTTTTAAAAGTTTGCGTAGAGCGCGCGTGTTCCGAGCAAGCGGTTTGGGGATTATAGTTGATGCAACGAACGGCGGAGCAATATTCTCCTAAAACGAGCCCTCAAGGAAGGATCATATAAAAACCGAACCTGCTCTGCAAGAACACCTTCCAAGTCATTCACGTTGCGTGAAAGGTGGCACGCGCGATTCGCGTCCAGATACAAACATTTTGAGGTGCACGCCGCGACAGCGCGCGGAGGCGACGCGCAGGGCACCGTTCATGCAAACTGGAAGATTTGAAAAGTGCTCTCTCTTGCAGACCAGGTGCAGTTGTACTGGTATTTATATAAACCCTCTTTGAAGGATCATTTTACAGGAATATGGCTCCAACTTAGGCACTAATGATAAACGCAATACCGCTGTCTCCGCTTGCGCAGGTTCAACAAGCGCCAATATAACTTGAAGAAGCCTAGTTAATTTAGCAATTATTAATCGTTAACTGGGATACACAAGCTAAATAAACGACTATTTGAAAGGCTAAAACTTTACAAAATATATATATAAAGTTTGCATTTAAGATAACACCTTTGTCTGTAAATATTTTTTTTCTCAAAACTCCTCAAGTGTCATAGTTTTAGCTCTTATCAGTTCAAATTCACTAAAGGGACGCCTCTTCGCTGCAATTAAATGGTCAACTACAAAACTTAGCCAGCTTTACAAAAATCCAGAAGTGCACAACCAGACATCGCAACAGGTGAGATCTCTAGTTGCCCCTTTGCACCCAGTTCAATTTGTCAACTATAAACCTAGCTTGAGGCTTAGATCAGAAAAAGAAAAAGGGGTCCTCTTATTGTAAAAATAACAAACTCATGCACTCATTTAAAGGGCTCCCTCTTAAAATTACCTGCTATACATACAGCAAATAAAGTGTTGTGTCAGAAAGGTGTATCCACTGTCAGTTTATCATTCGCGTCTCCTCCCTCCCATCTGCTGTTTGTGGTTTTGGCCCGTAGAGCCTACTGCGGCTCCCAGTCTCGTGTCACACAGGCTCCTCTGGTTGTTTTGTCCAAGCTTCAGAGTCTCGGAGCAGACATGAATCACCCGGTGGTCAGAGAGGTGTCACCACGTTCACTTTCTGCACCGACCAAACCCTGCAGCCTGTGCATACTTTTCCACTGGCGGTCACACATGGGAATGTGCAGATCTACCAAACCCCATCCGCACTCAAAGCCCTGAGATAATCATGTTTTTGTAGATGTTCAAGATGTTTTTAATCACAGTGTCCAAGAGCCAAATTCATTGTCAGGACAGAATTCCCGGCCATAATGGCCCGAGCAAGATTAATGCCTTCTTCTGGACATTATCTGTGGATGAACGGCATCCTGTCGTAAATTTTCGGTGACTAAATGAACTGTGTGAAATAAGTGTTCTTTGATACGGTTTTTAGTGAGCAACCATCCTAAACTTCCACTAGAGCTTGAAAGTATTTATTAAAAATGAAAGCCACCGCTGTTGGTTTGGCAGAAATATAATCGGCAGCGATATTCCCAGAAGTCTGGTTTTTTTTATCTGCATCTTCCAGTTATGTACGTGATTGTACAGCAGTTTGTTTTCTGTAACTCTGAAGGAGTCATTACGACACCGGCAAATCATGGAAATTTTGATGTTGGTCAATTGGACAACTGGAAATGTTTTCTCACATTTGTGGATGACTAACACTTCCTCTGGCTGCTGGATCCAGGTACCGGCTGCAGACGGTGAAGTCCCTGGCTGGAGTGAGCCTCATGTTGAGGCTCCTATGGGCCTGTTTGAGGTGGGACGACATGGCTGTGAAACCGTCTGCCGCCGTAGGCACGACGCGTACAGGTAGACCCTCCAATGTGTCCTCAGTTTTTGGAAAAAAATAATTAAAAAAAGGAAAAAAACTTCTAGAGATTTGTAAATTACCTCTCATATATGTAATAAGTACCTGATTTCTCCAACTTATTCCTACTTTCACCTAAAAACCAGCCAAGACATTCAGTTGGCTGTTACTGTTTCTATGTTAGAGAGCATTTCCTCCAATTTTTTGTTTTTTTTTGGGGCGGGGGTCTCGTCCTCATCACCATACCAACCAAAGCCCTATCCCCACTCATTGCAACAGAGACCTCGGATACCGAAATCACCACCACCGAGATCATAAAGCGGCGTGACGTGGGACCCTACGGCATCCGCTCAGAGTATTGCATCCGCAAAATCATCTGCCCTCTCGGCGTTCCTGAGACGCCGAAAGGTAAATCGCATTTTCTGTTTTTTGCCATTTACTGATTCCTACACAGTCGTCTTGCAAGATCGTGAGTTGATGAGATTGGTATTTTGATAAACAAGTTTGGGGTTCTTCTTCCCAGAGAGCAGGGCAAATATTGTGCACATGTAAGTGATTTGTGGCTTAAACCAGTGAGTTTCTTTTTTTTTTTTTTTTTTCTTTAGTTGTGAATTAAAATCTGCACTCTGATCATTCAGTGACAGACCCGCCAATCGCTGACTTTGCTCTCAAGTCATCTGACCCAAGATGACTTGAGACAAAATATCAAACTGTCAGACATTTTCTGGAATAACTGGAAATCAACTACTGTGACAAAGTTATAAAATGTTGTCTTCTTTTGCCATGCTTCAGGCTCTCTTGCTTCAATTGAATTCCTCTCCCATTTCCTAATAATAAGCAAATTACTGACATACATTTTGCCTTTAGTTAATAACCAAAAACCCATTAGTACACTCATAATTAGTTTTAAGTTTATTATGGGAGGCATTTTACAGTTTAACATTTTTGAGTCTTTTGTTCTTTTTATACACTGATACGTCAGGGTTTCCCTCAGTGTATTACAAGCCTGGCGGGCCACCAGGCTAAGCTTTGCTCGTTTTATTTATTTTAGGGGTTTTTAAGACTTTATAGTTGATACTTGGTTATTACAGATAATGTCTTCCACTAGCACATAATTACCTAGTGATATTTTCAAATTTCCTCTCAACTTTAAACATTTTTTTAACTCAAAAACACAGAAAGTTGCTGGATGACTTCCCCAGCTTCCCTACCACCAGACTTAGCTAGTTTTTTGACATGTCATACTAACTCTTAGCACTTGCTTGTTAAAAATGTTTGGAGAATCTAAAGAACTGAATGAAAAACAATGAAGAACTGATCTCACATTATATGTGTGAGAGAATGTTTAGCTGAACTTTACGTCCACATATTGAAGCAAAGATGCTTCCAATAATCTTTTTTTTTTTTTGTTTCCCTCCCAACCTGTCCGCTGTTCCAGAAACACACACTCCTCAGAGGAAAGGTCTGCGCTCCAGCGCTTTGCGTCCCAAGAAGCCCGAGCCCACGAAGCAGACCGGCCCAGTGGTGATCGAGACATGGGTGTCTGAGGAGGAACTGGACCTCTGGGAGATAAGGGCCTTTTCAGAAAGGTCAGGGGGACGGGAAGGGGCAATTATCCTTTCAGCAAAACAAAAACCAGTGCTGTGTGAGCAGAGTAGCCCCCAGGTTGTGTTGCTAGGCTTCTAAATGAGGTTTAAAGGGTTTAATCAAAACTGTTTCTTCTCCTTTTGGAGATGCAGCTGTTAATAAAATGACTTTTTTTTAGCTATTCCAGGAAAATGAGTCGTTTTGATTCCAAACGGAGGAGCAACCCCGTGTTTTTGCTGTTATTTGAATCAAAAAAATCAAATCACTCACTGCACTTAGCCAGCCATTTTAGGCCCTCATGTTTTTATTTAGACAGCCAATGATTAAATATTAGAAAAAGTCTCTCATTCACCTCTTTTCATGTCTTCTGTTTGTTTTTGGTGTTGCTCTGTTGTAACAGCTATTTTAGTGATTGATTGTTCTAATGATTATTCGATTAATCGGATTTAGAAAGAAATATGCGCATTCTGCCCATTTGTCCTTCTACCACTTAAGCCTTTTTAAACAATAATGGAAAACGATTAAAAAATTCAAATAAACTAATAATTCAATACATTTTTTAAATAAGAAAATAAACATTTTATTTCCTAAAACGCTGTAACAAAACATTCTTATACTAAATTTGAAAGATTTGATTTAGTCTTAAATGCAAAATTTTGTACAGTTTTGGTTTAAATACGACCCTGAATGTGTTTTATTTTTCACCAAATAGTCTTTTTAGAGTTCGAATGCTCCAGTTAACAATTAATAGATTTCTAAATTGGTTCACGATTATTTAAATAATCGATTAATCAGATGAATCACTTCAGCTGTATTGTTTAATAACAGAATCAGGTGCTAATGATACCCCTTATATGAGAAGATTGAGTGGAAATGTACCTTTTTAGGTGTTTTGAATCTGAAGTGAAGTTCTGTGAAGTGCTTATTGTTTGAACACTTTTTTATTTTACAGGGTGGAGAAAGAAAAGGCCCAGGCAGCAGAGCAAGCCAAGGTAAGTTTGTTTCCCCAGCTGGCATGTTGGTTGATTTTTATCAAAGCCAATTAAAGAAACCCATGAACTGAAGCACGGCTCACGTGGGTGGCATTAAAGGCTAAATATGGTTTTGGATGGGATCCAAACATAATTCTCCGATTAAAATCTCTGATTTGCGCGCTAGATATTTTCTATACGTTCTTGTGTTTCTCCTGCTGAGCGTTTGGTCTCCCACATCGCAGAAACGTCTCGAGCAGAAGTCCGGCTCCGTCACAGCCACGCCGGCCGGGACTCCCGCTACGCCTGCCGCCACGCCCAAAGTCATCGTCGGCTCAATTTCCGGCCAGGGCACCCCCACTGCCAAGGTGGTGCTGTCCACCAAGATGGGCAGTCCTGTCACATTCCAGCAGAACAAAAACTTCCAGCAGTCCTTCGCCACCTGGGTCAAGCAGGGTCAAAGCACGCAAGGTAACTCGGAGGGAAAAAAACCTCTCTGTTTATAAATGTCTTGGATTGATTTTAACACTCTGTGTGTTTTTAAATTTTCAGGATCAGGCGGCGAGACCCCGGTCGCCACTTCCAGTGGGCACACTTTACACATCACAGGGACCTCGGCCAGCGGAAAAGTCGTGACGGCGAAGCTGCCGCTCCCCGCAAACAGCAAGATCGTCACAGTCAACGTGCCAACGACGCAGGGAGGTACGGCTTCGTTCCGGACGCACGCGTGTTTGTTTTTCTTTACTTTACTACTGGCCCACACCTGAGACGTCTAGGACGCGTCGCAGACGGCTCGTTAGATTCACCTTATTACCTGCCAGCTGCTGTAAACAGCTCAGTGTGCCAGAAAAGGTCACAGATATTTAAAAATGCCGGGCAGGTCTTCATTCTTTTTAAATTATTTTTTTTAACCCCACATAACTGGTATATTTTGAAACTCAAATTAAACATATGGGACTGCTGGAGAGACATGTATTAGTCGCACAGTTTTCAGTCTGTTTTTAAAGTAGCAGCGCTTTATATGCAGTGTCTTCTTAATTTAAATTTTTTCTTGTTACAGCCACAATGAATTAGATTAGTGCACAATAAAGCTGCAACTGACAATAATCGATTAGTCGATTAATTAGATATAAAATTTGGCATGTTCTACAGATTTTCTATTTATCCACTTAAGCATTTTTATACAATACAAGAAATGCATTAAAAGATGGAAATAAACAATTATTCAGTTTCTTTTTTAAAGTAAGAAAATAAACATTTTATTGCTGAAAGTGGCATAATATAGCATTCCTTTAGTGAATTTGGGCTGAGTGAAGCTAAAAATACACTACATGAGGAGTTTTTGTAAGGAAATTATATATATGAACCAATACCAAAACTACAAATTTACAAATTGTTGCAGACATTTTTTTAACCCTGTTTCTAGCAAGGCACTGATAAATCAGCCCTGTGTGTGTGTGTGTGTGTGTGTGTGTGTGTGTGTGTGTGTGTGTGCGTGTGCGCGTGTGTGTGCGTGTGTGTGTGCGTGTGTGTGTGTGTGTGTGTGTGTGTGTGTGTGTGTGTGTGCGTCTGCTCTGTCTGACGGACAGACCCGCCCACCAAATCACATCTGTACGTGTTCGGTAAACAATAGCCACCACTCTGTTGCCAACTCACCGACTTTGTCTCTATTCTCAGACGATAACATCAATATCAGCCAAAAAATTAGAATCGGCAGGTCCGGTTTTTCAAAGATCAGCTGGAAAACTGCAATTAGTGCACCGTGAATCATTTTGTAATGATTCAGTCAAGACCGTACATTAATTTCCTTTCACTTCGCAGTTCTGCACTGTAATGTATTTGTTTGTCAAATGAAATCCAAATCCAGCACATTTAAGCTTGTAGTTTTATTACAACAAAATGTGCCTAAATACTTTTGCAAGAAATCAGAAAATGTTGGATCAAATTATGGGACGATAAATGAAAAAGCATACGTTTGATTATTTGAATTGACTTCAAATCTGCTTTATTAAAACACAACTAACATTTGAAGGGAATTCTGTTAGAGAGTAATGCAGCGCACGCGATATTTCTTACTTTTGAAGTCGCTGTGAAAGGGAACGTCGGCTCAGGTGGAGTGTGTCCGTTTAATAGACGTGTGTGTTTATCCAGCGTGACTGCTTGGTGCCCTGTTTGTTTTGGAACGGCTTAAGGAAGTAAGGCAGGGAAACAAGTTTACCCTGAGGTCTGCTTCCCAGACAGGTAGCCCTCTATAGTACGTCTGTACTCCTCCCCTCCCCCTTCACACACACACACACACACTCACTCGTCTTTCGTGTTTTTAAATAAGAGTTTACCTCTCCACTCGCTGCAACCCAGACTTCTCGAGCTTTCTTTCTTTCCCTCCCAAACAGAAGCGTGTTTTAATGTGCAACCGGCGCGGCAGCTACCAGCATTACGAGGAAGGCCTTAAACATCTTTATTTGAAGAGGGAAGCCCTTGATGTATGGGCTTACCTCTCGGGTTAGAGTTGCAGAACCACAGAAAAGAAGGCAGCAGAGAAGTCACACTCGCGGTTTCCAGTTCCTCCAGCAGTTTCGCATGAGCTCATGAAGGCCGAGAGCAAATATGAAACGCGCTCTTTGTCAGATTAAGCTAAGAAGTGGGTTTCTGCCGCTCCATGCATAATTTATAAAGGAGCTCAGGTATGTTGGGGGAAACCCAACTAAGCTTTCAGTGAGCCTTTGATTTTATTTTATTTTTCTTTAACCTACTCGACTAATATTTATAGAGATTGTGATCAAAAGTTGGCTCTTAAGCAAAGCGAGACACCCACAAGTAACGGATTGAGTTGTGCAACAGCAGGGCGACTGTGCAACTGCTTACTTGTGGCGTTGGTGATTAAATCATGGACTCCTGAATGTTTTGAAGCTGCTACCTGCCTAGAGTGTGTGCATATAATTGATGATTCCTACAAAACTGAACTTTTTTTTTTTTGACTAATTATCGTAGCGCATCTTTGAAAGTCTTCATTATTCACGCTTTCTTTACCGCTTTACTGTCTCACACCAGTTTAAAACGACGTTTTCGAGGCGTTGGGAGTTTTTGTAATCCGTCTCGGCTTTCTGTGCAGGTGTGGTTCAACAGAAAGTGTTGGGGATCATCCCGTCCAGCACAGCAGGAGGCGCCCAAACCTTCACCCCATTCCAGCCCCGCACGACCACCCTCAACATCAAGCCCGGTGCCCCCGGCTCCCACCAGCAGGTACAACTCTGGCTGCTATCACTCCCAAACGCAGCTCGGATTGTCTTTTCTTGTTGCGTTTGTTTTTGTTTGTATTTTTATCCGGACACCGTTTTAAATTTAAACATTTAGCAGACGTTCACGTTGCTGGTTTTCGTCCCCACCGTCCATTAAAACACAAAAAAATGTTTTGAATTTGCTGTATTTACATTATTTATAGCAAATTATTGATATGTCTGACAGGAAAGATTCTGCCAGCAGATTTGACCACAGAATTACATACATAGGAAAATATGCTTCTTTTTTTTTTTTTGTTTATTTGTTTAAATCCTTTTTTCACAAACATTAAAATCCCACTGAAGAAAATTTATCAGTCCTGTTTCTATAACTGTTTATGGTTTTTCTTAGTTTTAAACCTAAAAACCAGAAATAAAATGGTGGGTTTTTTTTAAAGTGTCTACAAATTTCCTATTGCAGATATTTATTAAACATTTGTACGCTGTCTTTTCACAAAAGCAGCTTATGTAACATTGAGTTTTATTCAGCTGTACTGATAGATTCTGTATTTAAGGCCTAGCCTGGGTTTTTATATTTTAAGTTCACTTAAAGCTCTGTCAGTTTTTGTCTGGAACAATGTGGAGTTCTCACATAAAAATGTGTTGGAACCCCGTTTAGAAAAGTGGGTGCTGTATTAAAAATATTTAATGGAATAAACACCCTTCAGGTTCTAGGTGGTGGTGGTCAGATCCGTCCAGGAATGACGATGATCCGAACCCCAATCCAGCAGTCCGGAGCTGTTGGGAAGACGATTCTCCGCACGCCCCTTGTGCTCCAGCAGGGTAACGTCATTCTGAACCCTTAATTTGAATAAATGTGCAGAGTTTTGTGTTATTAAACGAAACCACAGATGGAGCAGTGACCCGCTCTGTGTACATCACGGCTGCCTCCCGGTTTCTAATTGCGTCTCGTTGTTTTTCCTCCAGGTCAGGGCGGACAGCAGGTAGTGACGCAGATCATCCGTGGCCAGCCTGTTTCCACAGCAATATCGGCTGCCGGCGCCGTCACCGCGGTAACAGGTCAGGGAGTGACCGGTCCCAACGCCGCAGGACAGGCAGCTGGCCAAACACCGCCCGGCACCCCGCGGGCGCCAGGCCAGGGCCAGGTTAAACTCACCATGGCCCAGCTCACGCAGCTCACACAGGTTGGCATCCTGTGTCGCCTGCTGGTCTCAAATTAACATTAGAAGTGTGTGTGTGAGCGTGAGTGTGTGTGCATCTGTTAGTCAGCTAGAAATGACTGTTAAATGATGTCAACAGAGGAAAAACATACAGTATTGGGCAACAGTCTTTCTATTTCTACAGTATTCTCCCAAGGAAGGTGACTTCTTTTTATCTTTTACACATCTTAATCAGTAATTCATTCACTTTTTTTCTTTTTATCAGTTTGTCTTATTTTTATATTTAAGCCATTGTCTGAAAATGCCAACCAAAATAGCAAAAATCATTCCTAATTTGGACTTTTTTTGCATGTATTTTTAGCTGCATATCGCAAAGACACAAATTGATTCCATTTCTTCAGCTTATTCTGTAAAAACACCAAAGTTTGTACAATTTAACACATTAAATTACTTTAGCACCAGTAAGATGGTTGCCTTCAGACTAGTAGCTAAGAAATGACACAATGTTTCTAAGTGTCCCAATACGTCTTTTTCGCTTGCGATACTGGAAACGAAAATGTTTGAATGTTTGAGTATTGGCCGATACAAATAATGAACTGATATGACATCATCACAAATCACACTTTTCTTAATTACTTTACAGAGTGTAATGTTAGAATAGGCTTGACCAAGTGATATTACTCTGATGGTTCAGTCAACAATAGAAACTTTTACATTTACCGTTGGCTCTGTGTGCGGGATGGAAATGCCGGAGTGGACTAGATGCTGGAGCGGACTGCTTCTGTTGAAGTGCTTATACCTCAGGTTTTAGTTGCAGGCCGACATAATCTGATAATATGTTTTATTTTTTACCAATTTCTGACATTAATATCGGATCGGGAAAACCTTACAGTTGATCGGTATCATTTGCCAGTAGCTGAACTCAGTAGTTGAGCTGATTTCACTTAGCAATGCAAACTGATGTCTGCATTTTATTCATTCATAAACTCAAAGGCAACTTGCTACCAAAAACAGGTTGTTTGACTTTGTTATTCGGAAACAATAACATTGAAGTCGCCAGAAGTTCATATAAACTGTGCTATCGCACGTCACTACACTGTAAACATTGATTTTTTTTTTGGTCAGTTAAGCACAATATTGATGAGTTAGACAGACTAAGTGGAACCAATCTTAGTCAAAGCTCTTAATCTTACCTCAATAGTTTTGTAATGCACAGTTATTTGATCTTTGTTAACCGCAGAAGCAACAAGCTGGATCCGGTTTGGAGCGACCAGCTGGCGTTGGTGGTTCACAGGCCCTGACTGTGATGGTTCAGGGCCAGGGTCAGACCACCGGCCAGCTGCAGGTCATTCCCCAGGGGGTCACCGTCATTCCAGGACCCGGCCAGCAACTCATGCAAGCAGCCCTGCCGAACGGCCAGGTGCAGCGCTTCCTCTTCACCCCGCTGCCCTCCGCCGCCACGCCAACGTCAAGCACAGGTTTGACAGCGGCGCAACTCAAAAGGCATAAGATGACTCGGTTTATCCCGGCGTCTTGTATTCTCGCGCTCCGTTTCTTTGCTTTCCAGCCACTTCGTCTCCCAGCCAGCCCAACGCCACGGCGAGCAAAACCGCAACCCAAGCCGCGCAGCAGGCCGCCGCTCCGATCCAAGTCGGGGCGACCCCTCTCTCCACCACCGCCGGCGGCGCTTCGTCCACAACCCATCAGGGCCAGTTACCCCCGCAGACCCAGGCCCACATGCCTGTCCAGTCCCCAACTTCACTGCAGGTCAAAGGTCAGGGGGGAACCGCACAGCTCCAGCTGCAGCAGACGCCCCAGCTCATCAGTGTGTCCGGACTCCCACAGCAGGTACAGGCGTGTTTTTTGGGGGGGTGTGTGTGTTTGTTTTATTTAATTTTTTGCTTTTCTTATTTTTTAGTAAAATACAGAACAGCTGACATTCAAATTTTTTCACATCTCGTCATAAAACTCATTGATGAGCTTTTCGGGTGAATTTATGTTATGGAGCTTAAGTGGAAAGTGGAACAAAATGTTTTAAACATACAAATACACACCTAATATTTTTATTTGTACATAATTTAGAAAAATCCTTTTCCTTCCGCCTTCCAATAACTGTACTACTAATTACCAAATAAATAAAAAGCCCAATAAAATCCCACTTTTTGTGGTTTTAATGTGACACACTGGGCAAGTTGAAGGGACAGGAGTAGTTCAGGGTTTTAGAGGACGTTTCGTTGACCATGTGGACATTTGTCATCTTTAGGTTCTGGCACAGCTCCAGGCCCAGCAGGGGGGAGGCTCTCTGCCTCAACACATCAAGCTGCAGCTTCCCATCCAGATACAGCAGAGCGGGACCACCTCAGCCCAGGGAGGACAGGTACAGGACCCAACCACACCACGCTATCGTTCACCTGTCGACATGGAAACTAAGCTGATTTGAGATGCGGCTCAGTTCAAACACAAACCGATTTCTGCCCAGATTGGAAATGTGGTGACCATCCAGACGGCGTCAGTCCAAGAGCAGCTGCAGAGAATCCAGCAGCTCCGAGAGCAGCAGCAGCAGAAGAAGAGGCAGGCGGCAGACGCCAAGAGGGAGCTCGCCCTGAATGCGGCCAACCAGAGCGACATTATACAGAAGCAGGTGCGTTTGTGGAGGGAAGCCGCCGAAGCCAAGTCTTCGCCCAGTCAGTGTCCTTAAAAACAGTCACGACCCACAACTCCTCTGAGATGGTGTTTACTTTACTGCCTCTGTTTAGAGAGCCCAGCTGTCCCAAAACTACCAGTGACGCTGAGCCCAAACTGAACGCGTTTCACACGTCAGTGAATCAAGTTGGACGCTTCATATCGAGCATCAGAATCGCTTTAGAGCCTGTTGCCTTTTTTTTTTTCTCTCTGCCTATCTCTCTCTGCAATGGCAGATGAAATATTGAGAGAGCTTGACTTTATTTACTGAAAGCATCATCTCTGAATTCACCAGATCATTCAGCTGTGATTTTGGTGAGTTTCCCAAACTAGCTGCACGCTGAGAAGGATTGCTACCAGTGCTACTTTCGTCTCACCCAGGCCCAGTTTGACGACTTGATAACTGGAATCGGTGCCTGCATGTCCTGGCAGGACATCAACTACAGGCCACACCGTCGCAGAGCGGAGTCTCTCTGACTGGCTGACGCTCTGCGTCCAGCAACAAAGGTTCAGATTTTCCAACTGTAGCGTCGGCCGCATTGGAAGCGCTTCAAAACCAAACGAGCCACAAGACTTCTTGACGCGCCATAGACGCCCGTCCACATAGACTTCGCATGTAAACCAGATGCTCAAATCACGTTGAGTCTGAACGTAGCATCCAGGTGTCAGAGCATCCTTAAAAAGTCTTCAGTTCGTGTAATTCGTGGGACTTTTCTGGAACATAGAGAATAGAGAGCCACAGACGCAGCTGTGAGAAACAGGGGAAAAAAGAGTAAATGAACAGTAATTCATGTCTTCAAATGTTGGCAGTACAGATTTTAAATTTCGTCCATAATGGTCTTAAAAAAGGACTTTAGCTATAAGTTGGTGGAACCTGCAGAAAACCTGTACACAGTATGTAAATAATTTGCGTGTTTTACATTCAGTGCAACCTGTTTATGTTTAATATTGATGCATATCTGTCCTTTTCAGTGGCGATTCATGGTGCGTGATACTTGCTCATGCAAATGGTTTGTGCTGACATCGTTCAACGTGTTTTTCAGGTGGTCATGAAACAAAACGCTGTGATCGAGCACCTGAAGCAGAAGAAGACCATGACACCTGCAGAACGAGAAGAAAATCAGAGGTGTGTGTGTGTGTGTGTGTCCAGTGTTCGTTCTGTGTTTTCATCTGTGAAGAGATTTATTTAGTAAGTAAGGTTTCGTTTGGGGAGGTTAGAGGTTTATGTTGCGGCCCGTTGGGAATGTGAGTCAGCTCTCCGGCTGGTAGCAGCAGCTTTTGGATTCAGTTCTTATACCAACACAGAAATTATGTGTCAACCATCTGGGGGGAGAAGAAAAGAAAATCAGTTTTTCCTTGAAATTTCATCCATGTTTGTGTTTTAAGCTATTCTGGTATTGTCGTGGGTTTTCTGTGCTAGTTTCCCCTCTGAGACTTCATAACATTAAATTATAATAACAGTATGTTCTTCCAGTGATCCTAAACCAGAGAACAAAATGCAACTTCAGTTATTAATAATAAGAATCACACGCAAAAAAAAAAAAAAAATTCCAGCCCCTTCAGAGATGTACCCCGAAAAACAACTCTTTGCTGCTTTTTTTTACTGACTTCATCCTGCCTAGAGATTGAACTCTGACCAATATTTCACCTTGACAACCATACGTTTATGTCTGCAGACATTGTGTCAACACTGCCCATTCACACACACCTGAAACATCAAATCCAGACTACCTCTCAATCTCAAACACTTCTGTCTAGCTTCTTCTACATGCCTGCCCGCATTTGTTCGTTCGCCTCCATGTGCTCGCCGTAGCAACGCCGGCCTACCTCTGACCCTGGCAGCCATATATGCGTTGGTGTGTTTTTCACACAGATGCCATGCAGAACGAGGCGCAGACTTTCGATCTCGGTCGCGAACATTAGCAAACACGAGTGAACACACTGAGGGCCATAGATGACACGGGTTTACAGTCATGAACACACATTTTGCTTTTAGAGTTGCTCACAGTGCAGACTTTATCTGTGGATCTTTATTTCTGTCTTATTCATCACTAATATTTGTTTGAACAATTTAATTAGAAGCATCAATCACCACGAGCCTTGTAGCCCTGCACCTGACCTTCTTTCTTTCTTTAAAATTTATTGAATGTTATATTTTTAAACTTGCGGCTCTTTGAAGATAAGAAAAACTTAAACAGCCTGTTTGTTTTTTCTTCTTTTTCTGTTTCACTATTACCCTTTAGGCAGGCCTGCACTCTTATTGTTGAAGCTTTCAGAGTCTCATTTAAACATGTTTAGAAAGAACCTAACCCTGAAACAGAAAGTCACAGTTGTTACCAGCAAATTTGTAGCTCACTGTAGTTTTGTGTTAAAAAACGTTGAAGGGGCAGAATTTGAGCTTTAGATCATGCTGTAGTGTAATCCCTCATCAAAAACATACCTGGAGTGTCGCTTTGATTCTCTCATGCATGTTTGAGAAATCCTTTCGTCATGGCAACCATTCAGTTGTGCCTGGTTGGACATAGCCCCCCTGTCAGAGTTTCTGCCCCCTCCATTCCCACACTCGACTCCTTCAGACTAGCCAGCAGCAATTAGCAAACACCTGGTGGAGCTGCACATCAGCTGAGCTCATTATTCGAGTTACTTCTCAGAGAATCGCTGGTAAAAACATTGCTAACGGTTGGTAGAGGAGCCATGTTGTGATGACTTCCTGAAGGCGGAGTTTCAGAAAGAGCAGAACGTTCGTAAAGAGACAGAGGCTCAATTTCAAGGCGTTACAAACTGTATCATTTTAGAAACAACTAGAGATAATAGTTACTTGATTGTGTTTAAGAGTGGCACTATGTGGCTGGAAGACAGAACACCGCCCCTTTAAAAGTAGACAGGAAATGTAATAATACGACTAGGTAATTATGTCATTGGAAAACATTGTTGACAATCCTTAAGCACACTGATGTAGTCTTAAAACAAATAAATACAAGTAAAATAAATGTTATTTTTTGGCTAATTAAGCAATCAGCCAGGACTCAGAACCTGCTTAGGGACCCCAAACCTTCTGGGGCCCTCATAAATATTTAACACTGACCATAGATCTAGAAATGTAACATTGATTTGAGAATGATTTTACTATTAAGTTTGATTTAATGGTTTCAGCAGAGACAAATTAAAAGATCTTTTAAATTTCCTTTCTGTTGGACATTCTGACTTTTAGCATCACATTTGTCACAAGTCATTTCTCTCTCTCTCTCTCTCTCTCTTTCTCTCTCTCTCTGTTATTTTTCTTCCATCTGTATCAGGATGATTGTTTGCAACCAGGTGATGAAGTTCATTCTGGACCGGATTGACAAAGATGAAAGACAGGCAGCTAAGAGGAAGAAGAAGGAAGAGGTTGTGGAGGCCAAGAGGAGGATGGCTAACGCTAGTAAGCTTTCCGCTCTCCTTTACCGACACAAGGAGAGCCTCAAGATGGAGATCCTGAAAAAACGAGCGCTTCTCGACAAGGAGCTGCAGCTGGAGGCTCAGGTAAGCGTCGAAGCGCCGAAGAGCTCCGGCGACAAAAAGCGTTTCGAATTCAACAGAAATGGGCCTGATTTTTAAACTCCATATTTCCCTGCCTTGGAATCGTCAGGAGGAGCTAAAGAGGGATCTGCTGCGGATTCGGAAAGAGAAGGAAAAGGCTCAGGCTGCGGCCCAACAGGCGGCCCAGGCCGCCGCAGCAGCCGCCGCCCACAGTCAAAAGCAGCAAGCTGCAGCTCACAAGCACGGCGTCTCCTCGCAGCACCACCTCGCCACCTCCGTTGCCTCAACGCACAAGAGGAAACGGGAGGAGGAGAGGGAGATGGTGTCGGCGGCAAAGTCCAAGAAGAAGAAAATGATCTCGACTACAAGCACAAAGGAGAGCAAGAAGGATACGAAGCTCTACTGCATCTGCAAGACGCCCTACGACGAGACCAAGTATGCAAGGATTTATCAAATATTGGGGCTCAATAATCGACTTTATCGATTATTGATGAGATCGATGAGATCAATAATTGATGAGATCTCATCGATTATTGAGATCTTGACAAGCATGTTTTTCAAGCATGTTTTAAAGCTTCTATTCATTTGGGCTTTGAGTTCAGGTCAGCTCTACGGCCAGACTGAGATTTATTGTCATTTAAGACATTGGCATCAAACTATTATCATTGGCAGGACTTTAAAATTATTGAACAAATGTCTGAGTCCTTTTCAAAGTAAGAACGACACGAACTGAGCTGGTCCTGTCAGATTTTCATTATACTAGAAGCTTTTTTCTCAAAGCAACTTTTTTCTCTTAATTTTAAGACTTTGTTTTGTTAAAATTGCATCTTTATCCTGTTAATATTTGGATTGTTGTCTCTTAAACAAAAGTTCTCGTACCGTAGCCCTAATACTAACCTAAAATGGATTAAAATGGGAAATCTAATCTGGTTTGAAAAAGTTTATTTTTAAGGAATATCATCCAGCCCTATTGAATATTTAGTGACTGTACTGAGTTGAAGTAATAAAGTACTGATGTGAGGATTAAATTAATTTAATTTCAACACAACATTATAAACATCTACGCGGCATTAGATCTATTTGCTACAAATTGCAACCTTACTTTATGATTTCAGCCTTGTGATTTAGACGTAGTTAGCTTTTAAATCTGCAAATATTTTAGAGGAGCACTCTGAAATCATTATTCTCCCCTCTCTCCACAGGTTTTACATCGGCTGTGACCTTTGCACCAACTGGTATCACGGTGACTGTGTGGGCATCACGGAGAAGGAGGCCAAAAAGATGGACGACTACATCTGCGTGGAGTGTAAACGGGGCCAAGAGAGCAGCACAGAGGAGCTGTACTGCATCTGTCAGACGCCTTACGATGAGTCCCAGTAAGGAGGAGTGTGTGCATACATACATACGCACGCGCGTGCGTGTGTGTGTGTGTCAACATGAGCCATCTGTTGACTCAGGTTTTGGTATTTGAAAATAACCAACCAGAAGAAATATACATGTATGGCAGCAACTACTGATTGTTTAAAGAACCTATTATCCTGACGATTAATCAATCATTTTTGGCGATTAATCGATCACTCTGTCGATTAATCAATCATTCTGATAATTAATCGTTTTAATCAGACTTTTTTTATGGACGTTTTCTGACAATTTTTCATTCAACCACTTAGACCTTTTTACACAATTGTAGAAATACATTAATAGATGCAAATACACAAACAAATTTCCTATTTTGAATAAAACAATAAACAGTTTAGTGCTTAAAATGCTATGCCAATAAAATCTTTCTTTTATTGAAGTTGAACCAAGTGAAGGTAAAATTATGACACTTTGACTTTTGGCTAAAACATATTTCCAGTCAAAAATACATTATATTTATTTTGTACAGTTTTGATATAATTACTGCTCTGAATATTGTTTTTTTCAGCAAATTACCAGTTTTTGAGTCTGTTTATTTGAGTTAACGATTAATCGATAAATTAGTTGATTTAGTCAATTAATCACCATCAGTCCAGTTAATCGTTTCAGCCCTACATGCATGTCATTTAGGAAAGAGTTTAAACATTAAGTTTACACTCTAAAACATTCTCATCTTATTTACTTTAATAACGTCATAATAGATGGTATCTCACAAAAGTATTCACACCTTTTGAACTTTTCCATGTTTTCTTGTGTTACAACCACAAATTTCAATGTGAATTTGTACATATATATATATAAATTAACACAAAGTGATGCATAATTGTGAAGGACGACATGTCTTAAGCACCACATTTATTTTTGTTCTTTACCTTCCCAGGTTCTACATCGGCTGCGACCGATGTCAGAACTGGTACCACGGTCGCTGTGTGGGCATCTTGCAGAGCGAGGCCAACCACATCGACGAGTACGTCTGTCCGCAGTGTCAGTCCACCGAGGACGCCATGACGGTCTTCACCCCGCTCACCGACAAGGACTACGAAGGCCTGCGACGGATACTGCGCTCCTTACAGGTGAGCAGAGTTGCTGCCCGGTGTCGGTGAATGGTCTGGATGTAGTCCAGACCATTCATGACCATTCACATTAGCAACACACAAACGCATCAGCTGCAGTTTAACGATCAGCTGGCCAACACTGACAGCTCCTCGAAGCCCCCAGAGCAGAAAACAAAAGTCCTCAGTGTCCATCTCATCTGATGGGTCGGCCTCTCCTATTTGGACATGAGCCAAGCCTCTGTGTTTTCGTTTCTTCTCGTCGAACGTCCCTTTTTCCCCCCCGTCTCTCCTCCTTTTTGTCTCTGTGTGAAGAGAGAGAGAGGCTGGAGTAGAACATCTGTGTTGACCCACCTGCTTTCAGTGTAATTTTCGCGGAGCTGTTTGTTATTCTTTGGTTTCAGCTTTCTCAAGCATCTTCCCCTCTTCGTTTTTTTTGTCTCTCGTTCCTCTGCAGGCACATAAAATGGCTTGGCCCTTCCTGGAACCAGTAGATACTAATGACGCCCCTGATTATTACAAGGTCATCAAGGAACCAATGGGTGAGTGTTGGAAATTTGGTCCAGATTAACATTGTTTTGTGCTGCTTAATTGAAATTACTCAACATGTCTTTTTCAGTTTAAGCCCAAATTGGCATCAGCCAAAATAAAAATTGGCAAGTTATGCTTTTTAAAGATCGTTGTCGGCTAAAAACTGTCATCAGTGCACTCCTAAGTGAATATAGATCTACATCAAACTCCTCAGAAAATGTTTTTTTCACTGAAAATTATGTATAATTTTCCTTCTGCTTCACATTTACCAATAAAATGGACAATACAGGTACCGTATTTTCCGCACTATAAGGCGCACCGGATTATAAGGCGCACCTTCAATGAATGGCCTATTTTAGGACTTTTTTCATACATTAGGCGCACCGCATTATAAGGCGCTTCATACTCTATTATTACACATCCACATTAATAAAGAAATGGTCCCCGAGTACTTTATATAGTAGGCTGGCCCAGTCGTTGTTTCACTCACGGTGTTGGTGTTGCGATATTATGCCCAACTGCTTTCTGGGTAACACAGACCAACCGACACGCTGCCGCTGCAGTCTCTGTCTCTCTTCCCCTGCCCCTCCCCCCCTTTAAATGTATTATCAAACTTTATTAACAAACCAGTGTTCTGACAACTATCCCAGCATGCACCGCGCACTACTTCTTCTACGGGGAAAAAGAAGTTGGCGGCTGCTTACCGTAGTTGGTCGTAAGCAGCCTACTGCATGTCTGTGTAAACATGACGTCTTTCATTTCGATCTGAGTTAATTAGCGTAGCATTTCTGCCGGATTTTCACAACATATCAGCCACGACAATGGACAGGGGAACCAACAAGTTCATGTCATCTTTTTTGGACGACATCAAGGTGTTTGAGCCACTGGATGCCTCCAACATTGTGCGCGTCACAGCTAAAAGCTACCGATAGATGAGGAAAACAGCAGATCCTCACACCCTCAGCATAAATATAGCTGTGGACAAGATCACTGATGCCTATTGTTCTTGCAAGGCTGGGTAAGTCGGCATTCATGGTTTTGATGGTCCACAATGTACATTAGCATATGTTTACTACTGTAGCTTGTGTTTGTGAGACGGTCACGCACGTGGTAGCTGCACTGTGACCTAAAATGGGCATTAGCCAATGAAACGCGGCCCCTGTGGTAAGGTCCGTTGCTGGACCTGTTGTGGCTCAATATTGGTCCATATATAAGGCGCACCGGATTATAAGGCGCACTGTCGGCTTTTGAGGAAATTGAAGGTTTTTAGGTGCGCCTTATAGTACGGAAAATACGGTAGTTTGTTGTTGTAGCAAAAAGAAATTAAACCAATTTAAATACTTCCGCAAAGTGGCTTTAATCAGCAAATGTGAGGTAACAATGAAAACCACTTATTAGCAATTGTAATGAAGCCTTCAATTAAGCTTAATTTAATACGTTTGTAAGTAAAGTCATTAAAGTGGCTCTGTTTCCCGCTGCAAAATAAATCTTACAAATGAATCAGTATTGAATTTCTCCAGAAATTAAAAAAAAAATCCCTCCACTTTTCAAAATAGATGAAATTCTTGCATTTTATGACGTGAATGTGGGAACAGACGTTCATCACGCCTAAGATTCTTGAGCTGCTTCCTCATTTTGTCTTCGTATGACTCGGCGATCTCGGGGGTCTTTTTTTTTTTTACTCGCAGACGCATCGTGCATTTGTGTTACAGAAAGAGAAGAGCGGCCGTCACCGAATTTTGACTGCATGTTTATGAGAGCAGGTTGTTTGATGCGGCGGTTTCTGCTGTTTTTATTCCATAATTACTGTAATCTCTGGGAGCAACACCCACGCTCTCTATCTGCAGCTTTCAGAGCGCCGGCCG